>NW_025798762.1:0-600166 GCF_021613505.1 Equus quagga
CATCTATGGACAGCTTATCTTTGACAAAGGAGCTGAGGGCATACAATGGAGAAAAGAAAGTCTTTTCAACAAATGGTGCTGGGAAAACTGGAAAGCCACATGTAAAAGAATGAAAATTGACCATTCTTTTTCACCATTCACCAAAATAAACTCAAAATGGATTAAAGACCTAAAGGTGAGACCTGAAACCATAAGGCTTCTGGAAGAAAACGTAGGCAGTACACTCTTTGACATCAGTATTAAAAGGATCTTTTTGGACACCATGCCTTCTCAGAGAAGGGAAACAATAGAAAGAATAAACAAATGGGACTTCATCGGATTAAAGAGCTTCTTCAAGGCAAATGAAAACAGGATTGAAACAAAAAAACAACCCACTAACTGGGAAAAAATATTTGCAAGTCATATATCTGACAAAGGCTTAATATCCATAATATATAAAGAACTCTCGCAACTCAACAACAAAACATCAAACAACCCAATTAAAAAATGGGCTGGAGACATGAACAGACATTTCTCCAAAGAAGATATACTGATGGCCAATAGGCACATGAAAAGATGCTCATCATCGCTGATCATCAGGGAAATGCAAATCAAAACTACACTAAGATATCACCTTACACCTGTTAGAATGACAAAAATATCTAAAACTAATAGCAACAAATGTTGGAGAGGTTGCGGAGAAAAAGGAACCCTCATACACTGCTGGTGGGAATGCAAACTGGTGCAGCCACTATGGAAAACAGTATGGAGATTCCTCAAAAAACTAAAAATAGAACTACCATACGATCCAGCCATCCCACTACTGGGTATTTATCCAAAGAGCCTGAAGTCAGCAATCCCAAAAGTCCTGTGCACCCCAATGTTTATTGCAGCACTGTTTACAATAGCCAAGACGTGGAAGCAACCTAAGTGTCCATCAACAGACGAATGGATAAAGAAGATGTGGTACATATATACAATGGAATACTACTCAGCTGCAAAACAGAACAAAATCATTCCATTTGCAATAACATGGATGGACCTTGAGAGAATTATGTTAAGTGAAATAAGCCAGCGAGAGAAGGATAATCTGTGTATGACTCCACTCATATGAGGAATTTAAAATTATGGACTAAGAACAGTTTAGTGGATACCAGGGGAAAGGTGGGGTAGGGGGTCGGCACAAAGGGTGAAGTGGTGTACCTACAACACGACTGACAAACATTAATGTACAACTGAAATTTCACAAGATTGTAACCTATCAATAACTCAATTAAAAAAAAAAAATAGTGGCAGAGCCAGAATTCAAACTCAAGCTACTGGGCTCCAGAGCTCATCATTTAAAATGACCTTAAATTGTCTCTCTACGATAATATTACCATATGCAAGGATTAAAGGAGATAACGCAGGTACATAGCTTAGCACATAGTAAGCCTTCTGCAGATAGCAGTTATGCTTATTGACATATTAACAATTCAATCTTACTTTTTAGTTCCATTAGCAGCAACTGATAAGTCTGCATTTTTATTTAATGCTAAAAATGATGAATTGGAAATTGATCATGATAAATTTGGCCCTAAAAGGCTTAGTATTCATACATGCACAGCATTAGACCATGTCCAATTAATCCAGTTCAATTAAATCTTAATAATTTAAATGAAAAACATAAGTCAAAGCATGCATTGGTTCTATGTTAAACTTTTCCCCTTTTCTGTAATGTAACAACATCAAAACGTAGTATCTCAAACAATTTGAATTTTGAGTTTTACAAGTATTTCAACTGCCAGGCAGTGTTGAAAAGCATAACTGCCCCTCTAAAATTACTACTATGAAGTCTTTCCAAAGTTGATTTCAGCAATGGGTTAGAATTAGAAGGTTCATGTTATTTGAGGTTAGAGGTGAGATAATCACACTCGGATGGCTCATTGAAAAACAAGTGTGGCTGGACGCGCAACAGGAGAGGGAGCGTTCTTCAGGCACATTACCAAACTCCCAGGAGAAATCAAGCAAGCCAATAGCCTCATCGAAGATAATTGCAGCCTGGAGTCGCTGCCCAGAAGAGTTTTATTCCCACACTCACAGGGTGTGCCCTCTTGGAACAGAATATATGTAAGCAAAGGGCAGAAATAGCACCAGGAATCCCTTTCACAAAATTTCTATGGTAGGAAGGAAGATATGGGAGATGGAAGTGTTACTACAGTCTCAAATTCAAACTCCTGACTGCACTGAGTAGCTGCAATCAGATTATCAGCACTGTCTCAGAGATCAAAAGCAAAACAGTTCAAAATATTTTATGTAACAGAAGATACACAGAGTAATCAGTTATTGTATGAACAGTATATAAATAAATCTTCATCTAGAAACAAGTTAATTGTAGATAAAAACAATAAACTACTGGAAGAGTTGTATAAAGATTTTGAGTTGTTTTAAATTTTCTTTTCTTTTTTTTTTTTTTTTTTTGGAGGAAGATTAGCCCTGAGCTAACTACTGCCAGTCCTCCTCTTTTTGCTGAGGAAGCCTGGCCCTGAGCTAACATCGTGCCCATCTTCCTCTACTTTATATGTGGGATGCCTACCACAGCATGGCGTGCCAAGGGGTGCCATGTCCGCACCCGAGATCTGAACCGGCGAACCCTGGGCCGCCGAGAATCGGAACATGGAACTTAACCGCTGCGGCACCAGGCCAGCCCCTTGAGTTGTTTTAGACTAACGTTATTAAAAATGGGAGCGAACATTTAAACAGTTCCAGGTCATTTATTAAATATAAAGATTATCAAAGCCAGACTGGTTATATAGTTTAAACAAAAATTGTATAAAGCAAATGGAAATAGGCAGTTCATAAGGTAGCAAGGCAGCAAATTTTGATTGGAAAAGACAGTGAAGCAGAAGTCAGGGGGATGGCCCCGTGGCCAAGTGAGTGGTTAAGTTCCTGTTCTGCTCCGCAGCCCAGGGTTTTGCTGGTTCAAATCCTGGGCATGGACATGGCACTGCTCATCAAGCCATGCTGAGGCAGCATCCCACAGGCCACAACTAGACGGACCCACAACTAAAAAAAAAATACACAACTATGGGAAAAAAAAAAAAAGAAGAAGACAGGCCACGTGGATTTTGATCCCAGCTGTGTCACTTAAAAGTCTATATCCCATCCTTAAGTGACAAAGCATACTTTTTCTCTCCACTTTTTGCCACTTAAAATGAACTAAATATTATCCTATGATTTTAATGTAAAATTCACATTCAATAAATTACAGTGTGATGACAAATGCTTATTTTGAAGGCCTGGCTAAATAACTTTCAAATGAATAAATGGTGCTCTCATGGGTGGTAAGAGAAGATCTAAGCTCTCCATTTATCACTCATGGTTGTTCTTATCCCATTTTTGCCATTCTGTTCCACATTGCTCACTGTAGTTGGAGAAGAAACGCAAAAATGCCAAAAATATTCAGTTATTTGAAAGTCATAAATATAATACAACTTAAGAATATCCTTTTGAATTTCATAGGTTTACTATTAAAAAAATTAATTTTCTAACCTGAAATATTCTCCTATCGTATCTTAGTCGGTGGTGCCATCATCAATCTATTTACTCAAATAAGCCAGAAACACAAAGGAATCATCAACTCTCTCCCTCTCCATCATCCCTCACAACCAAGCAGTCATCAGCTTGTCATCTTATATCCTAATTTTCAGATAGATTTCTTTCTCACTCTCCTTATTTCCACTGCCTTCGTTAATGTCTTTACCATATCTCAACTGTATTACAGCAGCAGCTGCCCCACAAGTAAATTCTCTTCTCTGAATAGGTCCGCCTTACACAATCATCACAGTAATTCATCTAAAACACGAACCTGACCCACTCAAATCCCTGACTAAACTAATGTGAATGGCTTCCCACTGCCGACAGGATAAATTACAACCTCTTTAATGTGCCACTAAAGGCGTCCACGATCTAATCCCAGACTGACTCTCCATGATGGCAGATACTGTTTACATATGGTTCCCCATGGCATCCAGTGTCCAGAAAAGTTTCTGATGAATAATAAACATAACTTGATAATAAACAAATTAGATAATAAATATCAGTTAATAAACTTTGTTGACTAAATAGATACATAAATGAATAACTCTGTTGGTCTCATTTCTGCCACCCCCTGTTTAGCAATTTGCTCTCCACAAGACCAAAGGGCATCTCATTCCCCACGCAATCCAGGCTGTTCTCCCCTGGTTCCTTCCCCTTCTTCTTTGTCTGGTCATCTCCCACTCTTCCACTGACACGCAGCTGGCACACTGGCTACTCCTCGAAGCTTTCCCCAAATCCTTCTGCCTTCATCTGGGTTTCCGAAATACCCTGTGAGAAATCTTTAGAATTAAACTGAAGATGACATGAAGTTATAAATCATGTTCCTGTTCCCAGCACTCGTCTCATATTGAGCATGCAGAGGGTGACCAATAGCTATTAGGTAATAAACGAATGAGTAGTTCTAGTCCAAATGTCATATATATGTCTATGTCACTTATTCAGTTCAATTCAAATCAGCTAAAAAGTCACAAAATCTGTTTCTTCATAAAATTGCAGCATTCTGTAAAACATAATCAAATGCACAAATTCTGATTTGACATCTTCAAAAACAGGGTCTCTAGGCTTTGATTTACCATAGTCAAATGTGAACCAAAAGCTTACCTTCTCCATTTTGGTCAGTATTTTCTGAACAACCTATCTATGAGGCAATTATATCATTTAAAAAAAAGATAATTTTAAAAGTGCTATAAAATAAAGGCAGTATATTAAATTATTATTGCTATTAAATAATTAATATGTCATTCATATATGCAATTTGTGGGTGTGACTTGTATTTGGCTGCTCTGCTACAATTATTTCAGTTGCTAACCACTGCTTAACCTGGACACAGATTAAGATATACATGGAATACTACCAAATTAATCCGAGTTTGGAATCATATTGAAGTCTCTTAATTTTATAGTAAGCTGATAATGTTTGAAATGTCTACGTACATATATACTTATAAACACACTATAGTGACAGGCATGGAAATGACGGACTTTATAGGGTATTTTCACAAATATGTAAAAGAACACATGATTTTTCTAGTAAATCTAAATTTTCATAAGTACTCACCAAACATAAAACTAGTAAGGGAATTTTGTTATATACTTAATAGACATATTTTTGCAATAGAAAATTAAAGAGCATAAAGGCATTTTGATATTTTTTCAACACGCCTACTAACAGGAAGGTTAAAGGAGCATTGCGTTGTTTAACCAGCTGAATTCATTTACCCTATGCTTTTTACAAGTATTTCTGAGCACATGTTACGTACAAGGCATTGGAGCAGACAGTGAAAATAGGAAAAATACAAAGATTATCTTTTTAAGTAATATATGTTCTCAAAAATGTTTATAGATTTTAGGGATATTGTTTGTGGTCTGATCATATCAAGAATTAAATAGAGAGTAAGAAGTTCAAATTTATTTTGTAACAAATTTTAAACCATGGATCATTTGTGAGCTTTAGTCCAATGAATATCTAGAAGGAATATAGACAATAGTTTGAAGGCGACAAGACCAGACAGGAGATACTGCACTAGTATGAGGCCCTATGGCTACGGAATTAAATATTAAACATGGGAAGAATATAATCTATAAAACATTTTTTCGTCATTGTATGTCATTAAATAGGACCAAATATCTTTTATTTATCCAAAGAACATGAAATCAACAATTCAAAGAGACTTATGCACCCTTATGTTTACTGCAGCGTTATTCACAATAGCCAAGATGTGGAAGCAACCCAAGCGCCCATCAATAGATGAATGGATAAAGAAGATGTGGTATATATGTATACAGTGGAATACACTCAGCCATAAAAAAAGACAAAATCATCCCATTTGCAACAACAGGGATGGAACTTGAGGGTATTATATTAAGGGAAATAAGCCAGACAGAGAAAAACAAACACCACAGGCACTCATATGTGGAACATCAAATAAACACATGAACAAAGAGAGGAGATTAATGGTTACCAGAGGGGAAGGGGGCTGAGGGTAGGTGAAAGGGGTAAAGGGGCACATATGTATGGTGATGGATAAAAACCAGACTACTGGTGGTGAGCACGATGGGGTCTATACAGAAACTGAAATGTAATAATGTACACCTGAAATTGCACGATGTTATAAACCAATATGACCTTAGTAAAATAATTTTTTAAAAAATCTTCTAATTCTTCATTGGAGACATTTTCTCTGGCAGGATCTTTTGCACCCACAATACTTTGACTTTACCTGTATCATAAAACTTACTGTGTTGCATTTTAATTATATATTTACATGCCTATCTCCTTGGCTAAATCACAACTCCCCTGAGAGCATGGACTGGGTCAAACCATCTTTGAAAGCCCGTGCTTAACAAGCGACGGCGAGGAAGTAGTAACTCACTGTAAAAACGTTGTTGAGGGCAGTGTTTATCAACCGACAGAGTGTTGTCTCTACGAGAAACCAAAGGAGAAATACCATTTTCTCTGCTCTCAATATCACAAATAGTTGTGCTTTTTAGAGAAGTTAGATTATTTTTATCTTGAGGAATAAAAATTTCTGTTTGTGTTTCCTTCTTTCCCACTGGCTGTTGGAAAATGAAAAAAAAAAAGTTATGCTCTCCAGAAACAAGTGTATAGAATGCCATTTTATTTTGTGTAAAATACTTACTTCCTGTTTCCATCTTATTTTTTGCTTCCTTATTTCTACTTGCTTCATCTCTTCTACTAATTTCAAATTATTTTCTCTTCTTCAATTATTTACGTTTACGTAAGTCGCCTTAAACCCATTTTTAAACAAACTGGATTAAAATGATTAAGCAAATGGCAGGTGTTCAACAAACATCTTTCCAATAATTGAAGAATGGATTCTTGAATTTAAAATTAGATTGAATTCAGACATATACGTCTCTTTTAAAATTCTCTTCTCTTACATTAGGTAAATTTTACATGTTCTTTAACCTTCTATCATCAATACAAGTTCAATAACAGAAGTTATAGATAGGACAAACACTAAGTGCTAGAAGCACTCTATACAGGTCTTCTCTTCCACATTTGTAATATAATACATGTAATGAAACTCTTTCCAGAAGATAGTTCTAGCAATTCGCTAAATAATATGAGACTTTAGAATTGTGCTATTAAGATAAAAGTATAACTTGTATTCTTCCATGTAAAATAACTATGATCTAACTGCTCTGAAATTTTTATTTAAAGTCATTTCTTTTGAATTTTTATTACAAATGACCCTTAGTAGTCATACTTTAGTAAGTTTAAGCCACATGAGGAAAAAAAACTATGGGAAACTTTAGGAGCAATGGGTGGAGTGGGAAAGCCCTGTGTTTCTCCAGGATTCCCAGAAGTTTGCATGGACTGAGCTGAAACGTGTCATAGCTAAGGCATTAAAAACAATAACAAGGGCTTCTTTCTCAGTTTGTGGTTCCGACTGCAAAAGTAAAGTTTACAGATGAAAAGTAGGCCGCAAAATCCTTTAGGTAAAATGACACAGCCCAGACCCACATTTTTTTTTAACAGTTTTCACAGATATTCCAAAAACAAAATTTCTAGGCCATTTAATACCTGTATATTTAGCCAAAAATAAGGAAGGATTAATATATTAAGCTACATAATTTATTTCATATTAGTAAATATCTTGCTCTCCAGTCGTTATCTTTGTGAGAATTTCAGGTTGGAAAAAAACCTATAGCTTATATTAAACCTAAAAACATTTGTACAGCATCAGTTTATCATAATACCTGTTCTATATTCATCAAGCACAGCTTATACATGACCCATACCATATTAAGTTTGGGAATTCTTTCCTTAAATAGCTACTAGATACTTGGGTACTCTTATTTATATCTAAGTAGGAAGAAGCAATCTTTAGGGGAAATTATATTCATCCTGTTAAGGAATATAAGACAGACATTCACGTGAACTTTTGAAGACCTCCTCTCCTGAAGAGGAGATTATACAAATTTTTGTTTGTTAAGAACCTTTTCAAAGGTCATCAGTGTTGCACTTTCCAAGGAGATATTTCAGACTTTTACTCCAAAAACTGCCGAATGATCTGTGGAATACCAAGGTACATGAAATGATTGGGTGCACCTCAGCACATAGCTTTTCAAAGAAAACAATAAAGTCAGAAGAGCAAACAGCACGTTGTGATAAATTACAGACATCCTCAGAAGGGAATTTCAGATTTTCCCCTAAAAGATTATTTTCCACTTTTGCAACGTATTTCATCATTCTGTTGCATCATTATCAATAAAACACAGCTTTGTGTGCAATCACTTACATGTTGAAAACATGACAGCTAACTCAGGGATATTACTCAAACAGTATAAAAATTACTTTCAGATCTTTTCAGACCATTTGCAAAATGATCCTTTATTGAACATAAAGATTCTAACATTTTTATGAATTTAGCTTTTATCGTTTGGATACAATGTCATGTCAGTTCAAAATTAAGAACTAATAAAGGAGTTCCTAGATAGATTAGGGAAAAGAGAAATCATTTTCTCATTAGAACTCAAGGGGATTGTTTTCACACAACTTATCTTGGAAAAAGTTTGAAAATATATAATATTTAGTAGGCTTCTTACTCCCTCTTGTGACAGATAAATGAAATGTAAATGCTACATAACAGTTTCAACAGGGTTTTTAGTGAAATTCCCCAACTCTGGTTAGATCATAAATGTTCATTAGAATTTTAATATCTAATATTTTACATGTCTAAAAAGAATTCATTGAAAAGTTCTTTGTGACAGTGACATTAAAAATTTACCTTTTTTGTGATTTCTGTTTATTTCAAGATACATATCTTTAAATGTCTAAATTCCTTGCTAAATAAAACAAAATTAGCATGCCAGATCAAAAGTAGGCAGCAAAATTCTTCAGGTGAATTTAAACAGAAATGACTTGTAGCCAAGGCCCATCTTTTTATCGAATAGTTTCCGCAGATATTTGTACTGTGATATAGCCAGAGAGGTGGCAGAAGAAAGGACTTGTCCTGAGAATGTCAAAAGACTCACAGAAATGCTCCAGTATGCGCAGATCTGGATCCTTAGCATAACTGTGTCCTTTCAGTTCTCAGAGAACAGCTGAGAAAAACCAGTTAAAACTGCCCCAAGTTAAAATATAAGGAGGTGGGAGCTTATCTGAGATGCACTCTTCCCTGTTCCACAGAACTGCTCCTAAGCCTCAGCATTCAGCCTTTATCTCCTCTTTTCCAAGAATCCAAAGTTCTCTAGGGGCCGAGGACCAACATGCATGCTTAAACCTCCCATACTCTATGTCCTGTATTCCATACCATCTCACCATTCCTCATACCTGTCGAAAGTCCATAAGCACCCCATCTATTCCTTTCACGATTGATTCTTTGTGTTCTATTACTTTAGAGATGAGATTAGATAGATAGATACACTCACATACACCCATCCTATATTTGCATTTAACAGGGGTTCCCGGAGATATGATCCTTTAACCCAAAATAGTACAGCATTTTAGGCACCACTGTATATGAAGGAAAAGCATGGAGCACCTGTTTTAGGAGGTACTACATTTGGCACTTTACATACATTATCACATTCAAACTTCATGATATTCCTGTGATGCAAGCTTAATTATCTTCAGTTTATAGGTGAAAAAATAAGACAAGAAGTAACTTACTCAAGGTTACATGTTTAGTAACCAACTAAACGGATCCAAGTTTGACACCCATGTTGTCTGGCTCCTCAGTCTATGTTGCTTACATTTAGCAAATAAGGACATAATTTTGGCCCAGAAGATTTTTCAGGTGATTTTCAGACCTCAAATATAGGTTGTTGTCTTCTTTATCTACATCTAGTGATCTTCCAGCTAAGATGTGAATCACGCTCAGTGCATCAAATATGGGAAAGTTCTCAAAACTAAAGTATGAATATGAGATCACTAAACTAAAATCCGCTCAAATCCCAGGATTTTCATTATTATTATTTATAGTCCTCTAATGGGTGCTTTATTGCATTACGAAATTCAGTGGGGTTCTAGCTGAACTTTATTATGCACCATTAAAAGCATTTGAACATTCACTTGAATTTGTCTACCCATCATTTCTTGAAACTTATTATGATTGAAACCTATTATATATTATATGAGATTATATTTTATATTATATTAAAACCTATTATAATGTGAACACAGTTGTCATGGTCCCTGCCCTTACAGTTTAGCGGGGAATACATATAAGAAAACAAACCTTCAAAGCAGTGGGCTAAGTGCTATGATAGACGTAGGAGAGCAAAGAAGAATGAAGTCAGGTAGTGGACACGGGTCCCAGGCAACATTAGAGACTGGCTTTCCAGGGAAAATGATGCCAAACTGAACCAATGAAAGAGAGGAAGTAACAATGTTCCAGGCCAAGGGAACAGCACTGAAAAGTGGACAAATATTTAAGATTTGTAAGCAACAGGATTTTGCGAGACCTTTGATATAAAGCAGCAGAGAAAGATGAAGGACAGACTGTGGAAGGCCTTTAAATTCAGGCATTTGGACTTGAGCCTAAGGGTAAAGCTGACAAAGTGACAAGCAAAGGAGAGACACAATCTGATAGGCTTTTAGAGGTATCATTCCAGAGAAGAGCTTGGAAAGAGGCCAGACTTGAGGCAGGGAGCCCTACTGGAGACTGTTTCAGCAATCAAGAAGAGAGTAAGTGGTTGCTTGGCCTAAGGTTATAGTTGCAGCGATACTGAGAAGTAGACGTATTTTTAAAATATATAAGCCACAGAATCTTTTATGTATTTGATATAAGGAGGGAGAGAAAGAAGGATTCAAAGGAGACGTTCATATTTCTGCCAATTGAATGAAAATACCATTTGTGAAATATAAAGCAATAAGGAAGAAAGTTTAGCCAAAGGGAGGAAAAACAAGAACATTTCATATTTCAGGAGAAATGAAGTTAGTTTGAATTCTTAAATCTAGATAGTTTGTAATTTGAGAAAAGTGAAGCATGTTTTAAATAAGCGCTGTGGAGAATGGGAGCATGAAATGACTAGAAAAATAAGGAAGGTTTGTCCGGCATCCTGAGAACCCAGGTGCAAGTGACAAGGAGAACCAGTGCTGGCAGCATCCTGACCAGTGATGTGATTTCCACCCCCAGTGCTCAGCCGTCCCCCTCTGGGGCATGGAGGGGACCATCGGGTTGACCCAAGATTGATGCTGTGCTAGGGAATGAAACAAAATGTCAATGGGGCGAGGAACGGTTGGGGGGAAACGTGGACTGGACACAGCTGAGGAGTCAATGTTTCAAAACCAGATGAAGTGGAGTAACTGAATGGGAGTTAAAACTGGTTCTCAGCCTTGACAGCATATTGGCATTACCTGGGGAGTTTTAAGATCTACTAATTCTTGGATTGCACCTCTAGAGATTCCGGAAATTCTGATTTTATTAATCAAGGATGTGGCCTAGCCTGGGCATCAGGATTCTTAAAATTTCTCCAGGCAACTGTAATGTGCAGCCAAGGCTGAGAAACATGCCTTGAGCTATAAGGATAGGAGATTGAGAACTGGTTGTTTGACTTTAACATCTGAAAGGGGGAGAAGCAGTGAGTGACAACAAGGTCCAGGATGTGGCCAAGGGAATGGCTGACCAGAGTGCTACGGAAGTAAAGGTCACTAAAGATTTGGAAAGAAAGGACCTGCACACAGAGCCAGATGGACTCTAACACTACCCAGGGAGATGGCAAGACCTAGAGCAGAGAAGGTTGTGAGTCAAAGGCTTAATTTAAGCTAATCTTAGATTTAAAAGACAAGTATAAACCAGGTGTTGATGATTCACTTTACAAAGTATACAACATAACTCCTGAAGAAAACCTAAAAATTATTTTATATCTACTTATAAAATATTTATAGTTCATCTTTTTATGTATAAAATACAAAATAAGATCCGTAACACTAAACTTGTGGTATTAATAAAATAAATTCAGATGACTTAATTGACCTTTCCAGGAGGAGAAAATATATTATTGTATCAGTGACCTATAAAACATAGTATATGGAAGAAAGCAGCCTTCTGTTTCAGCAAACGTCCTTTTATGGGAGTGGATTTTAACACGAATGAATGTGCCTACCCTCTTTTCAGAGCTTATATTCATCTAATAAGAATCTATTCCTCTTCCCTGATGTTTATCTACCTCAAGCCACTTATCAAGGTTCGCAGCGAGAAGGCAGAAAATTTCTAGCAATTTTTACCTGGTTCCAAAATATACCCTCCTAGTTCCCACCAGTTGGTCCAAAGGAGAAAAAATATATAACACTACAAATTATTTGACAGTGTTATAATAGCAACGGCGCCTAGTTAGGCTGGAATCTAACTATGTGGCTGCTGACAGGACCATTCCATTCAGCATGACTATCATAAGGAGCCCCTTTAGGCTTTTCAGTAAACAAATTCCTTTGGTTGCAGTTCAAAACTGATTCACCTTACAGCAAAATATTTATGTAGTTGACATAATTTTGGAATTTTCTCTTTAAATTTCAGAGAATTGTACCCGTTGGAATTATGCTAGATATGTGATGTATGCTTTGTTTTCTAAACTACACATGTTGCATTTGTTTTCTGACATAATGTGAATATTTTTTCCCTCTCTTCAGAATTTCTTGGTAGTTTTGTCAATTCTGATATGTCTATACATTCACTGATAGCTTGTAGACTTGACTAGCTGGGAACACGGCATTAACAGTAATTGGAGAGTCTAATTTCCCAAGTACGTGTTCACTGTGTAGATATAGTTGTTAAGAACTAAATCAAGACAAATCTTCCCCTGCAGGGGTCAAATGCAGCTTTTGATCTAATATTCACCATAAATTGGAATATCATTTAAAGAAGCTCCAAAAAAGAATAAATTGTAACTAGAGTAAAAGTATTTTAAAAATACAAAGAAAAAAATGTGTAAATCATGAAGAGTATATCAGCAACAGAATCAGAAAGGCAAGTGCTGGCACTGGCCTATCTAAGCAGTGTTGAGTAGAACTTATTTCTATTGTAGAAATGCTGATAAACCCTCAGATCAAATATGTCACTTATTCTGATTCCATGTGAACCAAATATAGTTCTGGAAATTGTGGGAAAAAACACTCTGGCCAGAGGACAAGAGTGTTGGGTTATGTTGGTTATTATATTTCTTATTGTCAAATAACTCACTAGCTTTCTGATTTATATACTTCAATCTCTTGTGAGTTTAGTCAGTGTGACTCATCCAACACATCTGACTAATTGTAAAGTATTGGCAAGATTGAGTCTCTGAATCTTTTAAACTGGACTAGAGTGAAATCACCAATGTTGTAATTCTACCTTGTGAGGTCTCTCGGCCTCTTGAAATTGGACCAGCTGGCCTCCCCAACCTCAACACTTCCAAACCTCCAAAATGGATTTCTTTGTTTATAAGAAGAGATTAGATATAACACAAATAATAGATAGGTTCTCCTGTCAATTAAAGTGCCTCAGTGTGATGGACATATGAACACTATAATTGAACATTTATATCAAGACTTTCTCTTCCCATGATTCATTTACACAGAAAATGTGTTTTCTAAAAATGAAAACATTTCAATCATGATAAAAAGGGAGAGACTATATAGCACATTTTGAAGCAAAGTTGTTAAGCTATTTTCATAGTATTATTGCACATATTCAGGAATGGACAGAGCCTGCACAGCATCCTTCCTCCCTGGGTTGGGAGGCAGGAGGGGAACAAGGGAATCAACACAAGGACAAGAGGAGAACGAGAAGCAAGGGATGCTTTACTAATATCAGAGCAAGCACAGGATCACTCAGAGCTGTGCCCTCCTCGTGAGATCAGGAATAAGACCTATAAGAAGCCACGGACAATCCACTTTTCCCTACGGTGATCTTCATCTTCCATCCACTCCACTTACACAAACAAACAGGAATATAAAGTTTGGGATCTTACCACTTTCTGGATAGCTGTATGGACAAAGAAAGGTGAGAAAAGGAGGTGTCAGCCCTGGATGCAATTACTATACAGCTTTATAAAGTGGAAAACCAGAAAGAGCCAGGCTGGTGCCTTTTCAGGTACGGGGACCCTCCCCACTTAATTGTGGCCAAACAAGGTGTGAAAGTAAAGAGTGGTCAGAAGGCCCGGTGGTCAAGGGAGGAGGTAGAGGCAGGTTTGGCTCAGAGTGGAGGAGCTGGAAGTTCCCCTAAGGCTACAGCATAAAGGGAAAAACCACAGGCCCTGGTATCAGATAAACCTGAGTTCATTATCAGTTCATCCCTAATTAGCTTTATCATTTCTATATGATACTCAATTTCTAGTTTGTGAAGTGTAGACAGTAATTTCTACTAGAGATATTATGAAGATTAAACAAATGACTAAAAATAGTGACTGGCACAGAGTAAGTACTCAATAAATGACAGCTTTGATTATTAAATGCTATGTTTGTAGACTATTCATACTTTATTTAAGGGAGAGTTTATCTAAAAGATAAAGAGCCAGGTCTCTTTAATTTGTTATGCTTGGTAATCATTTATTGAGCATTTTCATTTATACCAAAAAGAGCTTTAAAATATCTCTGTTAAGAATAATTTTGTTTGTGTGACTTACTATCATAATCGTCCAAAATAATAAGAACTTCATTTCTAATTATCCAGAGACTGAATTGTTCTCTCACATACATTCATTTCTATCAACACTTAAGAGTTTCTAAGAATCTTTGTTTGGGATCAATCTAGACAATCCAGACATAAATCTCTGTTCAATGTACTGCATTCATTTAGATAAATATTCTCAATCTTGGTCACTAGATCATTTATTTCCTTGTCTAGGAAATATATACAGGCCTTTTTTCATTTTCTAAAAATTAATTTTATTCAACATCGCCACCCCCTGGGATTTAAAGTCATGCCAAAGGTTGCATAGCATCAGATTATTTCATCATGGAATTGTGAAATAAAAAAATTGTTCTGCCAAAGGCATTTGGTAGACAGTAAAAGGTGAAACTCAATATGCTCTTACTAACGTATGTCCTTAGCAGCTTGTTTTTAAGACAGCAGTACAGAAGGTCACTATGTGATTAAACTTGAGCAAACTTTAATTCACAGTTAAATTTTACCTCCCTTCTTCTTTTTGTAACTTATTTATATTGAGATATAATTGACATATAGCATTGCGTAAGTCTAAGGTATGTACAACATATTGATTTGATACATTTGTATACTGCAATCTGATTACCACTGTAGAATTAGCTAACATCTCTATTACATTACATAAATATCATTTCTTTTTTGTGGGGGGAATAATTAAGATCTACTCTCTTGGCAACTTTGAAGTTAAAATACAATATTGTTGTGTATACTCACTATGCTGTGCATTAGATCTCCAGGACTTATTTACTAGTTGCAACTTTCTACCCTTAAACAACATGTCCCCAGTAACCCAACCCCTCAGCCCCTGGTAATCCCCATTCTTTGTTTTTCTGAGTTCAGCTTTTTAGATTCCACATATAAACGAGATCAAACAGTATTTGTCTTTCTCTGTCTGACATTTCACTTAGCACAATGCTCCCAAGGTCCATCTGTGTTGTCACAAATGGCAGAACTTCCTTCTTTCTCGTGACTGAATAATATTCTTTTGTATACATACACCTCATCTTTTTTATCCGTTCATCTGTTGACAGACACTTGGGTTGTTTCCATATCTTGGCTATAAATGCTGCAATAAACGAAGTGCATATACCTCTTCAATATTCTATTTTCATTTCCTTTGGATGTATACCCAGAAGTGGAATTGCTGGGTAATATGCTAGTTCTACTTTTAATTTTTTGAAGAACTTCCATTCTGTTTTCCGTAGTGGCTGAAAAAATTTACATTCCCACCAACAGTCTACAAGGGTTCCCTTTTCTCTATATCCTCACTGACAATTTGTTAACTCTTGTCTTTTCCATGATAGTCATTCTAACAGGTGTGAGATGATATCTTATTGTGGTTCTGATCTGCATTTCCTTGATGATTAGTGATATCGAGCATCTTTTCATATACCCATTGGCCATTTGGAAAAGTTGTATGAGTTCTTTATATATTTTAGATATTAACCCCTTATCCAATATATGGTTTGCAAATATTTTCTCCCATTCTGTAGGTTGCCTTTTTATTTTGTTGATTATTTCTTTTGCTGTACTTTTTAATTTGATGTTGGCCCACTTGTTGATTTTTGCTTTTGTTGCTTGCGCTTTTGGTGTCATATCCAAAAAAATCATTGCCCAGACCAATATCAAGGAGATTCTTCCACAAGTTTTCTTCTAGCAATTTTACAGTATCAGGTCTTGTGTTTAAGTTCTTGATCCATTTTGACTTAGTTTTTTGTGAGTGGTGTAAGGAGTCCAATTTCATTTTTCTAATGTGGTTATCCAGTTTTCCCATAGCCATTTTTTGAAGAGACTGCCCTTTTCCCATTGAGTATTCGTGGCTCCCTTATCAAATATTAGTTGACCTTATAGGCAGGGATTTATTTCTGAACTCTATTCTGTTCCATTGGTCCATGTGTCTATATTCATGTCAGTACAACACTGTTTTAATTACTATAGCTTTGTAGCATAGTTTGAAATTAGCAAGTGTGATGCCACCAGCTTCGTTAGTCTTACTCATGATTTCTTTCACTATTTAGAGTATTTTGTGGTTCCATACAAATTTTAGGGAATTTTTTTCTATTTCTGTGAAAAATGCCATTGTATTTTTGATAGAGATTGCACTGAATCTATAGATGGCTTTGGGTAGTATGGAAATTTTCACTGTATTAATTCTTCCAATGCATGAACATGAAATCTCTTTCCATTTGTTTGTGTCTCCTTCAATTTCTTTCATCAAGGTATTATAGTTTTCATTGTACAAATCTTTCACTTCCGTGGTTAAATTTATTTCTAAGTATTTTATTGTTTTTGCTAAATGGAATATAATTGACATATAACATTATATTAGTTTTAGGTGTACAACTTAATGATTTGATATATGTATATATTTTGAAATGATTACCACAGTAAGTTTAGTTATCTATTACCACATGTAGTTACATTTCTTTTTCTTGTGATGAGAACTTTCAAAACCTACTCTCTTAGCAACTTTCAAATATACAATACAGTGTTGTTAGCTATAGTCACCATGTTGTACATTACATCCCAGGACTTATAAATCTTATAACTGGAAAAAATTTGTAACTTTTGAGCATCTTAACCTATTTTGCCCATCTCCCACACCCTGCCTCTGGCAACCACCAATCTATTCTCTATAAGTTCAGGTGGTTTTTTGATTGCACACGTAAATATCACACAGTATTTGTCTTTCTGTCTGATTTATTTCATTTAGCATAATTCCCTAGATCCGTCCATGTGGTCACAAACAGCAAGATTCCTTCCATTTTATGGCTGCATAACATTCCAGTGTGTGTGGAATATATGTATACACCACATTTTCTTTATCCACTCATGTGTTGATGGACATTTAGGTCATTTCCACATCTTGGCTGTTGTAAATAATGCTGCAGTGAACATGGGGGTGTAGATGTCTTTTCAAGATAGTGATTTGGTTTTCTTCAGATAAGTACCCAGAAGCAAAATTGCTGGATTGTATAGTAGCTCTTTTTTAATTTTGGGGGGAACCTCCATACTGTTTTCCATAGTGGCTGAACCAATCTACAATCCCACCCACAGTGCACAAGGATTCCCTTTTCTCCACATTCTCACCAATACTTGTCATTTCTCATCTTTCTTATAATACCCATTTTAACAGGTATGAGGTGATATCTCATTGTGGTTTTGATTTGCATTTCCCTGATGATTAGTAATGTTGAACACCTTTTCATGTACCCATTGGCCATTTGTATAGCTCCTTTGGAAAAATGTCTTCAGATCTCTCCCAAGTTTTAATTGGATTCTTCATTTTTTGCTATTGAATTGTATGAGTACTTTATATATATTGGATATTAACCCTTTATCAGATATACGGTTTTCAAATATTTTCTCTCAGTTGGTAGGTTGCCTTTTCATTTTGTTGATGATTTTCTTTGCTGTGCAGTAGCTTTGCAGTTTCATATAGTCTCATTTGTAGATTTTTGCTTTTGTTTTGGTGTCAAACCCAAAAAGTCATTGTCATAAGGACAAAAAATCATTGTCATCACAAAGGAGCTTACCTTCTATTTTTTCTTCTAGGACTTTTATGGTTTCATGTCTTATGTATAAATCTTTAATCCACTTGGAGTGGACTTGTGTGAATTGATGTAAAAAAAAAGTGAGCCAGTTTCATTCTTTGGGCATGTGGCAGTCTAATTTTCCCAGTACCATTCGTTGAAGAGACTCTCCTTTCCCCATTGTATATTTTTGGCTCCTTTGTCCATATTGACCACATATGAATGAGTTTATTTCTGGGCTATCTATTCTGTTCCACTGGTCTGTGTGTCAGCTTTTATACCAATACCAATACCAATACTATTTTGAATGCTGTAGCTTTGTAACATAGTGTGAAATCAGGAAGTGTGATGCCTCCAGCTTCGTTCTCCTATCCCAACATTGCTGTGATTCTTCGGGGTTTGTAGTTCCAGACAAATTTTAGGCTTGTTTGTTCTATTTCCATGTAAAATGCGGTTGGAATTTTGATAGGGATTGCATTGAATCTGTAGATTTCTTTGGATAGTATGGACATTTTAACAATATTAATTCTTCAAATCCATGAGCATGGAACATTTTTCCATTTATTTCTGTCTTCTTCAATTTCTTTCATCAATGTCTTATACTTTTCAGTATACAATCTTTTGCCTCCTTGGTTGAATTTATTCTTAGGTATTTTATTCTTTTTGATGTGATTGTAAATGGGATTGTTTTCTTAATTTCTCTTTCTGATATTTCATTATTACTGTATAGAAATGCATCAGATTTTTGTACATTGATTTAGTATCTTGCAACTTACAGAATTCATTTATTAGTTCTTCCAGTTTTTTGGTGTAGTCTTTAGGGTTTTCCATATAGAATATCATATCTTCTGCAAATAGTGACAATTTTAATTTTCCTTTCCTTTTTGGATAACTTTTATTTCCTTTTTTTCTTTTTTTTTTTTGTCTAATTTCTCTGTCTAGGACTTCCAATACTATGTTGAAAAAAAGTGGTGAGACTGGGCATCCCTGTCTTGTTCTTATTCTTAGAGGAAAAGTTTCAGCTTTAAACCATTTAGTATAATGTTTGCTATAGGCTTGTCATATATGCCTTTATTATGTTGAGGTACATTCCTTCTATACCCATGTTGTTGAGGGTTTCTATCCTAAATTGATGTTGAATTTTGTCAAATGTTTTTTCTGCATCTATTAAGATGATCATATGATTTTTATCCTTCATTTTGTTAATGTGGTGAATCACGTTACTTGATTAAGGATATCAAACCAGGGGACAGCCCGGTGGCACAGCACTTAAGTTCACACGTTCTGCTTCTCAGTGGCCCGGGGTTCGCCAGTTCAGACCCTGGGTGCGGACATGGCACCGTTTGGCACGCCATGCTGTGGTAGTCGTCCCACATAGAAAGTAGAGGAAGATGGGCATGGATGTTAGCTCACGGCCAGCCTTCCTCAGCAAAAAGAGGCGGACTGGCAGTAGTTAGCTCAGGGGCTAATCTTCCCCCCCCCCAAAAAAAAAAGGATATCAAACCATCTTTGCATCCCCAGGATAAAATCCTCTTGGTCATGGTGTATTTTTTTAAAGTATTGTTGAATTCTGTTTGCTAATATTTTGTTGAGGATTTTTGCTTCTATGTTCCGCAGGGATATTGCCCTGTAATTGTCTTTTTATTATTGTTTTAACCTCCTTACTCACTATTTGTCCGTTCAGAGATTCTCTTTCTTCCTGATTTAGTCTTGGTATGTTGTATATATCTAGGAATTTACCCATTTCTTCTGGGTTGTCCAATTTGTTGGCATATAGTTGTTCATGGCAGTCTCTTATGATCCTTTGTATTTCTGTACTATCAGTTATAATGTCTGTTCTTTCACTTCTGACTTTACTTATTGGAATCCTCTCTTTTTTCTGAGTTAGTCTAGCCAGTTTTTTCAATTTTTTTTACAGTCTCTATTTCTACTCTGATCTTTGTTATTTCCTTCTTTCTGCTAACTTTAAGCTTTATGTGTTCTTTTTCTAGTTCCTTGAAGTGGAAAGTTAGGTTATTTATTTGAAATTTTTCTATTTTCTTGATATATCCATTTAGTACTATAAACTTCCACCCAGAATTGCTCTTGCAGCATTCCATAGGTTTTGGTATGTTGTGTTTCTATTTTCACTTATTTAAATATTTTTTACGTCACTTTTGATTTCTTCTTTGACCCACTGATTGTTTGGGAGTGTGTTGTTTATTTACACATAGTTGAAGATTTTTCAGCTTTCCTCCTGATGATTTCTTGTTTCATATCATTGTGGTGTGAAAAGATACTTCATATGATTTTGATATTCTTAAATTTGCTAAGTCTTGTTTTGTGTCCTATCATATGATCTATCCTGGAGAATGTTCCATGTGTGCTTGAGAAGAATGTACATTCTGCAGCTGTTGGATGGGATGTTCTATATATGTCTGTTAGGTCCATTTGGTCTAATGTATAGTTCAAGTCCAAGATTTCCCTTTTGATTTTTGGTCTGGATGATCTATCCATTGCTGAAAGTGGGGTATTGAAGTCCCCTCTATTATTGTATTGTCTATTTCTCCCATCAGATTTATTAGTATTTGCTTTAGGTGCTCTGATATTGGGTGCATATCTATTTATGATTGTTATATCTTCTTGATGTACAGACCCCTAGATCATTATATAATGACATTTTGTCTCTTGTTACTGTTTTTGTCTTAGTCTGTTTTCACTGTTTATAGGTATAGTTATCTCTGCTTTCTTTTGGTTTCCACTTGCATGGAATATCTTATTCCATCTCTTCACTTTGAGCCTATGTGTGCTCTTAAAGCAAGGTGAGTCTCTTGTTGGCAGCATATAGTTGGGTCTTTTTTTTTTAATCAATCCATCCACTGTGCCTTTTGATTGATAAATTTGATCTATTTTTGTTAGGAGTTATTATTGATATGTAAGGTCTTACTCATGCTATCTCATTAATTACTTTCTGATTGTTTTGTATTTCTATTGTTTCTTTTCCTCTCTGTTTCTGTCTACCTTTGTAAATCAGTAATTTTCTGTAGTGGAATGCTCTGCTTCCCCTTTCTTTGACTTTTGTAAATCTATTGTAGAATTTTGTTTTGTGGTTACCATGAGGCTTACATAAAACATCTCATAGACAAACAGCCCATTTTAAGTTGATAGCAATTTAACTTCAATATCCTACAGAAGCTTCATGCTTTTACTCCCCCTTCTTAGATTTTTATGTCATTATTTACCTCTTTTTGTATTGTGTATTTGTTAACAAATTATAGTAGCTATAATTATTTTTAATACTCTTCCTCTTTACTTTTACACTAGAGTTCAGTGGTTAACAAATTATCCTATTACAAAATAAAAGTTTTCCAAATCTGGCTGTATATTTACTTTTACCAGTGTGTCATATACTTTTGTATGTTTTCATGTCATTGATTAGAGTCTTTTCATTTCAACTTGGAGAATTTCTATCATTTCTTGCAAGATAGATCTAGCATTAGTGATCTTTCTCAGGTTTTGTTTGTCTGGGAAAGTCTTTATTTTTCCTTTGTATCTGAGTATAACTTTGCTGAATAGAGTATTTCTTGGCTGGCAGTTTTTTCTTTCAACACTTTGAATATGTCATGCCATTCTCTCCTGGGCTTTAAGGTTTCTGCTGAGAAATCCACATAGCCTAATGAGGGATCCTTTGTAGGTTTTAGTACTTTTCTCTCTGGCTGCTTTTAGGAGTCTCTATTTATCTTTAATTTTTGACAGTTTCATTATAATGTGTCTTTGAGAAGGTCTTTTTGCATTGATATAATAGGGTGATCTATTAGCTTCATGAACTTGGATGTCCAAGTCTCTCCTCAGATTTGGGACATTCTCATCTCTCATGTCTTTAAATAAACTTTCTGTCCCTCTCGCCCCCTCTTCTCCCTGTGGAACCTTGATTATTCTAATTTTTTTAATGGAATCCCACACATCATGTTGGCTTTCTTTGGTATTTTTCATTCTTTTTTCTTTTTTCTGCTCTGACTGGATTATTTCACAATTCTTGTCCTCTAGCTCACTTATTCTGTCTTCCGTTTGTTCTACTCTGATGCAGATGTTCTCTGTTAAATTTTTCATTCCATTCACTAAATTTTTCAGCTCCAGAATTTCTGTTTGGTGCTTTATGATTACTATCTCTTTGGTAAATATCTCATTTTGTTCATGTATTTTTTTTCTAATGTCATTGATTTGTCCTTCTAAGTTTTCTTGTAACTCATTGATTTTCTTCAAAACAGCTATTTCGAATTTTCTATCAACTAGATCTCAAAATTCCATGACTTTGAACTTAGTTTATTAAAACATTTTTTATGTTGACATGTTGCCCTGATTTTTCATGTTGCTTGTAGTTTTGCATTGTTGCTTTTGCATTTGATGTATCAGACACCTCCTTAAATCTTTATTAATTGTGTTCAGATTGGGTATACTGTTCACTGGTGCTGTTATATCTAGGGTTTTCTCTGCCTTCTGGGTTTTCCAGAAAGTGACTCTGTAGCTCATGTTTATGGTTTCTCCTTTACCCACAGATCCTGTTCTTTTTTTCTGATAGCACTCCATTCACAGAACTTTCTTTCACTGCTGCACTCAGAATCATGCACAAGGGAATGGTCACAGAGTGGAGGAAGGTGTGGGTTTAGCACTCAGGGTGTTAGGTGTGCCTGTGGACCTGGTGGGGAGATCCTCAGGGAAGGTACTCCCAGATGCTCGTGGGTGAACTTCCTGCCGAAGTCCTGACTCAGTCAGCAGGAAACATGTCCCCTTAATGCCCTTTGGTATTCTCATCTGCATCTTTCCTGATCTTCTCCCTCTTCCCAGTCATGGAGCTCTGCCTCACTACTGAGTGCTGCTGGAGAGAAATTGGTTTTTCCAGCCACGTCCTACACAACTGGGACAGCTGAGCACTCACTCACCACTCTCCTTCTCCCCCAAGGGAAAAGTTACCACTCAATAGATAGTTCCATCCCATGCAGTGTTGCCTTGGGGGTGGGGAAGGGCAGTGCAGGGGAAAATGTTTATCATCTCCATTGCTACCAAATTCATTTTTTTTTTCTCCAGCGGTGTGCTGGAATCTCCCCTTTGGAAGTCTGGACTTCCGCAAATTCTCTCTTGTCTAAGGGTATCTACCCAGGTCAGCACTCTCCAGATATTTCCCCCCACTGCAGCAAGAGAAGCTGGGTCAGGCTGGCTGCCTCCACTGGCCCTGCAGCCCATGCAGAGTCTGTCTGCCTATCACCAGAGGCACAGGTGGGCGAGACTTCCTCCAGTTTCCCTGGCATATGGTGCCGGATCCCACAACTCCCACAAAGGTGCTTCTGTCTGTGAAGGGATCTCTAATTTGTTGTTATAAAGGGGAGACAAAGGAGGAATGTCCTGCCACAGTGATGCTAATGTTGCTCCCCTGCCACCCTCTATCACTGTCATTTCTCACATTTATGTTTATGTACAGAGAGATCCCAAAAGAAAAGATAAAGTCTGTATAGTGGGAAGAAAAGGTCACAGGATTTATAATTTTAAAATGTGAGATTCACTTTCTGGTTCCAACAAATTCTAGCCATGTGACTTTGGGTAAGTTACTTGAATAATACTCAGCTTCAACTTCTCAACTGCAAAATCTAAAAACTATATACCTTCCAGGGCTGTAGGGAGAATTCAGCGATAGATTTGTAAAGAGCCTAGCCTAAAATAGGTACTAAAAACTTAACGAACAATTGAAAGTAAAAGTGCTTGGTAAATTGTGTTACACAAATACACATGCACAAATATTCACTATATCCTTAAGAAGTCAAGGAGTAAATCTGTTTGGATGAATCTTCCCCCTCATCTGTTTCCCTTTTGGTTTGACTTCAATAAATTAACAGAAAATGAAAAATTACCTTAAATTATATACACAGGTTCAAGTGAGCAGACGTTATCAGTAATGAAATAAATTTTTAAGTAGCATTCTGGAAACACAATTGTAGGAACTTTTTCCATTTATCAGTGACAAGAATACATTAATGGAACATGAATTGCTAGAAGAATAGCTAAAGCTTGGCTTATGGTTATAAAATTAGAATTCTATTAGATTAAATCATGTCCACTACAATAGTTTCATAAATGTCATTGATTTTCCTGTTAAGTTTTTTATTATTATTGCAATACACTACTCTTCCTGGTGAAAGACATTGGAAACTCAATAGCATCATTGCTTGTGAAATTTTTAATCTGCTTATCAAATCTCTTCCTTGACTAGGAGGAGGAGATGGGACGGGGAGAAGGAGGAGGCTAGCAGACTCAGCAATAATAAGGATAATGTCTCTGGAGCCAAGAGGGCGCAGAATAATATTCCTGGGGCCCATGATAGCTACTCTGTAACAAACTATTCCTTGAACTTGTGAGATTAACTTTGTCCTAAGGACCAAGTCCTTCTTTAAGCATGCTGAAACAGCTGCTCCATAATTCAAAGAAAGTCAGTGGCAAGTACAATTAGGAGTGTTTCAAAATGCATTTTTAAATAAAGAATAATATGGGGCTTTTTTAACAATTACAATAATCAATACTCTAATGAAGTATCTGTAAAACTTTAAATTTAAAAATTAATATTGCAGAAAATGTAGACTTTTTTAAACTGACAACTAAATTTGAGATTCTTCTTTGATATAAAACTGTTGATGTAACATTCATCATTAGATTTCGAAAAGCAAGTGAAACATTTTTCAAAGTGTCTGACAGCTATGAACGATGTATGTGAAATACCAAGAAAAGGCAAGCCCTATTTTAACATTTAGGGGAAACAGATCAGGTTAGCAACTCACCTCAAGGGATCACTTCTAAACTTTCTCAGAGTGGGGGCGGGGGAAGAAACAGCGTAGCCTTGACCGGCACCCAGCAGACCAAGAGCTGTGAGTAGAAGTACTCCACCCACACACAGCTGCATGGCCCAGTTTAAGCATGTGATCTTGAGAGGGAAAAGTTGGAAAAAAACAGAGTCAGAGATTGCACAATTCAGGAGATTTTTGCCAAAGTGCTCCCCAGCTTGCCTGAGACACTCTGTATCTGGCTCTGAGACGTGCTGAAAGGGCTTTCCTTGATCTCCACAAGGCCAGAAGCAGGACTCTCTAGCAGCCAATTGATTCTCCTGGGTCAGTTGGACCCAAGTTCAACAGCCTCATAACATCTGGGCTGCAGCAGAGAAAGACTCTTCTCTTTGTTATTGTGTCCAGCATCAACCCAACACAAAACTAAATAGCTGAAGAATATTCTTTCTTTCTTTTGCTATTTTCATGTGTGATTTTCCTAAATAAAAATAAGGCAGAGTTTGTTTATTAATCAAGCTGTGGTAGTAGGCGTCTCTTTTCTTTCTATCGTGGTTTTCCAGAAAAATTATTTGGGAAAAAAAATCAAATATACTTATTCAATGATAAACTATTTGAAAACATGGCCATAAATAAGAAAAATGGAATTCTTCAAAGTGAAAATCTGATAAGGTCAATAGAAAGTTACAGTTATAAATAGAATTATTAAAAACATTGATATTCCCATCAAGAAAAAAATGACAATTTATCCCATGTTATATTCTGTATGGCAAAAGATACTCTATAGCTTGAATATATTTGATTTTTTAAAAATATGGTTGTCAAGTCCTCTCCTTTTAACAAAGAGAGAGTGAGTGGGGGGAGAGAAAAGAAACAAAAAAATTAGGAAGAAAAAATAGAAAGAAAGTCTAAAGAAATAATAAAATTTCCCTTCTTTAGTGTGAGAGGACATATAGTAAGGTTCCTAGAGACAATGATAAGCACTCTCTGATAAAGTGTGGTATGCATTAGGACTTCCGTGTTTGATTCTTCACAAGCAATAGTCAGAGAAGACAATCAATGTATGACTATTAAAATTTTCCTGGGGTCCTAAGAGCAAAAATGCACAACCAGCAGTTTTTCCAACACAAATAGGTATGTAGATATCACATATGGCCCTAGTGTGGTTAGTAACACATCCGAACACAAAAATGCACTTTAAGACACTTTTTCCATACTATTTTTTCTTATTAACCCTGGTGTTGTCTCAAGCACGAGTCTTCTCGGTGTGGACTCTGGCAGGGGACCACCATCATTCTGCTGTAACTGACACCTGGATGATAGATATTTTAAGCTTCTTTAGCAGTCTACAACCTCGTTCTGCTTGAATCCAAACTAAATGGCTCCTGTATTTGGACAGAATCACGACACTACCTATGCAGCACCATTAACTATCCTCTGGAAATGGTTAACTTCATATTTTAATATTAACTTTAATATTTAATTACTTTATGCTAAGGGCATGTGCATTACAATAGGTCTGCTCATCGAATAGTCAATCCAATAGTTGGTGGGCCTTCTTGATCATGGCCATAAGAAGATACAAGATAAAGGGAGGCTGCCCCTAACATAACCATAAGATTTGAAAGAGGTCAATAAAGAAAGATATTTGCAGATCCCACACACTTGTTCACCCAATAAATAAATTATGCCTTCTTCAATCAATGAAACCTTATGCAGCCATTAAAAATGAAGATTATGAAGAATAAAAAACCTGAAAATGTATATATTAATTTTGATATTAAATATTATTTATATTTATATTTATATTATATATTATGCAAATATATACACACAGACATATCACTGCAATCTTAAAAATATGTTGAAAAATATACATGGAAAGAAAATGAATCAAAATGTTCACAGTGATTGTGTCAAAGTAGAAGACTATACATTATTATCTTTGTTTCTCTTCTACTCTTCAGAAGTTTCTGTAATTCATTTTGTTTTCAATCTCTTTTAAAGGAAATTACTTGTAAATCATTGTGAAAAACTTCTTCAGATTATTTTCTTAGCAAATCCAATATGGCACATAAATGTACATTGGCAGATATCTGCAGAACATATCCACCATGACTAAGGTAACTTTCTAAAACCAGATGCACAACCCAATTAAAATACACAAAATAAAATCCCTGAATGAAATGAGGTCTTTAGTTTCCAAAAGGCACAAATTTTTTATTTATGACAAAACTTTAGCCACAAAATGGAAATCCCTTTTCTTTTGAAATAAGAGAATACAATTGGAATTTTTACCATACAAAACAGAGGAGAGCAATTTTTAAATTATTAAGAAATTCCTTAATTGTAAGTTTTGAGAAATTGCATTGTTTCCTGACATAACTGTTTTTAATTTCACTATTTTCCTATTTTTAAAAAATGAGGTCATCATTCCAAAGAGAGAAAGATAAATGGCTGCTTTTTATACCGTTTTTAAATGTTTAAGGATTTCTAAGTATTTCATGCTGAAACCTAATCACATATCTCCAGTTCTGCCTGTAATATTATTAGCATAATATTCTCTCAGCACAGCTCCACCAGCTTTTAACCTGCCTGACACTTTTCCTGTATTTGTGCTCTGTCTAACACAAGCAAGCCCGCAGCTTCCTGCGTGATGGTGATAACATATGCCTGGCTTTGTTGTTGGCTGCTGGAGTGAAAGAGAAGACAATGCCCTCTAACCTGTGCAGAGTAGAATAAAGCTTATCAGATCCTCCCCAGATATCATTAAAGGAAATGGGCCGAGAAGGCTGCCTCTGGTAGGAAACATATATTTTAGCAAACTGTCACTGCTAATCTTTTTTCTTATGGCACTAGAAAATCACTTCTGCAAATTTCAGTCCTTCCAGACAATGAAACCCTACTGAGATAAACTGAAGAAAGTAATAAGAAAAGCATAACAAGCAATAAATTATCCTCTTGCAATCACTATGGCAAATGCTCTTCACCAAAAGAATTTATTCACTATGTTTATTGGAAATTGAGTCTAAAATCCATTCAGTGTTTAAAAAGTAAGAACTAATGCAAAACTTTATAAACTTGTTTATAAAATACAAACATATCATTTTACCTACATTTAAGTTGCAATAGCTTTATTCCCAACTAAGTTTATTCAGTCTCTCAGGAGATTCCATTAGGCAGAATATTGATGGTCGCACATTCAGTTCTCCTTGCCCCTCCTACTCTCTACCTTCACATGGACAAGAAAATTGTTAGATCTAATAAGTGAATTTAGTAAAGTTGTAGAATACAAAATCAACATACAAAAGTCAGCTGTGTTTCTATACACTAAGAACAAGCAATCTGAAAGGAAGTTAAGAAAGCAATCCTATTCACAATAGTATCAAAAAAGAATAAAATACTTAGGAATAAACCTAACCAAGGAGGTGAAAGACTTGTATACTGAAAATTACAAAACATTAATGAGTGAAATTAAAAGAGACACAAATAGAAAGACATCCCATGTTCATAGATTGGAAGATACAGTATTGTTAAAATGTCTATACTACCCAAGCAATCTACAGAATCAATGCAATCCTGTCAAAATCCCAATGGCATTTTTACAGAAATAGAAAAAACAATCCTAAAACTTGTATAGAACCACAAGGGACCCCAAATAACCAGAATAACATTGAGAAAGAAAAAAGCTGGAGGCCTCACACTTCCTGATTTCCAAACATTACAAAGCTACAGTAATCAAAACAGCATGGCATTGGCATAAAGACAGATGTATAAACCAACGGAACAGAATAGAAAGCCTAGAAATAAACCCATGCATATATAGTCAACTGATCTTCAAGAAGGGTGCCAAGAGTACACAATGGGGAAAAGATAGAGTCTTCAACAAATGGTGTTGGGAAAACTAGATATCCACCTGCAAAAGAATGAAATTGAACGCTTATTTTACACTATACACAGAAATGAACTCCAAATGGATTACAAACTTATATGTAAGACCTGAAATTATAAAACTCCTAGAAGAAGACATGGGGGAAAGTACTCATGACATTGGTCTTGGTGATGATTTCTTGGATATGACACCAAAGGCACAGGCAACACAAGCAAAAATAGACAAGGTTGGTGTGTGGGGGCTGCCCCGTGGCTGAGTGGTTAAAGTTCCACACACTCCACTTCAGCAGCATGGGTTCACAGGTTCGGATCCTGGGCGTGGACCCACTCCACTCAACAGCCATGCTGTGGAGGCATCCCACATACAAAATAGAGGAAGACTGGCACAGATGTTAGCTCAGGGCTAATCTCCCTCAAGCAAAAAGAAAAGAGGAAGATTGGCAACACATGTTAGCTTAGGGCAAATCTTCCTCATAAAAAAAAAAAAAAGACAAGTGGGACTACATCAAACTAAAAAGCTTCTGCACAGCAAAGGAAACAACAAAGTGAAAAGACAACCTATGAAATGGAGAAAATATTTGCAAACCATCTATCTGATAAAGGGTTAATCACCAAACTATATAAGGAACTCCTACAACTCAATAGCAAAAAAAAAATAAGTAACCTGATTTTTAAAATGGGCTAAAGACTTGAGTAGATATTTCTCCAAAGACGACACACAAATGGCCAACAGGTATACAAAAAGTTACTCAACATCACTTATCATCAAGGAAATGCAAATTAAAACCACAATGAGGTATCACCTCACACCTCTTCAGATGGCTATTATCAAAAAAAAAAAACCCAGAAAATAACAAATGTTGATGAGGATGTAGAGAGATTGAAACCCTTGTGCACTGTTGAGGGGAATATAAAATGGTGCGGCCACTGTGGAGGACAATATGGAAGATCCTCAAAAAATTAAAAATATAATTACCATGGGATCCAGCAATCCTACTTTTGTGTATTTATCCAAAAGAATTGAAATCAGGATCTCAAAGAGTTATCCATACTTCCATGTTCGTTACGGCATTGTTCACAATAGCTAAGAGGTGGAAACAACATAAATGTTCATCAACAGATGAATGGATAAAGAAAATGTGGTATATGCCTACCATAAAAAAGAAGGAAATCCTGTTATATGCTGCAGCATGGATGAACCTTGATGATATTATGCTAAGTGAAATAAGCCAGTCACAGAAGAGCAAATACCGCAGGATTCCACTTCTATGAAGTATCTAGATTAGTCAAACTTATCAAAGCAGAAAGTAGAATGGTGGTCGCCAGGTGCTGGGGGGAGGAAGAAACGTGGAGTTGCTGTTCAACGGGTAAAAAGCTTTAGTGACGCAAGATGAAAGTTCTAGAGATCTTCTGTACAGCATTGTACTTGTAGTTAACAATACTGTACTGTACACTTCAAAAATTAAGAGGATTAAAAAAAGAGTACTATACTTGGGTAGCACATAAATCACTTCCTTGATGATATGGTTGCAATTCAAAGATATAATTCAAAGAATAATCAATGCAATAGCATTTGCATCAACTTGTCCATTTTTTCTTAAAAAGAATTACTCAGGTAAAACATAATACTCTCTGTGTCATGCAATATATAGAACTCAATGTAATTTGACCAACTTACAAGTGTCAAATAATAGTGCAGCCCTCTTTTATTGGAAACTTCCTACAACAGACACCTCACTCCCCCCTCAGCTCTTGGATCCCAGCACAGTTTCAAATTCTGAGCCCTAATCTGTCTCACATGCATTTTCAGAATTTCTAGATTTTCAATATGATCAAGTTACCCACAGATCTGTATTCTCTTCCTCTTTGCATTGTTTCTGTAATCCATACAGCTTACCTCCAGCTGGAGATGGCATTGTTTAAACACTACCCTGTCTGTATTTTGTACACTGTGTAAAAAGCTCCCATAGCCTGTTGGCAAACCTCTCTGCAGTCTCTGTTCTCAGCTCCTGGTTTCCCAACATTTAGTAAAGGCTTTTTTTTGTTTAAGGAACAAATTGAGCTCATGTAAAAAGGTGGAAAAAGAGGTATATGGGGAACCTCATAGAACCCCAAAGCATGAAGAACACACAGCCTTTATGGAAAACTAGACCTGGAAACTACAAAATTATTAATATCACTTGCTCTCCAAATCTCTGCTTCTCCCACTGCTTAGGAATGTGGGCCCTGAGTCAGACTACCTAAGTCTAGAATCTTGTTCCACCATTTGCTAGCTATATGACTTTGAACAAACTAATACATCTAATCCTGATTTTCCCCATCTCAAAAAATGGGGGTCTAAAAAGTACCTTTCTAATAAAAATATGGTGACATCAGAGATGTAAAGTTCTTAGAACAATACTTGTAGTATGTAGTAAGTGTTCCATATGTGTCAGGTATCACTTTATTGTCTTGCTTCTTTCTTTGTCTACACTGAATCACTCGCGCTCAACGTGGCTGCTGCCCAAACTCTACAATCACCACCACCTTGTCCTTCTTCAAAACTGACTCATCATCCTATTTGAGCCATGCAACACAAACAATGGTGTAGTTAATATTAAGTCAACTGTCCTCTGTGGCTAAAATAATTGTTGCCCACAACCAGAATTTTGAGACATGAAGGGTAGCCCTATCCAGGAGATGAGAGTATACTAAATTCACACAGGCAATGGGATATGTCTCAGACACTGTGTCCTGAATCTATAAACTACTTACTGTTGGTAAGTTAATGGTCACAGTCCCAGTCCTTTTTCTGCTGTGTTTCTAACAAATTGGTGGCACATACAGGGCTAGATCCAAAGGGAACTAATTTCTACTCGAGGATTTTTTTCCTCTACTCTCTGCCTCTAAATAGCTATTTTATACTAAACAATTCTTTCATCTCTCTGACCACTGGTTTTCTCAACCGTATCATGCAATTTATATAGGTCAGTGTTTCTCAAACTCTATTTCCATGCAGCCACGGCAGATGGCAGCTCACAGGCACGACACTCTCCTGTGGATTGTACCACAGATGAGATGGACAATAGATTACGGGCAATTTGTGGTACTTTCTCTGTATCTTCACCCCTTTCCTCCAACTCAAAAAAATATATACAGATCAGTGGGCAAATCAGGGCACTTGAAACAACATAAATAGATGATCTCTAAAACCTCTTCCGTTCTAACAGTTACAACTCTAAGAAAGCTCAAGACAAATTCAAAGATCCTTCAGATCATCTAAAGTAATATAAATTTGCTACATTTCTCTAGTCATCTAGGAGCCTTATTACATTAAATGAACAAAGGTTTGGGTAAGTATTCTCAGGAATGAATGTTTCAGATGTACTGGAAAAAAGCAAAGTAGTTGTTCCTTAGACTGGTTGAAGGGCTAATAAAATCATAAAGCTGTTCCTTGTCAACTAACATTTACAGAATTATTTTATGAAATATTGACAAAGATACACAGAGTTTATGATTCAGTCCCAAAATTAGCCTACTTTCTTATTCTTAGCACTAACGCAAGAAATAATTCGTATAATATATAAAAGAATAATTTATTTCTAACATCTTTCAAGTTTATTTTTGGGTTGTAGTTAATGTGGGCACTTCCTTCAGTCAAAAACTTTGGCCCTCTTTGCAAAAGAGTTTAACATAAGGTAGACAAATCTAAAATTATCTTCCATCTAAATTATTAGGATAAAAATGTTTCATTAACAAAAACATTCCATAGTTTTATATTATCTTATTCCAATATTTCTGCAGGGCCAGTTGTCCTCTCAGGCTATTCCCACTGGGCACATTCCTGCATTAATGGCAGAAAGAACAATTCTTTAAGCACAGGATTTCCTTTTCAGTGGCTGCAAAGTTACAAAGATCTTGGTTTGGAATACCTTTGAGCCAAGTACTTGATAGCAAGTGATAATAGCATGTATTTGACAGACCCCAGATAAAAATGTGGATCTACCTTCAGAAATAATTTTCATTCATTTTCTATTTTGTTTTAGAGACATTAACTTATGTTCCTTCAATTCTCCAAAGTAAATGATATATTCTATTATTTACTTTAAGATTGTATATGCCTAACCTAATGTAATAAAATGTACCAGCTGAGCAACTCTACATTAACAGTTATGTGACTACAGTTATGAGTAGCGTGGGCAATAGGTTCCTATCAAGACATTAGATTTTCTGATTAATTCTTTCCTTTTTTTTTAGAGAATAATCTGAAAATCATGCTTACATTTGGTTCTAGAAGAGAATTGCAATATCTTAATCAGTGAACAATATAGTTTTCACAGTTATGCAACCAGTCCAGAAAATATCAGAGCAAGTCTACGAAAAGGATCCCAAGGCGAATCATAAAGGTGTAGAATTGTAATCATTTAAGTGAACTAATAGGTTGGAATTCCCCAGGACAATGTTTAGGTGCCAATCCATTTCATGGACAACATGAAGTTACTGTCAGGAGTAGCAGTGGAGATTTGCAACTATAGTAGTCAGAATTCTAAAACTGTGAGCCCCAATTCCAACCTGGACTGGCTTCTAGGCTGGGTGACACTTTCTCAGCAAGGAATGCCATCTACTGTGAATAAAATAAAATGGCTTAAATAACAAACACATTCAGTTATCTCACATAATAAGAAACCTGAAAGTGGGCAGTTTCGGGTTTTGTTGACAATCTAATGATGACAATGTTCTGGGACTTTATCTCTGCAGTTCTTTTGGCCTTTCTTACCTTCATGCTTGCAGGATGGCTGCCATAGCTCCGTATATCTTTTGTCTAAAGGCAGGAATCTGGAAGGGGAGGGAGCAACCAGCGAAACTAAAGTAGGAAAAATTTGTGATCCTCCCACCTTTTTATAAGAGAGGGAAAAATATTTTCTAAATGTTCTCCAACTTATTACTCCTTACTTTTCATTTGTCTGAACAGTCATATGGCCATTCCTGGGTGCAAAGGATTATGGGAAAGGGACTACTTGTCTAAGGAAAATATGATTGCCATGGTTGGCTCAGACCACTTTTGAGTCTGCACAAATAAGTTTGGGATTTTGTTAGCATTAAAAGAGGGTAAGTGTCAGAAAAAAAAAAAAAGGAATAAACTACTGATACATGCAATAACATGGATAAATCTCAAAGGCATTACGCTAAGTGAAAGAAGTCGGACTCAAAAGGCTACATACTGTATGATTCAATTTATGACATTCTAAAAAAGGCAAAACTGTAAGGACAGAAATCAGATCAGTGGTTTTCAGCGGCTGGTGTTAGGGGAAGGGGATTGACTACAAAGAGCCATGAAGGAGATTTTTCAGGTACTGGAAATGTTCTCTATCTTGATTGTGGTGATAAACTACTATATAAATTTATCAAAATTCATAGAACTGTACACCTAAAAAGGGTTAGTTTTACTATATGTAAATTATCCTTGAATAAACAAAAAATGTTTGCAATTTCTCTTGCAAAGGCAATTAGCAGTATATAACTCCCTCTGTTAATATTTCTCCCTGAGACCCTGAGGATATTCTAAAACTCCACATGGAGATCTAGAATTAAATCAATTATTTTAAGACCCTACCTCAAAAGTAGCCTAGGCCTGGAAAATCATTTCAGCAGAGACTATTCAATTAAGAATTAAAAAATCCAGGTGTGCCAGAAAGTTCCTGGAATAATCTCAGCTTTTGTTTTGGCCAAAATCTATTTCCCATGGTCAGTGACAACATGTGGAGCCAGAATTGGCCAGAAAATAGTCCTCTGGCTGCGTTCTCTGTGCACAGCATTCAGAATCTTATGTGCCTTTAGAGGAGGACTCATTAATATAAAAATGTGATCAGTTACACATGAGTGGTCTCATTTCAGGATAAAAACTTTTAGAAAATGTTAATCTTACAAAATTTCTTTAAACAGAAATTTCTTACACAGAAAACCTTAAGTTTAAGGTATTAGCCTCTTTATACTTCTTTGATTAAATCATTAAAACTCTAGTTCAAGAAAATAAAATATAAAATACTAAATATTCTCTTACAATAGTAAAGCCCCAGTACTTAATCTTGTTAAAAGAGACACGTTTGCTTCTCATTTTTATTTTAGATGATGCCTCTGAGTTAATAACCAAAGTTGTATTGGTAAAAATTCTAGACACATTTCCAAGTCAGTATTAGCCACTGGTCTAAAGCTTAAATGAAAATAGTGTCGGCACAGTGAGAATTGAGCAGTGCAGTCACTAAAACTAGGCAACAGGCCTGGAAGGCTTATAAATGACTCCCTGCAACATTACTCCTTTTGGTTGGTTCACATCACCGTGTTTTTCACAAAGTTACTAACATGCCAAATATACACAATAGTGAGTTTGAATAAAATCTGAAGAAGTCGATCATTTCCATTACTTTAAAAATCCAGATGTCTAAATCACAGAGCCCAAACATTCAAACATTTGAATATTGCTTCTTCATTTTCTCCAGATGTTTGGAGATTTTAGAGGAAAATTAGGAGTGAGAAATAGTGAGACAAAAACGGACCAAGTAGAATTTTTATTTTGAATAAATTCTGAGAAAGAGTTGATAGCCATTTGAATGACTATTTGTGCTTTTTGAAACAATGGACAATCTCCAATATCTATTCTAAAATTTGAACAGTGATTTGCTACTACCTTGCATCCATTCTCTTGATGTGGTTAATCTTGAGAGGTCATTCAGAGATCAAGAGCTCTCCATTAGTGTAGCTTTAAAGAGTGCAGAAACTCCCACTAAGTTTGCCAAGCTTCTCTACAGTGGGATCTGTGTTTCCTAGTTGAAGATTCAGACATAATACCCTTATAAACACAGCAGTTCTGCTGAGTAACCAAACTTAACCTCTCAAAACAAAGCATTTCTATTAAAATAACTTGTTTGGCACATCATTAGGGTTGTACTATTATTAGTTCTAGACAAACAGATGTCTTCCTGGATGAAATCCAAGCCAGGCATCTTTTTTTTTTCTTTTGGCAAGCGAGTGATATGTTAAATTATACTTTTTCCAGTTCAGTAAGCTTTTAGCATTACAAAGAGTTGCAATCTTGCAATTCCCTTTCACTTGAACTTTTAATCTACTCTTTTACAGTAGATATTACAATAACTTGATTCTTTACAAAAGCAATACAGTAAATTTCATGTTTTCTAAAAATGTAGATATACTGACCGATGACTTTATATAAAAAGTTCAAGAACAAAACATTTATAATCCTTTTGAAAGCATCAATATCTATTCTTTTAAAATGAAAAATAGGCATTAATATTTCTAAAATGTGCATGGTAATGTCAAAAATTAAAGCATCTTTCAATGGTACCATCATTTGTGAAGGACTTTAAAATGTACTAAACACTAAACATTGCAACTTTTTCTTTTAATATAGAAGCAGAAATCCTCTTTTCAATTTTCCCACATAAAAATACATTTTAGTAGTGTTTTCCATAATAAAGAATTTTTTTTAATTTGCTCTGTTTGTACGCCTAAAAGTTGAACGAAGTAAATGTTGCAGAGGCAAGTAATTGTTCCATTACACATTCTCACTTTCTTCCTTTTAGTAACAGAATCCCCCTGAGTTTTAGCTCAACACATGGTTGTCTAGCTAGATGTCATATTTCCCAGGCTTCTATGCCACCAGGAATGGTCATATAAATATGATCTGGCCAATGGGATATGAATGTAAGTGATGAGTGCCACTTCTGGATCCTTTCCTTCAACAGAAAGTCCTTCCTTTTTTTTCTTCTTCCTCTGTGTCCTCTTTCTCCCCTCCTGTGGGCTGCTGCCAAGGAGCTGGATTCAGCACTAGGGAACAAGAAACAGCAGGATAGAAGGAACCTTAAATTCTGATTGACATTAAGGAAAAGAGCCACCTACATTCCCTGAACTGCTTACTTACTTCTGGAATGTTCTTAGAGAGACAGTTTTGTCTGAGCCACTGTTCATTTAATTGTTTTTGTTACAGTCGCTTATCCTAGCTGATGCATCAATTTTTATAATGTGGTTAATCAGCACAAATATAACACATGAAGATGTTTTAGAGGTCGTATTATTTTGTCTGCTAACAATCTATTTGGGGGGATGTTCAATCCGTGTTGTTCAGGGAGGAATGCCTCTATCACCAGACTTTTCTACAGAGGTACAAAGAACCCAGATCTGGTCACTCAGAGTATTGCATTGTGCTGACTGTATGAATGTTTCATGACTGGACGCATGGCCCATGCCAGGCCCATGAAAGCCTTCCCAGCTTTTTTGGTTAAAACTATCAGCAGAAAGACTCATCTTCTCCGTCAGAGTTTACAGGTATTAAGTACCAACAAAACCTGGATTCTTGAGGCTCTCTTCGGCACCAAGTGGTGAAAATCTACCTAGAAATAAAAGCAACACAAAAGAAAACAAAGCCAAGAGAGGAAGAAAGAGGGGGTTCTTGATGCCATTGTGTAAGCTCCCGCATCCAGCTATGTTCATCCTGGGCTTCCCACTTTTATAGGCCAATAAATTCCCACTTTTGGTTAAAACTAATTAAAGTTGGATTTCTATAATTTGCAATTAAATGACTAGACTAAAACAGTTGTTAATTATAGTCATTTTAATTGACAGAAAATATCATCAAGACTTTTCATCTAAATATAGGTCTTCACTTCAAAGTCATCCCCGTGTTCCCAGCAATGTCAGCTGGAGATTGTTGCTAGTCTTCTTATTTTACATGATTATTGTGGCTTATTAAAAGCTAAATCTGTGACATTTTCAACTCCATGACACCAAGTCTGATGAGCAATTTTAGCCTATTATTTCTCTGCTGTCATCCAAACACATAAATGCTCTTTAACACATATAATTTAATTATGATATATAGAATGTAATTTAATAACATTATCATTTGAATTATACTTTTTTTTGGTAATATGTAGCATCTTTATCTCTTCTTTGAGGTAATGAAAGAGATATGTGATTTATTTGGAAGAGAACTTTCAAACTGAATTATATAAATATAAATATATAATTAGACCTATTTTTGTTCCATTCTATGTGGAGTAAACAAATAATACGTAAATTTAAATAGGGTCTATTACAAATTGGCGACTCACATTTGTTCCACTAGGTGAAAACTTGGGAGTCTTGGCTACCTCCAGTCACTCCCGGTTCATTCAATGGAAAATATTTGAGCCAAACAGGCAGGGTTCTAAGCACTGAAAATACCGCATTGAAGAAAACAGTCAGCTCTTATTCCATAACAGGTGAGTTCTCTTAGATGTATTGAATCTCCTCGCACCACCTTATGGGAGGGTTCTCTTCAGTATCCACCCAATCACAGTCGTCATTGTCTTGAATGTCTTTCTAAAAGTCATAAATCCTGAGGAAAAATTAGAGTCACAGACAGTTGGTCTCATTGGACAGCTGAGATCACCTGTAGCTTCTGTCTACATTTCCTTAGAACCTTCACCCCTGGAGGCATTAATCCCATTTTGTCTCTGTTTATCCAGCATAAATACAAGCCCCTTAGGACTCTTCCTGTCATATGTTCTCATTCCGTACCACCCAATGCTTCTTCAACCCTCAATGCTAATGCGCTTCTTTCCCAATCCTGTCCTTTGTACTCTCTGGAATTCTTTTTCATTGTTTAACTTTGTTTTTTAATTAGTTTATGTTAGAATGAATAAATATCACTTGTGATAAAAGACAGTGTTCAGCATGGATTTAATTTTCACTTTGTTGTGTTTTTTAATACTGAGCAAAATCGTTCACGTAACAACGTGGGATGGGCCAGATGGTAACAGAAGTTTGGTATTAGCAATACAACTCAACTATCTGAACTCTTTTCAAGTTATATGCCAAAAATCACATAATGATCTATTATCAAAAAGTGTATTTTAATGATCTGTCAGCTCCTTCAATTGTTTTGAAAGCAAAGAATTAGAAATGCTTTGACTTTCAAAAGGATTTGTTTCTGAGCCATTAGAGATATTCACTGTCCTATCATCAACACAAATTTTCCTTTTGTTTGATGTCCCAGTGATTTTCACACCCCGGGGTGATGGACACCAGATTGTTTGTAAGATATGATTTTGTTTTCTAAAGTGAGAGAAGTATGGTTACAAAAAGAAAGCAGGAAAAGAAGACAAGCATGATGTTTTAACCAAAGTTCTCAGCCTGATTAATATTAAGAGAATGAATATGGAATTTGCGGATGTGGACGTTGACTCTTCTAAAATTATTGCAAGGCTACACCTTTGTAAAGTCTTTGTGGACTTTAAGAAGTGCACATATCTCAGTCTAAACACTGCTGATCCACTGCCACATAAAATCTCACCCTTGGGTTGGCTGGCTTTAGTGACATTAAGTGCCGTGTTCTCTTTCTCCCTTTCTTTGAATATACATATTCCATCAAAATATAAGTCTGTATTCACTATCTTCACTTTCTTACCTCCTACTTATCCCTGAATCATACTGTAAATGGTAATCCATTTTCTTAACTCCACTGAATCAGCTCATGTAAGAGTCACTGACAATTTCCTAATTTACAAGTCCATTAACCTCTTTTACTGCTCAAATGGCTGGACTTATTTGCAGCATTTGACCCTGTGACCACTCCATTGTTTTGGATTTTTTTTTTTTGAAAGTCACTACTCTCTACACCTATCCCGCTTTATTCCTCTCTTTCCAAGGCCCCCTTTCACTGTCAATCCTAAAATGTTGTTCTTCTGTAAGGTTTCTGCCATTGGCCTTTTTCCTTCCTCACTGAACAGCTCTGCCTGGATGACCTACCCGACTTCTCTGCCCCCTCCTATATCAGGATGATATCTGTATCTCCAGCTCAAACATTTCCACCTAATGCACATGCTTTGCACCTAATGTCTGCCAGACAGCTTCACTTTGCTCTCTGCTACACGGCCTCAAAAAGGCAAAATCTGAACTCATTATCTTTCCTGCCAAACTTGTGCCTCTTTCTGGAGTCTCAAATTTTAACGAATGCCATTACCAAGGGCTTCTAAATTAGAAACCCCAAAAGTCTTTCTTAAGTCCCCAACCTTCTGCTTCCATAGTGACCAAGTCTAATGATCAAATCTCTTAACACATGTATCTTCTCTATACAGGTCTTCATTAATCTATTCTTTTAACAAATATTTATTGCATATCTACTATGTTCCAGGTACTGTTCTAATCATAAATAACAGAAGATAAAAACAGACACGCTTTTGCGTCAGCCCCACAGCACTGTGGTTAAGTTCAGTGCACACTGCTTTGGTGGCCCAGGTTTGCAGGTTCAGATCCTGGTCGCAGATCTACACCACTCGGCAGCCATGCTACGGCAGCAACCTACATATAAAAGTAGAGGAAGATTGGCACAGATCTTAGCTCAGGGCTAGAATTCCTCAGCAAAAAAAAAAAAAAAAAAAAAACATATACATGTTTCTTGTATATATATTCACACACACACATATATATGTATTACATGTGTCTGTGTACATACACACAGAAAACTCCATCTTAAGAGTTTTAATATAAAAATAAAACTCCATATAAAATTTCTTCAATCCAAATTTTCAAAAGATTATTTTGCCAAAAAAAATCAGACCTGTAGATATAGCAATTTACCTAACATTTCTCTTTCTCTACAGTATGGAACAATTTAATATTCCAAAATTTCTGTAGTTACACTATTTGATATTGGCATTTTATTATGTAATTGGTTAATATTGTGAGTAAATTAACATTGAAAATAAGTCTGTTACTATGAAAAAATAGCACGGAGGGGTGGAATTTCCTGTGAATCTTAAGAAAAAATTTCAAAGAAAAACTACAAGATTATAACTAAAAATTAACTAATTAATGAGAGATTTACAATACTTCCTTAAATTCAGAATACATTGCCACTGAGTATCTCCCTATCCCCTGCAGCTGATCACTTATTAAAATGTTGACCACATTAAAAAAAAGTGTCCAAAGCAGCACACTTTAGGGCATTTTTATGTACTGTTACTTGAAAAATACTTCAGCATGTTATTTTTTTTCCTTTAAAGTGTAGTAACAGTTGTTTTAAGCAAAATGACAAAATTTTTGCATATGAGGGAAAACAGAACTCAGTATGAAATAACTTTCACAAATATTCAGCTGTTTCTGGCCTATGAAGATAGTACCTACAGCACATTTTCACTATTTAATGGAAGTTGAAGCTAATGTTCAGATGAATTAAGGTCAACACAAAGCCAAAGCCAACGATGCCACACTGGGTAGTCAGAGTGGGAAAAAATAAGTTAAAAATATCTAACTCATGAAGTACCCAGCACGTCCTCTTAACAAGAAAGCTTATCAGTCAGCATGACACTAAGCTGGTCAATTATTGCTCATATCCTTTAAGGCATATTTATAAACTAGATAACGGAAGGGGAAAATGTTACACTTTTGATCTTCTCTATTGGCCAAAAGTTTTTCATAACCTATTGAAGAAAAAAGCCACTGACTGAAAACGCAAAATACAGATGCAGGAAACATTCTTGTGACTGTCATTCCTGTGTGTGCTTGTTTTCTTTCTCCATTCCTTTGATGTAGATTAGCACAAAGTTTAACTAATTAAGTGACTGATGTTAATTTGAATAGGTAAAATAAAAATGAACATTTGGGTAGAGAATAATTATGATAATACACAAGCTAATTACATTAGTAAATCTACATTTCACAGCATCATCCTTGGAAAGATAAATAAAAACCTGAGTGTGAACAAGCAGTGATTTAATAATTGTTCGCCTAGTAACATTCAGATTCATAGTGCTAGGCTGACACCTAGTGGAAGAAAAACAGGATCCCAGGGCTGCCAAGGAATCTGTTTTTAAGCTTTTCACACTTAAATTAACCAATAGAATAAATAATACAGACACAGACGCAGACAAGATACACATATCATAAATATATGCCAAAACGTAATATGGCCTTGGGGCCAATTTAGCAGGAAATTACTTGAAAGCAATTGGAAGCATATGCTTTCGGATCTCAAATAATAATACCTCACCAAATACTATGAAAAGTAGATTATTTAAAAACAGCCGTGGGGTTTTCTTTATTTTTATTTTAATCAAAGTTTTAAATGAACATAGTTTAAAGAATCAATGTTTGTTAAGACCAAAAATGGATCCTGCCCCCTCTACAACCCATTTTCTTCCCCAGAGGCAAATACTTTGAATTATTTTAGTTGATTCTTTCTATTTTTATGTCTATATCTTCAAACAACTTCTTAATTTTTCCATTTACTTCCCACTATGAAAGTTAAGGGGTTAGCTTTTTCTCACCCCTACCCCACCACACACATTTGCCCTTCCCATCCTCTCATTCTCCCAAAAGAGTTCCATCATACTTTTAGTTAGGTCATTATTCAATATGTTAAAATGTGATGAATATAACGCTAATCAGAATAAAGCCATGTAGTAAACTAAGATTATGTTTTGCATTTCTGTACAATGTTTTTTCTCCTAGAACTAATAATTGTTGAGGAAGGGTGTGTTTGGCCCTAAGCCTGGGCTCCCTAGAAAATAGAGCCTAAGGTAAAACTCGGATGTGAGAATTTCACTGGGAGGTGGAAACCCAGGGGCGCAGGATAAAGAAAGGAGACGAGGCAGGAAAATCGTGCACGCAGATACCAGGCGGTGAGTTCTTGAAGTTATCTCCGCTCGGGATCCAGCGCAGCTGATTGCTCCATCTTGCAGGACCAACTCAGAGTCTGTATTTCAGGACAGTCCGGAGTGGCGGCAGTGAAACAACTTCTCCACCAGTCCCCGTATCCCATTAGTCTCCTCGGGGATGTTAAATTCCCAGCATTTCTGAGCCTCAGTCCTACTTGTTTGGCCGTAGTTTCATCGGGTTCAGTATGGAAAGTCCAGCTTCCCAGGCACTGCCCTCAGACCGGGCAAGCCAGGACGGTTGGTCATCTGAGGGACATCTCACACCCAACAGCAACAGGTGCGCCGGGGGAAAGTAAGGCCGGAGACTGGAGCCCCAGCACGAGAGGAGGCGCGGTCAGATTGGACCCCCATAAGGAAACAAGTGCCTAAAGGCCACCAAACGAGTTGTGACTAAAATAACCTGAGGTGGCATATAAGAGGTCTGATACAGTTTGTTTCTTAATTTTATGTCCTTGTCACTGATTCAGCCAGAATCTCTGAAAATTATACTAAAAACATCCTCTCAAACCTTTTAGACACATCACATATTCTATCAATTTCATCTTCTTGTAAAAACAAATCTCCTGGACTTTTCTGAACTGCTCCAATCTGGACGTTTTTCCTTCTGTTCCTTGTGCACAGTTGTCATCCTAGGCATTCCCTCCACCTATATCTTCTGTTAGATTTCCCCTCTGCGGTAGCCTGTGTCTTTCTCTTCACTGGTTTACTTCTGTGTTTTGGTAGAGCACATACTCCAGAAGCTTCCTGAGGAAAAAAAAATTTGATGGGAGGTAAATATTCTAACACCTTGCACGTCTGAAAATGTTTTTATTCTATCTGCATAATACTAAGTTTTGCTAGGCATAGAACTCTAGGTTTGAAATCACTTTTCTTTAGAATTTTGAAGGCATTACTCCATATCTTATAGCTTCAGTGTTGTTGATGAGAAGTTAAAAAGCAATTCTGATTCCAGATCCTTCAGTCTCTCTCTCTCTCTCTTTCCCTCACACACATACACACACACACTGTAGAACTTTCTCTTTGTCCCCATGATGATGAAATTTTACATTCATGGGCCTCGGAACTGGGCACTCAGGGCCGCCGCATACAGCACACAGGTGTGTGCTCCAAACTCCTCGGCTTATGCATACGGGGTGCCCTCTTGGAGACGTTCAGTGCCCAACCTATACAACCACCTCAGCAGACGTGTTTTTATACTTGATAAACTCTTTTCAATCGGTTAACTCTTGCCTTTCATTTCGAGCAAATTTTTTTGAATCATTTCTTTATTTTCTCCTCCTTTCTTTTCTTTGGTCTTTTTCTGGAACTTCTATTAATTGCGTTTAGACCTCTTGTACGGTCTTAAAATATTTTCTCACTTAAATTCTGGTTTTTTGTTTGTTATTGGTGGTGGTTAGTTGGGTTTTGTTGTTTTGTTATGTTGATTTTATTTGGGGGGGACTGTCCCTCAGCTTTTAACAATCCTCTTGAGTTTTCTTGTGTCGTATTTTAAACTGCTAAAAGCTCTCCTGTGTTCTCTTAATATTTCTTAATTACAGCATTCTGTTCTTTCTTATGGTTTCAATAGACTTACCTCTCTGAAAAGATTATGCAGAATTTTTCATATTTTCTTCTCCCTGCTGAATCTCTGTTTCTTCCTCAAAGTTGTTTGCTTTTAGCTACTTGATCTCTATCTTTTGTGGTAAAGGTCTCCCTTAGGTTTCTATTCCTTGGTTTACAGCTCATATTTAAGAGCGGGTGATAGAAAACCCCAGTTTGAAACTCTGAGTGCACAGGTGGGGCTTGCTGACCAGAAGCATCACAGCAGGTGGTCTGGCCAGGCCATGTCGCCGTCATTGGGGAGCCCCTCTTGTAGATGTTAGGTCTTTCATCTTGGAGCAGATTCCTAGAGAAGACTCTTCCTTTCTTCTTCTTGGAAAGTGAATGCCTGACAACCAGCGATCTAGTGAATAGAGCAAGGGGCTGGGATTCAGCCTCTAAAATGCCTACACTTACTTAGTGCCCTGTTTTCAGTACGATACCACCACCCTTGATTATGCTTGGGATTCCTCAGTGTAAAGCCCTTCTGTTTTAGCTCCTCCAGAGAAGAAATCTCTGCTGATTCACCTGGGTGGGGTCTGTTGTCTAAATGTTCAGAATGAGGAAAGGGAACTAAGGTTATAACTCCTCCCTAAGCAGCTTTCGATCAACTTTCCTTATTTTAGAATATCATCCCCCTGCACCCTCCAACTGCCAGAGGTAGCTGATCCGGTAAATCCTTAGGCTCTTTATTCTTCGAGGTAAACTGGACTGGTTCTCACCTTTTGCAACACAAGTTCAGTACACGGCCCTCATCACTTTGCTATGACACCACTCATCAGTCATTCCATTTTTCAAAGTTACATTACTGTTGTCGCTGCTTTCCTCCTTTTGTATTGTGTGGGTTCGTGCCTTTTAACATATTCCTTTGCGGTAGCTTCCGTGGGATTTTGGAAGGTATCTTAATTAGATTCATATGTTTAATTTACCAAGAAGCAACTTTTTATCTCCATCAGCCTATAGTTTTTTTGTTGTTGTTTTGTTTTTTGCCACTTGGGGCACTGAGAAGGAAAGCCAAAATATACCACAGATATCAGTTTATAAGTGTTTCAGTGCAACAAAACCAAAGATGGTATCTACAGAGTCCACCTGTCCGCCTCCACATCTGAATTCCCTTAGATTCCTCAAGTTTGTGCCTCTAGAAACACATTTTATAGCTGGCTCATAATTGCTCAGCCCTGTGGCAACTAGGTCACACTAACAAAAAAATTCAAAAAGGACTGCTGTATAAAAAAAAGACTATAATTTATTGATATAAAGTAAGAAATACACTATCACATGAATAAAATACTCAAATTTTATGAATGCAATTCTGTGCTCAAAGAAAGCCAAAATATTAATAATAAGGTTATATTAAAAGAATGAAACCTTAATCATTAATGGTATGATGCTACATTAGTTTGACACACTGTGTCAATTTGCCAGTCAAACCATTGTCAAAACCCTTAATGACAAATAATTCAATATAAAATAAGTTTCAAAACAATTAAGGCTTATTTCCAGGGGGAAATAGAGATATTGCATTAAGATAAGTCCAAACTGATATATCCAACTCTTTTTTTTTTTTTTTTTTGGTGAGGAGATGGGCTCTGAGCTAACATCTGTTGCTCATCTTCCTCCGTTGTTTTTTTTTTCCTTTCTCCCCAAAGCCCCAGCACAGTTGTATATCCTAGTTGTAGGTCATTCTCGTTCCTCTGTGTGGGATGCTGCCATAAGTGGCACATAGGTGCGCACCCAGGATCCAAACCAGCAAACCAGGCCGCTGAAGCAGAGTGCGTGAACCTAACCACCTGGCCGTTGGGCCAGCCCCCCAACTTTTTAATATGCGTCTCCTTTGAAAGCCCCACAGGCACCACAATCTTAGCATGTTTAAACCTGGATTCAACATCTTCCTGCCCAACCCTGTTCTTCTGTGTTACCTATCCAGGGGTTTGAGACTCATCTCTAACTTTTCTCTCTCCCTATCATGCATATCCCATTGGTTTCTAAGGCATTTTCATGGACCTGAGACCCATTCTTTCTTCTGTATCTCTATAATCATGAAGTTAATGGAGAGCCTCATTTTAGTTACTCATTTGGTCGCAAAAAGCCAGAGATTCACGCAAGCCAATTCCAGCAAAGAGGTTTTATTGCAACAAGCGTTAAAAGATAAATCAAGACACATTAAAATTTTCAAGAGTTTATTTCAGCATCTATCCATTCAAATCAGGCAGTGCCAAACCAAAGGTGATTAGGAACACTCCACTAACAAGAGCTAGGTGAGAGGGTTTTATAGAGAAAATGAGGAAGCAAAGCAAGGAAATTATTTGATGGGCTACAGCTTAGTAGTTGCTTTATTTGGAAAGTTTGCTCTTTATGATTAGTTGTTCTTAAGTTTAATTTTCTCGGATTTGAGTGCATTGACTCTGGTTTAGGTTTTGGTTTGCTCATATAGGCTACCAAGGCATTAGAGCCACCTCAGTCTGATGGCCTCCTTGTTTGGTTACTTTAATATAAGTAAGTGGGGAATCACACCATAATCTGGAAGGAGGGACTATAATCAGGATGGTCCTCGGTGATGTTAGAGCCAGAGAATTGTTTAGATTCATGGTAGCTCTGGGGACTTTGGCAGCAGGAGTCCACAAAGCTTTACTCTAGTGCTCTGCCATGTTGTGACCATGTGGCACTTTACAGGTCTGCTTATTACTATCCCCCTAAGTCTAAGTATCCCAAGTGTTAGTTCAGTCTCCAATAAAGGAAGCCTACATCATCTTCATGAGCCAGGCCACTGAAGTCAGACCGGTCTACAAACCCTTGTTGAAGGTAGTCTCCACTACCTGGTCCAAATAGCTGTAAATAGAGGTACAGTGATGCGTGCTACCTCCCATGCACTGGAGAATCTAGAAAGGAGAGTCACGAGAGGTAGACATGGGTGTGCAGTAGAACCTTCTTTTTTTTCTTCTTTGCCTTACTTATGCCAACATTGCCTAGACCTATCTAGAACTATACCAGTGGAGTTCAAGAAACAACCTTTGGAAATCAAGAGATGAGACAATATTCACACAGATATCCATTCCAGAGCATCATCTTATTTTGATATTTCCCACAGGGTTATGTCAAAGTACCATATTTTTTAGCTGACGCTGAAAACACACACACACACACACACACATTTCTGTTCCTTTTGCTTAGGGAATGCAATATTTTTCTACTTATAATATTTATATAGCTCTACCCTGAGAATTTCAGGTGTTGTCATTTCTTATAAAGGCAATGTTCAATAGTATATTGAAATTATAGATGAGCTAAATTCAGTTCTTGTTGTGCAGTTAATAGTGCCAAATAACATTTAAAAAATCACCATCTGGAGGTTACAGAGACAAGACAGACAATGTTTTTTTCAACTTAATGATAAACAAGACAAAACAAGATGCTACTTTAAAATTAATTTAATTTTTTTGATTTACCTAGACCTTAATGTCAAATATTTACAGTGATGATCTTATGACCCATGAGGCCCACAAGAAAGATTCTTCAATGAATAAGATGCTTATATTTATACATAGAATACTGGAAGTCGTGTACATGTTTAGAGAACACTCAAAATGTTTTCATGTTGATTTTCTTTCAGTATAGTAACTAAGATAATATTTCCATATGTCACATTTATAGCAAAGATTCATGAATGCTACTGAAACTGTATCATAAATCTTAAATTACACATTGCTTCTATGGCAAGTGAACAGTGAGAGGCAGCTGGTTTAAATAAGTTTTCAAACAACATTAATCTACATAGTTATAGACTCTTAAGGTTAAAATGTCCCTTAGAGGATGTTTGGGACAATCTCTCACCTGTGCAAGAAAACCTTCCACAGTATCCCTGAAATATGCCCAGTCAGGATGCCCTTAAATGTCTTCTGTGATGGAAATCTCCAAACATCATAAGAGAGCTAGTTCATTTTGGATGGCTGAAATCATCTAAAATTTTCTTGTTATCATGAGCTAAAGTCTGCCTCTCTAACACACCAAGTCCTTCAGAATAATATAGATCAAATGTTAACCTTTGACATGTGTGCCTTTTAAAAAAGTATTTCTTCTTAAGTGTTCTAGAAATCCTTCATAAGATGTAGTGCCGAAAGGCGTCTGGATGCAGTTGGAAGCTAAAACAAAGGAGTCTGCCTGTGCTTGATTCCTTTATGGCATAAAGATTAAATAACTGCAAAACAATAGGAGAAAATCTGGAGCGCTGATCTGGCATATTTGAAGAGAACTGTGCCAGAGGAACCAGGGAGATGTACCGTGTAGACCGTGCTGCTAATCGAGGAACTTGTCTACAAAAATCAGTGACTAACCCTGACATCATCAGCCGTGGCAACAGCGGGGAAAGCAAAACGATTTCAAGAACAACAGTGTCAGGAGATCTAGAGGCAAAGAAAGCACACAAAATAAAACATTAGTGGCATTAGGAAGGAGTTTCTCCCTTTAACATCAGGCCTCTTCTCTGACGCCGTAGGCAACCAACTTAGAAAGGAGCTTGACCACACTGAGTAAAGCCCCTAAAAAAATAATTGTTTCACAAAATACGTGAAGAAACCTCACAGAGACAAGTTCCCCTAGTGGTATTGACCACAGTCCTAGCTTCTTCCTGTTCCTGGATCACTGAAATATGAACCACCCACCAGCCTAAAATGTTGCAAGAGGATTCTAACAATTCCAAGTAGATATTGATGCAAAATAAGAGGACTCCATTTGCCCCTGCTTAGGGGCAAATACCAAGCCTAGAAGATATTACCACCATCAAGATGAATAAAAAGAATGAGGTAACTTAGAAAAGATCAACAAAAAAGGCACACCTCTTAAGAAGCAGAGAAAGGATGTGCTTTTAAAAAAGAAATTGCAAATGTTAGATAGCATCTATTTTAATGCTTGGTAAAATTCACGAAAACATGGTCTCATGGTTTCATAAACAAAGAAACAAAATTAAGGGTGATAAGATACCTGTCTGTAATCAAAGGAGAAGCGGCTGAGACAAAAGGAGAACTGTACGAAAAATTGGCAGAAACAGCAAATGAACTAGATTTTTTTAAAGTGTTGTGAATTAAACATGCAGTGACATAATTTTCAAATGCTTTAGGACAAAGAGGGAAAATATGAAAACTTCTCTCAGAAAGCACAAGAAAAGACTGAGGAAAGAATGATGAAAGAGTAATTAATAGATAAGAATGACCAAAAATAAGCAAATAAAATCAGACACAAAATACAGATAATTTGTGTTCCTTAAAAAGAATCTGAAGCATTAGAACCGAAGCAATAATCCATAACATCATAGACCAAGCCACTTGGTTGATCAAGTGCCAGAAAAATTTAATGAATAACAACTCATGAAATGATCCTGATTGAAGCCTTAAATACAAAGAGTTTTTAAGCTTCAGGAATAAAAATGTTACCAACACACAGAGGATGAAAAATTAGGCTGGCCTCAGATGTATACTGTCCATATTATGGATCACCTGCAGAATATACAGCAATATCTTTAGAATTGAAGAAGAAAGATTTTAGTCCAAGTATTTTATAACCAGCCAAATTGTCATTCACCTGTGAAAGCAATTTTAAGACAATTTAGGTTGTTCAAGACTACAGAAAGCATGCAGTTCACATTCTCTCCCTGCAAAAAGTATTCAAAAAGTTATTTAAACCAAACAAGAAATGAATCAACTAAATAGAATAGAGAAGCTATGATATAAAAGGACAGATGGTAATTAATAGGAATCATTTAAACATAAGATTAAACAACTCTGGTTTTTCTAGTATGTATCCTCTGGTGCCTTACTCATTAATCATGCATGGGAGATAAGCCTTCTGGATCCTACGTGTCGGAAAATGACTTTATTTTGTCCTTACACTTGTTTGATAACTTAGCTAGACATAAAATTCTAATGTCAATGTCATTTTCCCTCAGAACTTCTCCAAGTCTTTCAGCCTCTGATGCAAATGAAAAATGTGACCCTTATCCAAGGTTTGTCTCTTTAAACCTACTTTTCCATTCTGTAAAATGTTAGGTTTTTCTCATTCTCTTCAATGTTCTGAAATTTATTAACCATTTATCTAGATATGAATCATTCACTCTACTCAGCACTTGATAAGCTCCCTCCATTTGAAATATAGCTCTCCCCTTTGTTGTAGACTTCTTCTATTCTATCTTTGATAATTTCCTCACCTCCATTCTGTCCTTTGGAAGTCTTTTTGTTTTTATTTTTATTTTTAAGATTGGCACCTGAGCTAACAAATGTTGCCAGTCTTCTTCTCTTTTTTTCTTCTTCTTCTCCCCAAAGCCCCCCAGCACATAGCTGTATATTTTAGCTGTAGGTCCTTCTGGTTGTGCTTCGTGGGACATCGCCTCAGCATGGCCTGATGAGTGATGCCATGTCTGCTCCCGGGATCCAAACCGGCAAAGCCCCAGGCCACCAAAGTAGAGCGTGCAAACTTAACCACTTGGCCATGAGGCCAGCCCCGCTTTGGGAATCTTAATAGTCTGAATTTGTCTATCTTAGATTAACTCTCTCTCTTTCTTTCTTTCTTTTTAATATTTTGCACCTTGCTTCTTTTTTACTCTATATTCTAGATCCTTGACTTCATCTTTCAAAACTTCTACTGAGTTTTTTTAATCTGACAATCGTTTTTAAAACCAAAAAGCTCTTTCTTATTCTCTGATTGTTCCTTTTGGCTGGCCAAACTGCTTTAACCTCCCCTCTCTTACCCATTTTGATAGCTCTCCAATTTGTTAATATCACCTTCCCATATTCTTCAGATTTGGGGGAGGCCCCTCTAGACTGTAAACACATGGCTAGCTTCTGCCAAGACTTGAAAGGCAGAAGTGAAGTTCTCCAGACCATGCAGCCCAACTAGCAACCACAGGAAGGAAGTCCTTTGGTTTCTCTGCAGCAACAGTAGTTGAGGTACCGATGTCTAGTCCCTAACTTCTTGAGTGACACAGAGGGATTTCCAGTGGAAAAATCTCCCAGTATGCGTGAAGGACTTTGTCAAGTGCCTCACTTTAGTGTGGGATCAAAGATTGATTAGACACTCTACAAGCTAACCTATGTCCCATAATAAATTCCTTTATACTTGGAACCAACAAGAGTGATTCTATTGTCCAACCCAATGCTGGCAGATAACAAGGAGTAAACTGTTTCATACTTATACCCTCACTTATTCCCCCTTTCATCAGTCAGCTCTTTCTATCCATATTTTGTTCTAGTAGTCTGTTGAAATTTGCCAATAGCCCCAGATTCATTCACCAATGGCCCCAGATTCATTTTCTATTGCTATGGAAATACTACCATAAACTTAGTGGCTTAAAATGACACCCATCTATTAGCTGGCAGGACTGTAGGTCAGAAGTCAAGGCAGGCCTGACTGGTTTCTCTGCTCAGAGTATTACAAGGCTGAAACCAAGGTATCTTATCTGCAAGCTCTGGGAAGGAATCTGATTTCAACCTCATTCAAGTTGCTGACAAAATCCAGGTCCTTATAGCTATAGGTCTCAGCTCTCCATTTCCCTTCTGGCTTTCAGTCAGAGGCTGCTTTCTTCTTCCAGAGGCCCAGCATTCCTTGTCACCCAGGCCCCTCAATCTTCAAAGCCAGCAAGAGAATCATGCTTCAATTCTGACTTCTCCTTCTGCCACCAGCCAGAGAAAACTCTCTGCTTTTAAAAGATTTGTGTGATTAGATTAGGGCGACCCAAATTATCTCCTTTTTAGTTAACTCCATCAACTGATTAGTAACCTTAATACATCTGCAGAATCTTGACTTGTAACATGATATATTCACCGAGGAGAGAATTAATAAGGGCAAAAGTCATTGGGGTCATTCTTAGAATTCTACCTACCTCAGCCCTTTCTCTTCAACGTCAGAGGTTAAAACTTTTTGAATTTTTTTGTTATTTTCAGAGGCTTTTCAGATGGAAGAGGAACTAACATTATCTACTCAGTCTGGCATATTAAACTAAAAGTCCCAATCACACTCGTAGTGAGTTGCAAATTTATTTATATTACACTTGGGTGTGCAAATTATTGAAGTATGTTTTCTTTATACATGATTCAATCACCCGTGCTAGCTGCTGTGTCCCTTGATCACAGCAGGGGGAAAAAACCTTAGTAAACTGTAAGTTTCGTCTGATTTAATGATTAAAGTCTTTTTAGATAAATGGTGTCTATTGTCAAAGAAAAATTGCACTGGACAGACTTAAATAGGCAAGCAATTCAAGACACTAGCAGTAGGGGAGAGATTGACCTCAACGACGCTGAAACTAGAGGCAGAGGTTTTGAAGCCTGGGGTGAGCTAGTGGGAAAGTACTGGAGGACGTCAGGGGCAGGTTGGTCAGTGTTATTAGGACATCTGTGCTTACTAATTGGTGATTACTGAAGTTAGACTCCATGCTGCCACAAAGACTGGGAGAAAGGGGCATTATCTTTCTTGATGATTCCATTTCAAAGGGGATGGCTCACAGGTCCTTGAGAAAGATATTATTGGCAGGAGGCTGGCAAGATTTACATCTCAAACGGGTAGAGAAGAATTTACAATTGAAAGTTTTCTAAAGTAAATGCTCTAAAAATAAAGGGAGGTCCTGGTCCTACAGTCAGGAAGAAACCTGTCTAGAGTTTAGTCAAGCTAAGGGGAATGTTAATGCCGCCTTGGTCACTATTACGGATAAAAATGCTTAGCATTTCAGATTTTCTCCCATCCCCTATTTCTCTCCAAAAAGGCATATGAGTGTAGGAGGAAAATGAAGTTTATGTAACCACGTGTCTGATGACAAAAATGAGGACCTTGAACCCATAAAATGTCCGCTGGATACTTGCTGGTCACTTCCGCACTATGGCCAGTTTGAACTGCTCCCTGTTGGTAATCACTGGATTTTGACTGGCCCTATTTGACTTTTTTTTAAAATGGAAGGTGTCATGTTGGCATCTCCCCCTGGAGTCCTTGGTTCTATTTGCTTCCAGTCTTGAAATCGTTGAGTTCTGCATCCTCTCTGTCAGACCCTAACTAGTATTCTGCCTTTCTTTTGTGTTCATTCTCTAGAGGTAAACACAAACTCTTATATGCACTGCATGTCTTTAATCCTTGAGAGCCAAGGCATTACATCCATTTCACTTACCTGTCTTCCACTGGCGTCTCTGCATACTGCTCATCCTGTGTTAGGCTTCCTGGGAGCCTGCACCTCCCTAACACTATTCCAGAAGTAAGCATACTGCCCACACACACATGTTCCAGGTGTTCTCAGTCTTTCCAAACTCATCTCAATGTTTCAATCCATCCCTCCACCTACTCCCACCCTCACCCCAACACACACACACCCAGGTTGAGATTGGCAGCTGACTTCTTCCACTGACTTCTGTTACTCTTCTCCCCATGACCCCCACCCCTAGGCCATTCTCTTCCATACAATTCCAAGGTCTAGGCCCAGCTTTTTATATCTTAACCTGGAGCTATAGTAATTTATGAATTCCTATTTTACATGACCAAATTGTATTGTTAAAGATGCTAAAACTTAACTCATGAAATTCAAAGCTTATCAATGACTTATTTCTAGCTCTAAGCACTTCCCTCTTCCCTGGGGCAGCATGCTTCAAAACGTAACTTGGAGGGGAATGCTGTGAATTTAAGGGAGAAATCTAATTCCCTGATTTAATATTTGTAAAATATTACCCCTGTCACAAACTCTTAAGAGATGAAGCAAACATATGGGATAGTCACCTGGCTATAAAAATGTTTTTAAAGTCTTAATTGACAGATACAAAAACAAATGTCTTTCAGCTAGACTAAAGTTCTGTTTAGCAATCTGTGCTTTCTCTTTTTAATTTCCATGAAAGCATGAATATTGTTACTTTTATCATCCCCCAAAATGGAATTTATGAACCTATATTCAGTTCACATAATGAATATTGTGTCTTAAACATGTGACCCTTATGAAAATGGTGTTATCACACACAGAGCAAGTATCATTATCTAATTATAATAAATAAAACACAACAGTTTTAATTATTCACTATTGTTTTTTTTAAAGTTCTCTTCAGGTAATGTTTAAATAATTATATATACATAATGCATATATAATATATATGGAGATATATATTACGTGTATATATATATGTGGAGAGAGAGAAAGAGAGGGAATGGTGTTTGACTAAAGTGCCTTCACTCTGAAACCCAACTCACTTGTTAAATAGAAAGTGTAGATTGTCATTAATTTATTTTGGGTTTTTTAATTATAAGTATTAATAAACTAAGAGAATTCAATTTATAATCTCTTTTGGTTTCAGTATGAGGTTTTTTCCTAATGTATAATGTTTTAACATCTGACACCATTAAATTGATGATAAAGTTGGGAGTATAGTAGTATGTATATTAGTTATTAGAATAGGAGACTAGAAATGAAATTTAGTAAGTTAGAACCTTAGACCTAGGACCAGACAGTGTTTATCCAAATATCTCACATGTGAAAGCTGCCACTTCCATCATCTTTCATACTGTGGCCTTTGCCATTTTCTCCTCTCCTGTTCTTGACATAACCTAGTTGTGGCTTCCTCCCACGATAAAACGGGACATATATCCTCCATCTCTGTTTATGTCACTGGACTATCAAGTGGCTCTTTCCTGATTTCAACTTCCTGAAGAGATTCCAGTAATAGGGCTTCTTTACTTGAGTCATATCTTAACTTGTTACAGCTCTCCCCTAGAACCTGGTAACAAAGCTCACAGGCAATTTGAAGTATTGGGTCAACACTGCAGACCTTGGAAATCTTATTCCTTAGAACAGGGGTCTGTTAAACTAGAGGGCACAGTTAATGGGCCCTACCCAACATGCAATTTAGAGATGATCTCTTCGCTTTAAGACCACACACACACACACACACCCCGATTTAAGGATCTAGCTTCCTAGGGTTAGACCTCCTGTCTTCTACATCTTTGCTCTTCCCCAGCAGCTCGCTCGGATTATGCACGTAGTGACCAATTGGAAAATGTTTGTGGAATACTGCTGAAAGTAAACATCACTCTGGGCTTTCCGATAAAGATGAGGAATCATCACAGGATAACTTTAGCATCCAGGGCCCACACAGAAACTTGGCTGCGAGACTGTCCTAACACAGATTTCATGAGCCCTGCCTGCGAGGATGCCGCTGAAGGAACGCGAGAGAGTTGACAGCTCCGCTTTAGGCCGCCAGCTTTTCAATCGGCCAGCCGGTTATCAGAAAAACTCCTGAGAGAGGAGCATTGCTTCCGGAAGGAGTGGAGGCGGCTGCGAGCTGTGGAATCCACACCCGCCCGCACCTTCGCCGCCAGCCAGCCGGAGCTCTGCGCAAGGCACGCTGGGATCCGCGGATCTCAACCACCGTCACCAAGGCAACCGGCGAGCGCGCGGTCGTCACGGAGACCGGCTAGCGCCTCGGGGAGCGTCGGCCGGCGGCAGCCTTCGCCCGCAGCCCAGGCAGGATGCTTCGCCGGGGCTCTAAGGCCTCTGAAAGGCGAAGGCACTTGAGCGACCGCGTCAGCTGGCAACAAGAGCAGGCGCTGAGCAGCAGCATCTACCTCCTACGAGAGATGGGCCCCACCGGCTTCCTGCTGAGGGAGGAGGAGCCGGAACCCAGGGATTTCCGAGTAACCACCGCCCCCTCCTGGCCTCGCTCCCGCCCTGCCGCCGGGCCCCCGGGGCCGCCCTTGTATCAGGCCCCCCGCAATCCCTGCAGCCGCTCGCTGCCGCACCCCACCTGCCAGTGTTCCAGACTCCAAAGCTATGCAAGTTACAGGGAACTCGAATTTGTTAGAAAAGTTTCATTATTGAAAGTTAGGAGTCCAAATTGAATCCAGCTCTTGGACGATGATGACCCTTAATCTTTAGGCTTGAGAAACTGAGACGTTCTGTATGAATATATGGTTTGCATTACAGGCGTTCTTGGATCAGTTGTTAGCAGTCACTAGCCCTGTAACGCAAACGAAATGAAAATCCTTCAATCTGTTTACGTATCGTAAATATTTGCTAAATAAGATAAATCGGTTTTTCTTTACTCTTTAGTAACTCTCAAGCTATAACAAGAGCCCTTTAAAGTATTGTTTAAATGCCGATGCCTTGGAAAGGTCTTAATGAATAAAAATTCTTTTTAATTTTATTGAAAGACCGCAGATATTTCATATTCGTATATCCCACTCACCGCTCAAAAATCAGCCTCTGCACCACCTCCCAGGAGTTAACTTGGAAAATTTTAATTTAGTGTCATGCATTTTAGGTACTGAATACAGATTACTAGCCGGTGCTTATTTAAGGCATCCTTCTTTTATTTTGTTGCTTACAAAATATTGTATTTAATAAATTGTTTAGTCAATATAGTCTTGGTGAATAAAATTAGTTTCCCTGAATAAAATTAAAGTCAAACAAAAGTACAAAGTACAAAAGTACAAAACAAACAGAAGTCCAAGATGAGCTGTCTTACAAAAGGTTTTTATGGCCATTGCAAGATAGCATTTCCTTTCAGTAAGAAATTTAGAGATTTTTTTTTTTCTAACTTATAAAATTAGATTTCTTTTCACCCACCTGAGTGCAGGTCACTGAAAAAGTCTTAACTGGTAATGCAAGTTGTTGACTGAGGCAAAGAATATGGAAGTGAAAAACCAGCCTAGAGGCTCATGTCAAGACTTTAGATGTCCCAGTAGACTATTCAACATTTTGGAGTCACCTAAACTGAATTGAATTCTCTCTTGAAATCTCTTTTAATCCTGTTATCTATTAACTTAGGTTTACTCTAGCTCTAAAAATTAACTGGAGTGTTTTTTTTTTTAACAATACATTTTTCCCTTAAAGGTTTTTCTAGGAAATCCTCATATTTGTAACTGTTCCACGTTTCTGAAAGGAGGGGAGCTTTGTAAGCATATATGCTGGTGAGTAACTTTGTAATGAAGGTCTTCCACAAAGAAACATCTTGGTATATAAGATGTTTTGCCTTTTTCATGGTTTGAGTACTGCAAGATTAAAGAAATTTGATGTTGGGAGAGTATAAAGGTCAAATGGTCATAGTTTATCAATATACTTGTGGATATTTTATTTCATTCTGAAATTGAGTAAGGTTTAAGTTGAGAAACATACTACCACCTCTGTATGTTTGCAATGTTAATGTTTTTAAGAAGAAAAAAATCAACTTTTAGACTCTCATTAGGTATAAATGTGAAATCTAACTACAAAACAGAAAAAAACTCCCTGATTCACATCACTGATGAAAATTATGTGGCTCATTATGATGTTTGTTTAATTTATTTTCTAAAATAAACATTTGACTATGAATCTTTCAAGATATGAGTAGCACTCTACTGAAGATTACTTCTATCGAATCTGAAATTTTTCTTCTAGTGTCAGGACCTATTTGTAAAAGATTCCTAGAAATGAAAAACAAATTCTTTCCATTTAAAGCCAAATCAACTCATTTTGTTTACCTAAAGTTATACCAATAAATCATTAATTCTATTATTATAGAAAACTTGTAATTGATATTTGAGGGAAAAAAATTAAACAAGAAATTGAGAAAAGAGTATGTATCTCATATTTCTAATGCTTTTCTTTTTGGCAAAAAAATGGTTATGTAGCTGTTATTTCTAATGCTTTTATTTACCAAGTGTTTTGTTTTGCTTTGATCAGTTTTTATTGAGCATCTACTAACATATGTCATTAGCTCTAGTTAACATAAAGATATAAAACATAGTCCTTTAAAACTTGCAATTTGGTTTTGTTATACTTAAAATAGGTTTTTTCTATTTTTATTTTATACCAGTTTCCTCAGGGCAAGGGCATTCTGTTTTAATTTTTATGTAATGTAACTCATTTTTTACAGTATATTAAACCATAAACTGAATGGAAATATACTCCAAGTATTTAATATACTAAAGTATATTTAATATGTTTAAGTAAGAATTTAATATATATTTTCCACTTTAAAAGGAAGCCATATTTCATCTTAATTGGTGATATTTTAAAATATTTTTTCTGTATACATTAAAGTGGTCTATGTAGAAAGTCATTTGGTACTCTACCCAGAAAATTGTTCCATTTCCAAAACTTCCAGGGAAGTTTAAAGGAAGTGCTATGAATACCTGAATGCCCTCACTAGCCTCTCTCTGTGAATGACTGTGTCATAAAAAAATTCATGGACTCACTCTGGCAAATCTCTTTACTGCAAATATCTTTTGTTTCCATTTAGTATACTTTTCTCACATATGCTTATTTTAAAAGATGAATTTAACGACTAACAGAAAACTAATGAAGTTTTAAGTTTATTCATAATACTTTCAGCAATATAAATTCTATAATGTTATTCCTATTCTGAAATTAAAACAAAATAATATCTTTTGAGATTATGTCAGAAGTAAATGTTTTATTTTTCTACTTGTGAATTTTAGGATCTTGTTGAAAAAATTCAAGCTTCCAAGGAATCATGAATGTAAGTTGTATTTTTACTAATTTGAAGTTAGGAAATTTAATCTTTTCTTTATACACATATTCTAAATTTAGACATTTTTCTAGACAATCTGACAACTCTCTGTATCTCCATTTGTTACACTTAAGACAGATGGAACATTTTTCTTTATTAATAAAAAATGTAAATTTATGTATCGTTTTCAAATTTAAAAGAACTTAATAAAAAAAGGAGTGAAACAACGGCCAGTTATTCAGTAGAAAAAATCTCTCTCATGTGTTCTAAGCAAAGACTCACAGTAGTTTCTGTATCTAAAATTATTTTAATTCTGAGAAAAATCACAGACGTAACTTTTTAAATCCCAGAAATAGAAGTTGACATGACACAATAATTTCATTCAAAAGTGTTTACTGACTGACATTTTTATGCAAGAAAAAATATATTTTTTAGAGTAAAATAGTTTTTATGTCAGTACTTAACTTGAGTTTAGAGTCAGGCATATAGTTGTGTAACTTTAAATTCTAGCGTCCTCAAAAATAAAAAAGAAAGGAAAATAATTTTATTACAGGCCATTTGGATTTGTACATTTTATAATAAAGAAACATCATTAGGGAAGTGTTCCCTGCCATCAAGGAGTCATTTGACCTAAATAAGCCCTAGACCTATCTAAGAACTGCCGTGGCACTTTTAAATTTATTAATAAATGTCCATAATATTCATAAAGAATTAAAGTAATAATCAGTTTTTAATTTTTTTCAGAGTATTGGCTCTATTTAGGCAAGTTCATTTCCCCCCAACTATTAAATAAGTATAATCACAATAGGCATTTAAAAGTTATACTAGATAATAATATTAGTTTCGTAGGGATTTTTCTTTTGTGTTCTTCTCTCACTCTACACATTCCCTGAGAAATGTCTCCCATTTTCTGTGTCTCCAGCTGTTACCTCTATGCCAGTGATTTCCATGTCTTAGCAGACCGGTATTTCCATCTGCCTTCTGGGCAGCTAATTTTGAAGGTCCCGCAGGCATTTTAAATACCAAATTTCACCCATATGTGCTCCACTCTTATATTCCCGACCTCACGTATTGGCTTTCTTTTTTCTTTAGTCTCCAAAACTAGAAACCTTAGGATTCTCCTTGATTCCCACCCCCTTCTTCTTCTCTCATATATCTGCTCATTCCACAAAGTCTGTTTGTATGACATCCTACTTACTTCTCAACAGTATCCTCATCTCTCCATCCTCATTCTCACCTTTGTTCAAACTTCATCAGCCCTTAGTACTCTTCTTTCCAGCCTCCTTATTCTCAGTGCCTGCACTTTGTTGCTCCCTCCTTCACACTGTAGACAAAAGATTCTTTCTGAAAGGTCACTTCTCTCTACTTTGTGCTCTCTGTTAATCCCTTCATACGCAACGATTAGGTTGTATGATTTCATACATGTTGTTTTCTTCTCTATTTCTCCATTTTACCCACCTGAATTTAAATGTTTACATCCTTTCCAAAATCTTAGTTGTTCTGTACACTATTTTCCATATCATTTTCAAAAGCTTTTATGCTGGGGCTGTCCGTTAGAAATATGTGAGCCACATATGTAATTTTCTAGTAGCCATATTATAAAAAGTAAAAAGAAACAGGGGAAATTAATTTTAATAATATATTTTAATTTAACCCAATACATCAAAATGTTATGTCAACAGATAATCAATATGAAAATTATGAGATATTTTGTGTGTTTTTTTAATTGTCTTCAAAATCTAGTGTGTGTTTTACACTTAACAGCATATCTCAACTCAGACACTATACTTTCATTGGAAATTCTTGATCTTCATTTAAACTTCATAAAATTTTCAGTTGAAAAATAGTTCACATAGTACCCAAATTGTTACAAACATACTTATAAATGTTCCAATAACTACAGATTATCAGTTTTCAATTTCAATTTAAATGAAATAAAATTTAAAACTCAGTTTCTCACTCACGTTGGCCATATTTCAAGTGCTCAATAGCCACGTGTGACTAATGGCTATCATATTGGACAGTGCAGCTCTACTCAGTTAAATTCAACAATATTTACTGTACTGCGTATCTACTAGGTGCTTTTTATAAATTGAATCATATGAATTGCTAATATTTGGATTTTTTTTCATCCACCAAAACAACAATTTCATATGGATCACCCTAATACTTCATATTGTTTTATCCTGTGTACTTCTTAAAGGCAGAAGCCATGTCTTTTGAAAATGAAAACCATGAATTTTGAAAATTCATGCTTCCTACTAAAATAAAGATTTTCCATATCTCCTGTATTTAAAACTTTTAGTTAGTCAACATTGAGGAAATTCGATATGCACAAATATTCAAAGAAAAAACAAGTCTTAGTGACCTTGAAATTTATCACTTAAATGAAAGCTAGAACAAAAATACATGAAAATTAAAATAATTCAAAGAACGCTATAAACAATTATTTATTAGGATTATGTAAAATATGTACATAAGTGTGGAGGAGATGATTACTACTAATGAAGGAGGAGTGTTTTAAACGTCATTCGTAGATTCTTTTCTAAAACAAATCTGGAAACAATTATTTGCACCCTGGCGTTATATATCAGAAACCCGAACTCTTTTATTTTTGAAGACCTGTAATCATGATCACGCAGAAATTTTATATAAAGATATCAGTTTTTGGACACTGAACATTCTTTTTCCCATCGTCCAACAAAAGTTTCCCAGGAAAACCTAGATTTATTACCTACTGGTTTCTTCTAAATACAATGTCTAGTTAATGCCATCTGTTCCTTTTTCAATTAAATATTTACAAATAAAATTAAAACCACATTAAAGGAATTTTTTTTAAATTCCCACCACTAAGATATACTCAACTTTTTTATTTTCTATTTTCCTTTTTGACTTTATGTATGCCTAACAGTCTGTGGGAATTCTATGTTCTGCTTTTATCACAACTGTTACCTTATGAATATTTTCAATGCTACGTAATCTCTGTAATTAAAGTCATCAATGGCTAACATATTTCACTGAATATAGTATATCATAATTTATTTAACATTATTCCATTGTTAAGCATTTATTTCTAACTACTTGTTATCTTTTTGTACTTGAAGATTTTTATTCTTTCAATTATTTCTTTAGCCTAAAGTCTCATTAACTAGATTTTACAGTAAAAATATTAATATTTTTGTGTCTGCCCCCTATATGTACTGTCAAACTAGTCTTTAAAATACTTTCACGATTTCTAATTTCAGCAATATATCAAAGTTCTGCTAGTTTTGTTAGTTTTTCGATTTATGTTTTAGACACATTTGACCACGTTACCGAAGCATGTAATGAAAGACATTAACAGCATAAAGTCCCCAAAGAAAATAATTAAAGATACATAGAACTATTTTGTAATGTTAATAATATTTCTATAATATTATTTAAAAAGATGAAGTCACACAAAACGGGAAAAAATGCCAGATACAAAGTTCATAATAACCTATTCATTCCTAGTAAATTAAATAAGAAAATAGTTTAAATTCTCCTATACATCTAACATATCCTTAGAAGATCTAAAATGCTTGCAAATAACTTTTTAAATACAAAATACAATATACTTTTGCATTTTTAAATACAAAAATAAATAACATAAAGCAAACAAAACATAATATTCTACTTCTTTATTATCGCTTATTTAGTGTTTTATTCTGTGTCTGTGCCTCATTCTCATGTTGACTCACTTTTCTTTGATGTTAATGAAATTGAATACCTCCTACTGCCTTGTTTCCTATTTGTACTTCTTGTATGAATTATACTTTGGCTATTTATTTATTGGGATAAAACTACAAACTCTTCCTAAATATAGTGATTACCCCTCTTTGCAAATGTTTTCCTAATATTGTAATACACTTTTATATGGCTTTATTAAATTTTGTTATACATATGGATTTTTTGTGTCTTGTTAAAGCTGACTATCTTTTCCTTTCATATGTATTGTTTCAATTCTTTAAAAGCTATCTTTCTTCCATACTATTGATAAAGAGCCCTTTGGAGGTTTTTTCCGCTAGTTTTCTATTTTATTTTTATTTCTCATTATAGCATCCATGTGTCGTTGTGTTGGTGTAAATTGGATGTTGGTATTTGGTTTCAATTAATTAAATTTTCTCCATATTGCCACTCAGTCATCTCAATAACAGTTATTGAATAGTGCTTCTTTATATCTTTGTTTCATAATATTTAGTACTTAGTGAATTCTTATATACTATTTATAGTTTTTTTATAATACATTGTGATGTCCGATAAGGTTAGCTACCTTGTTCTTCCATATAAAAGAATATTCTTTCATAGTCTCATGCGTTCATTTTTCCAAATTAATTTCAGAAGAATTTGTTTCTCCCTTTTATTTTCCAATTCATGTTATACCACATGGAACAGTTTATGGCCAGCTCTTTTTATGAACTTTTATGTTTCAGTATTTCTGCTGCCCTAAAAAATCTTTATTCCCAAAAGCACATCTTTTGTTCTTCATTTTCCTCCCCCTTTTTTTAGAGAGCATATGCTGCTGTGTCTCTGTGACAAATAGCCCTTATCCTCCAAAGTAATGGTCAATTAAAGTATGATACCCTCCCACGTCCCACCTGCCACCCCACCTCAGACAAGGAACAGAGATTTCTGTATTGAAATGTATCTATGATATTTTCAGTGTTTAATTGGGAGTCTTTCTAGTAAAATGGAGCTTTTCATTATCTGGCAAATAATTCTTTAACCTATATGTATTAAAGAATATATAAAGTGAAGAGAACTCAGGGGGACCAATAACACCTGGCATTTAAATTACGGCAGGTTAAGGAGAAGGAGCATGGGGACAGGCAAGGAATAAAGAATTTAGGATGCCCTGATCAAAACAATATGTACTTAGAACACAATTTCTTGTAAGGACAGTAGGATGGAGAAAATTTAGCATTCAAAGAACGCACATACAAGGGTACAGACGATATAGCTTCTAATAGATTGTCCTGAGGAATACTGACCAAATCACTGAAGGACGCTTGTAGACACGTGAAACTGAGACAGGAAAATAGGCACAATTATTTGAGTCTTGCTCTCCCATTATCCGTTCATTCATTTACTTATCTAACAAATATTAATTACACTAATTACTCAAACATGCTTGTTTCCCCTTGATGTATTTGCACCTATTTGTTTTAATACTCGTGTATCTTGATAAAATATTTGTTTATGGACAAGTTGAACAGATCAAAATGTAAGACATGATTATAACACCAACCCAAGGATGAACACTATCATATAATAATCCAAAACTCTTCCAATGCACTGTTTGCACTGACTTTTCAGTAACAAGAAAAAAAAGAGAGAATTTCCATTCTTTTTATAAATGACTCTTCCCTGACTTTTTGGCTCTGAAAGAAATACAAAAGTGGTAAAAGTCAGTGTAATAATTCAACCAAAACCGTCTTTCTGATCTTTGAAAGAAAATTCTAACTTTCAGCATAAGTTGTTACATTTCTATATCTCCAATTTGCCACTGAATTTTCGTACTTGGGGATTTTTCCCTAGCTGCGTTGCAGTTAGGTCTTGTGGAAGGAGAAATCAATGATCTGCTTCGGGGGATACACCGAGTTCAAACTCCTCAACGAGGAACGAATGACACAAATGCACATATTGAAGAAGATGGGTACATTAAACAGAAAGAAATTGCTTCAGATGATATCTGCTCTATTTGTCAAGAAGTACTTTTGGAGAAAAAGCTCCCTGTCACCTTTTGCAGGTGACATGTTTTTTTTCTTTAGATTCTAAAAACTTATGAAAAAATTCTAATTTAATAAATTTGTAATTGTGTTATAAGACATGTTGATAGAGAAACAATATATGTTTAAACAATTACATTTAATTGGCCTTCTTTTGTTTCCTAATGTGTATGTTGTGAGATGTCCTGTTCTTACGCTAAATATTTCTGGGCTACATTGTAAAGGGTGAAAATTAAAACAACGCCACTTAATTCCCCTTTCCACTTTAAGTTATTAAAATAGGATAATTTTTACTTTTTTGTTTTATAGACGTGAATAAATGCCATAACTTCGAGGAGTTACAAAGAGTTTTCTGAAAGTAAAGATTAATTTACCTTAAAATTATAAAAATTCTTTTTGCTTTTTCAAACTTCTATCTTTAAACTTAAATAGTTCAAAATTTCACTTATAGACAAATGTTTATTGAGAGTGTAATATTTATATTATTCTTCAAGGCACTGTAAAGTTGGACTTGGAAAATTTGGGTAATCATTTGCTACTAAGCTTTTTTATTCTTTTTTTCACCTGATTATTTGCCCAAATTCTCATCCACATTGTAGTTTTTTATATGGCTATGCTTCTATTGCATATTTTAAAATTATTAACTATTTCCACAAATATTATTTCTCTCAGATATTTACTGAGTGCTACCACATATTGTGTGATTTCTAGAAAAATGAGGTGACATCTCTGCTTTCTGTGATGCCTTCTATTTAAAAAATAATTATTATTGTTACCATTTTTTGTTTTGTCAAGACTGTATTCATTCTCACTTTTAAAATAAAAAATAATTTAATAACGCAAAATATTTTACCACCATTTCATTGGACTGGAGGATTTGTTTGGAGTTCTGATGTACTAAATTTAAGATGATAGATTTATTGTGTTCCAATAAGATAAATAGATAGATAGATGGATAAAGAAATAATAAAATAGAATAAAAATAAAATAGAATAATAAGATAGAAAGATGGAAATAGATAGATAGATAGATAAAGATAGATAGATGGATAACTTTGCTGTATACAAATTGGTAAACAAATTTTATTTCTAACAGGTTTGGCTGTGGCAATAGTATTCATATAAAATGCATGAAGATCTTAGCTGATTATCAGGATATATCGAACACCTCCATGCTGAAATGTCCTCTGTGTAGGCATGAGTTTTCACCCTTAAAACTTATTTTAGAGGAATTCAAAAACTCTAGCAAACTTGTAACTGCAGCTGAGAAAGAACGACTGGACAAACACCTTGGAATTCCCTGTAATATCTGTAAACAATTTCCAATTGAGGGGACATGTTACAAGTAAGTGTCATCAGTGAAATTATAAACACGTATTCCTTTTTTTTAACTTTAGGAAACTCTGAGCGTTAGAGCACCAGTCTTCTAGGCTGCCTTCCTCCTCTGCGTAGTGTGTTTGCCTTAAGTGAGGGCTGCTTACTGGGATTTCCAGACTGGTGATCTCTGTCAGCTCAGTACCTCAAGAACTGCAGTTGTTATATTTTCTTCACTTACACCAAAGTATTGGCCATGCACTCCAGTCTAGATTGAGTCTAAAGTAGCATCCTACCCTGGAAGCTCTGGACATAGGCTTTGTTGCTTTGGCCAAGATAAGTTTCCAAGCTAAGAGCTCTGCTAGACCTCTCACTCCTGTAACTTTCTTTGAACCACCAATGAGATCATGGCCAGAAGCTCCTAGGATTGAGCCAGAGGGATATTGACTAGATTGACTAAATATTTAATCGAATTCTCCCTACTCCATATTGCAATGAGTACATTTTGTTTTCTTTCGTATCTTATACCTCAACAAAAACAACAACAAGATGCAGGTATTTCTCATTTTATTGCACTTCACTTTATTGAGCTTTGCAGATACTGCGTTTTTTACAAATTGAAGGGCTATGGCAACCCTGCATCGAGCAGATCTATCGGTGCCATTTTTCCAACAACATTTGTTTACTTCGTGTCTCTGTGTCACATTTTAGTAAGATATGTTCATTGTTGTTTTAGATATAATGCTATTGAACACTTAAAAGACTACAGTATGGTATAAACATAACTTTCATATGAACTGAGAAAACAAAAACATTGTGTGACTTGATTTATTGCAATATTCGCTTATTGCAGTGGTCTAGAGCAGAACCTGCGGTAGCCCCAAGGTGTGTCTGTACTTATTACAGAAAACAATTTTCATTACTTTTGTGAGTAATCTCCAAACATTCCCACAATTGCCACAATAAAACATCTATTAATTCCTATGCTTAGAAAATTCCTTTCTTAATTAAAATTTGAGTTTGACTATATGTTTAAGAAGAAAATACTTTGTTTCAATCTTAAAAAATTTTTGAAAATTTTTACTTTTCAGTCTTCTTGGAATAACATTATGATGAACCCAATTAATATATCTTTTTAAACCCTCTGATAAGACCATAAAAATTTTTTTGTCACCCCAACAGCAAATGATACCTTTCTCCTTTGAACTGTTTTAGTCCTTTGTTTTCTCTATGTGTCACATAGAAGAAAATCAGCCAGAGCACCATTAGCAAAAGTTTTCATTGGAAAATGGCTGGCCAGAGAAGGCTGCAAAGGAGCATTTAAATTGAGGGAGAAGGGCAGAATTTTCATAGAGGTTTAGGAGAAAATGTTCAGCTGGTTTCAAGAATGTTGGCTAAAGAGGGCTCTAGGAAAAGGAAAGATTTGGATCTTCAGTATTGACAGCCATTGTTCAGGCAATTTAAATTTTTTCAAGAGGGATGGATAAGAACAGCAAAGGGCTGAGGTGACAAGTGAAAGAAGGGGTTGAGAGGAGCAGCCCTGGAGGACAAGGACATGGAAGAGCCACAGTGTAAAATTCTTAGTCCTCACAGTCATGTATTCCTCAAATTGTTCTTGTGTGGTTTTAGTAAACTATTTCAAATCTTGCTTTGAAGTATTTTGTTAATGACAGTGCACTCCTCTGTCACTCTGAGCTTTCTGACTGATCTTTCTGTCCTCGTGGATGGCTCTTCCTCGTACACCTCAGTACGGGCATCTCCACTGTTCTGCTCCCTGCCCACTGCTCTACACACGCCTTTGAGAATAATTCTCCTCTGTGATCTTGGCTCACAATTATTCACCTCTCTGTCAATCTCCTTTTACAAATTCAAGAATGCATTTCCAACGTGTGTGACTTCACCCTCCTTCCATTCCCTCAAATGCTGACATTTCAGTTATCAGCGTGCAAAACTGTTTCCACAAGTTTTATGGACAGATTGAGTAGGAAACAAGATAAACTAGAAAGCTTTTCAGTTCCTTCTTCATTCGAGTTTCACAATGTAGCTACTTATCTTTTGGGAAGTTAATTTCAAAAATATGATATATATGTTAAAATATAGAGATGGTTAACTTTTTCTAGCCCAGCATATTTTGATGTATCAAATAAACTGCACCATAGCTCTGACCAATTAATGTTAATTATTAAGAATCTTCCCTGTATGTATAGATAGCAATAATGAATAAATTAGTGCTTGCTGCTAAGATGTCTAAAAAACATATTTTCCAAAATTTCTCATGGAAATCTTCTAAATCTTTGATAACTTGAGGAAGAATATAAGTTTATTTGATTACTGCTTAAAATATTTTTTAATGAATATTGATGCAAGTAAATTAAAATTCTGTGCTGTGGCAAAATTTTTATAAATGATATAAGTTTGAGATAAGCTTCTGTGGAAAGTGAATTTTTTTTAGATTTATCAATAGTTTTAATTGAGAACTTTTTATACATATAGCTTTTTCCATTTTGTGAGGGAAAAGAGAGAATAGAATACAATTCCTGTCTTTAAGAAGTGTTCTGCTAAGTATAACTCTAGCATTCATGAAAGAATTGGAAAACACTGGATAATCAAATGGTAGAATATCTAATAGGCTGCAGATCCTATAGGAATTTAGAGAAGGAGGTAAACAAAGGCTAAAGTACTGCAGGAAGACATGATGGAAGGGATGGATGATAGGGAAAATAATACCCTCCCAAATACATCCACATTTTTATGCTGGGAACCTGTATGTTAGGTTATCTGTCATAGGGGAATTAAGGTTGCAGAGATGGATTTAAGATTGCTAATCACCTGACCTTGAAATAAAGAGATTATCCTAGATTGCCTGGGCCCAGTATAATCAGAATGGTTCTTAAAAGTGGAAGAGGGAGGCAAGGAAGAGAGTAAGAGGGAAATGTGACTATAGAAGACAGGCACAGAGAGATGTTGCACTGCTTGCTTTGAAGATGGAGGAAAGGGCCACAAGCTAAGCTAAGGAATGTGGACAGCCTTTCCAAGATGGAAAGGGCAAGGAAACAGATCTCCAGAGCCGCCAAAAAGAAATGCAACCCCGCAGACCCCTTGATTTTAGCCTGTTGAGACCCATGTCAAACATCCATCCTACAAAATTTCTAAGATAATAAATTTGTGAAGTTTAAGCTGCTAACGTTGTAATTTGTTATAGTAGCAATAGGAAACAAATACAGGTTGAGATTTAAGGTAGGCTTGTCATATCTGCATAGTTCCCAGGAAATTTTGGCTAAAATTTTTTACCAAAAAAAATCAAAATAATTGGATTTTCTTCTATGTTTTGGTGTTTTTCATCTTTAGGTGTACCAAATGTATAGAATATCACTTATGCCAGGAATGTTTTGATAGCTGCTACCATCTTTCTCACCCATTTACATTTCGTGAGGTACAGTATCCATCTTGATTTCGTATAGCATTTACATTGTCCTGTTGTAAATCTGAGTAAAGTAAATCTAAGAATAATAAGAATAGATGACACTTTGAAATAGAACTGACCTGTTTTTAATAAAAACCTAAGACCATATTTTTAGGAAAGCTCCTTTTCATAGGGACTTACAAGGCAACTAGTTCTCACATTGGTAATTTACAAAATCCAGCACAATAACAAACATCTGATGACATTATACATAAATCCTAAAGATAGGAATTGCAGCCATCAAACTTGAAAGTTCATTTTTAAAAAAGATCTTGGCATTACAAATTGACTTACCATAACCTTAACAACCATTTGTGGTTTTAAAATTTCTTACATCAACAATAATGAAATTCATGGAATTCTATGCAAACTTTTGAACCATACACTTAAAAAGTAAGTATCTCCTGGTGCTAAAGAAAAATGCAACTTTCTACTTACTACGAAAGTTAAAACATCTACAGTTCCCATTATCAATTAATATTTTTACCTTAAAAAGTAATGCTGTTATAGTAGCTGTGCAATAGTATATTAGCCTCACTAATAATTTCTAAATTCTTTAATGTGGTAAAAAAATAGGTCTGTTAAAAAATGATGTCTTTATTATTCATATTATTATGTTATTGATATTCAACTTACTAATTTTAATCTACAAAATAAAAATTTCAATGATTTGCAAAGTAACATCTACTTTTTACCTATTACAGAAGAGAAATCAAAGATGGAAGTCACTAGAAGGAAGATCAGATGAAATTGTAAAAAATAGAGATGTTAAAAATGAGATAGAAGAAAAGATACCACATTTTCAAGAAAAGCAAGGGTAAGATTCTCACTGAAGTTTACATTTCTTGTATGAGTGGGGATATTTAAATGATTTTTCAGTTTGAACAAGTTTTATTCATTCCTTTATTCGATAAATATGTGTTGAGCACTTATTATACACCAGATGACACTATAATGTGCAAGTGAAGCGCGAGGCTCTAGAGTCCGGCTGTCTGAATCCAGTCCTATTTCAACCGCAAGTTGGCTATTGTGACTTTTGGCCTAATTACTTCACTTCTCTCCACCAAATATTTTTCATCTTTAAAATGGGGATAATTATAGAACCAGCCTCATAGGAATTTTGTGAGTATGTAATGAATTAATACACACAGTAAATATTCAAATAACGTCTATTATTATTATTAATTCTACCAGAGATTGTACTAGATATTAGGAAGATAGATGTTTTCCTCAGTAATTAAATGATCATCTAAATAAATGTAAAATTAAAACTGACATAAGTTATATAAAGAAAAAATATAGGGGGATTTGATATTTGCTTTGAAGTAATTGGCCTCTAGGGGAAGGAAGTCTTCTCCGCCTCATTCCCCGTCTCTTCCACCTGCCTGGAGGAAGAGAGCTGAGTGGGTTGGTTGTATTTCAGAGCACTGGGCTATTTACTAGTCGACAGGCCTCCAGACCTTGCATCATACTCCTTATCCATTAAAGAACATTAAACATGCTATGTATTATTAACATATTAGGTACACTATAAAACATACAAAAGAGATCATTTAAAAGGATGGGATAAAATTGAAATAATTAAAAAAATGATTTCAATGAATTAACGCAAAGAAATTTTGCTTATGTATATATATATATATATATATTTATATGTATATTTCTATCCAACCCAGTAGATATTTAGCCTGAGGTTACTCCACCCTCTCAAGACCACCGTTCCTGTGGAGCGTAAAATGCCTTGTGGGTATAAAATGAGCCTATACAAGGGCTCTCCAGCTCCATTTCCCCTGGCCCTGGCTAGGTATCACACTTCAACCTATTAGAATGAGAAATTGTGTAACTAAGGATTTAGGAGATATTGTTGGGGGAAGCAAGAGAATATTAGGGGTAGCAGGACATTCTAGGCAGAGAAAGCAGAATAAATGAAAGAGTTTCAAGATAAAGAAAGTGGTTAACATGGGGCCGGCCCGTGGTGTAGTGGTTAAGTTTGTGCGCTCTGCTTAGGTAGCCTGGAGTTCACAGGTTTGGATCCTGGGCGTGGACCTAGCAGTGCTGGTCAAACCATGCTGTGGTGGCATCCCACATAAACTGTAGGAAGATGGGCACAGATGTTGGTTCAGCAACAGTTTTCCTCAAGCAAAAAGAGAAAGATTGGCGACAGATGTTAGCTCAGGGCCAATCCTCCTCACACACAAAAAAAAGTGGTTAACAACCTTAAATAATAATAAAAATACACAGTTTCTTTTTTTTCACTTGATAAATAGATGACTTTGGTAAAAGGAATTTCTGTAGCATGGTGGAAGTATAACTACAGAGTAATAAGAAGTGTAAACTTTTCTGAAGAATACATTTGAAATTTGTTCTGAATTACTTTTGAATAATATAGAAATGCATCTCACCTTTTAACCAAGATTTTGTTTTTAAATATTTGTTTTATCTGTTGCTAATGCATCAAATAGCAGTTAATTTACATTATATGATCTTAGCTATGTTGGTTGGTACTTTTAGATTCATATTAACATGGTGCAACAATACTGAAGTAGCAAGTCTATACCCCAAGGGAAAATGAGTTTCCTCATAGATTACGATCTACCAATTTTCATAGTAGCCTGGAATATTTCATGTGGCTTACCGTGCACCTAACTTCCTACCAGATGGCTGAGTGAATTGGGTTATATTTTTCTAAACACAAGCTTAAGTATTTGCTCAGACTGAAATAGTTTGAGTATATGCTTCTCTGATTTCACTGATGTGAAAAGTGCAAATCAAAAAATTTCAGGTTGGTATTTTTATTTGAAGTGACTAAATTGAATTTTGTTCTTTATGAAGTTGATGTTGAAGTTGGGTCCATCTTGTTCAGGACCAATACAATAGATTTTTTTTAACTTTACAATGTATGAGATTTATTATCTTCAGTTCAAGAAAACATTGTATGCGTTTGCATTATTTATATGGAGGTTATTACCTGTGCTATTGATTACTTCCCGATCTGTAATCACTTGTGAACATCTGTGTCTCTCTGCTGCTTCTCATTCAGCCAGGTTTACACACCCAAACACGTGGTAAAGTCACTGCCTCTCATACTGATTACAAAGAAGAGTAAGCTGCTTGCTCCAGGTTTCCAGTGTCGGCTTTGTTTGAAGGCATTTTGTCTTGGTCAACATACAAGATTGCTACCATGTACTCACAAGGTAGAAGTCATATCCTTTTAGTTTGACTTTCCCTGTAGGGCCAGTTTTCACAAATGAAATGACAGTGTACATCTCTCCTTTTACTCTTTTAGTCGTGTTATGTGCAGAGATGTCCAAATTGAACAGTATCCATAGGAGAGTTTCAGCAGACACTATTGCGAAGGCAGTTCTGCGCACTAAGGATGGCTTCCTATTGACTAGGACTCGTTTCTGTGTATACTGTCTAGGAAAGATAAAATGGCATTTTAAATTAGATTCTTTTATCTACATTTGATATTAGTAAAAAAAAAGCTTATAGAATACTAACTTCATGTATTTTTTTGATTCTTTGGATGGAACAGAAATGCTTAATTTGACATGGTTAATTAGTATTTCAAATGAACTTGTTACAGCACCAAGTGAGTCCTCTCCTTGGTAAAGTAAAATCAAAACCTACACCAGGAATAGTTGTCATACAAAGCAGAATTTTATTTACATCATGCAGCAAACAAAATGGAGACCATAGGGAATAATTTCACGGAGCTATGGCTCCCTGAACAAGGAGAATTCATGCCTTTTATTTGGGGTAGAGAATGAATATGCAAGAGGGAAATTTTGTTATTCCATGTAGAGGTGGGCGTGGACTGGCGCATGTGCAGTTTAAATATGTTTCCACCTACATCACACATCGTGTTAATAAGGCTGTAGCTCCTCTCGGGTCAGTGAGTCTAGTACAATAATGAAGCAAAGGTTACTTTTGTACATTTTTTCATTCTTTGGCACAGGTGTTCTTCCTGTGGTATGGTTTGGGCCAGTCTGAGCCAGTTTAAGCCGGTGGGTGGCTGTTCATCCCCCTGAAAAACAACTTTAAGGAACAATTAAATGTTGTTGGAACTTCCTTTAAGAAACTCGGGGCAGATAGCTGGTGACAGACTCACTGGAATCAAAGTCTAGCATTGCTTGATCTCTATATAGTTGGTAACCTGTACAGTAAACTGTGTAGTGTATTTTCTGAGATAAAGTTGTTTCAGTAAATAAACATTTGTAGCTTTAGAATCACCCTTGCTTAAAATGTCTGAAAGTTTTTCTTCCCAAGAATGTGGTTTGTTCTTTTGTATCTTACCATCATCAGATCCATTTTCAACTCCAGTTAGTTATGACTGTTTTTATTACTTAATAATTTTCATTCATTAGAAAGCAACAGTGAAAGTAATGGCTTGAGTAAGTAGTGAGTTTTTAACAAAATTACAAAAATGATTATCTGTGGAAAGCTTTCCATTTTAATGTTGAAAATGGAGATCAGCCCATAACCAATTGTATTTTTAAGAGAATCTCTTCAAAATATTTCCAATAAACTTGATAAATTATAATTACCTTCCAATTTAGCTAAATAGTTGTAATAGTAACACAATAATGAAAGTGGGGAAAATTTACATAGGCAATATACATTATAAACATGATAATTATATCTCTGATTAACATAACTTTTTTTTTTAAGTTTCATAGGAAATGTATTGACAGTTGGTTATTCCAAAAGTGCAATTCATGCCCTATTGATGGACAAGTTATATATAATCCTTTAATCTGGAACAATACAGCAGTGAATGGACACGCACATCAGTCTGTTTCAAACACAGACATCACTCATCTGTCAAAGCAGCAAGAATCAGAACTTTTTATTCCTGGTACTGGATTAGTCTTAAAACAAAATAGACTTGGAATTTTACCTGGCATACCTGAATGTAATTCTGAAAAGTTAAATACACCTCAAAGTCCGACAGATACCTATCAGAATATAACAGTTGATGATCTATTCTCTATCAAATTAGATGATTCAAATTCAAGAAAATTAATCTATGAATATAAAATTAGCCAGCATTTCCCCAGGTATCTTCAAGATTTACCGTCTGGATCCTTTGGGAAAATATCATCTCAAACATTTCTTCCTTCCATTGCTCACAAGAATATTATATGTCCCGCTGGAATGGAAATCCCGTGTATCAATGAAAAATACCACACTCGTCAAAGCCAGAAGATGACCAAAGACTGTAAACATATTAAGCACAATCCAAAGAAAACTCTTGGTACTAAAATAAGAGAGAACAACACGAGATCAAATTCTTTCCTTCCAGAAGATTTAAATCATATTGCCAACTGGGATACAACTAAACCTAATTTGTCTAAAAGGTATAATAATTGTGCGGGGAAAATTAGACAAAAATGTAGTCATCTATCAAGAAGGCCTATATCTCACCCTTTAAATACAAAAAGTACTGAGCTATCTTTAATACTGGAGGGAATTCAGTTATAAAAATGTATTTTTGATTAACATCAGAAAATATTTGAATATGGAACATAAGAATGTTTTATGTAGAACATAAAAAACACTACATACTCATGACAAATGTATAGAAAATTCTCTGTTGTTATTTTCCCTACTCGTCTCTGAATAATGACACTTAAAGGAAATGACCCCATTCCTTATAAAACTTAGAGCATCAGGTGTCTTGATGAAAATGTTCAGGATGTTTTGAATTATAAATAATTTTTGGAACTTTTATATCTGATTTTACACTAATTAAAATAATTACTTTTGCTAAAACTAAGAAAATAGGTTTTCCTTGTGTTGAGTCACTGTTTTCAAGCATTCCACTTGGTAGCATATAACATGCAGGGATTCTTTCCAGGTACTTAGATGTTTTTTGCATTTTCGTGCACTAATAATCACCACAAACTTAGAGATAAGTCCAGATGGTAGTTTTCTTTTTTATTTTATTTCCTTAAAGAAGTCTTCTTATATGTAAAATGAAATAAAAAATACTTATAATGCTATAAGCTATGCCAAGTTAATAACGGTTTTACTATTTTATTTTCAAGAAACTTAGAAGTACTACTAAATTTCTTGATACAATCAATATTAAAGGATCTGTTTTTTGGAACTAGCTCTATTTTGAAAATAACTAACATTGTTCCAAAATGTCGATTTGAAAAATGTAACCCTTAGGTTCTTATTTTGTCTATTTTTAAATGTTGTGGGTCAGTAGCTACTTAAATTTTATTTTTTTAAAAAACTGATAATTTCATTGATTTTTATTATCTGTAACAAGGGAAAAAACCTCACATAATATTTGTCATGATCGTGATGGAATGCATAGTTTTATGAAACAAATCTTGAATCTGTCAAGCAGAGAAAGTTCTTTGAAAATAGCATTTGAATTTAAAGAAATAATTAATTAAGTTGAGGTTAATCACAGACAGAAAGTAATTACTAAAATGTATTTCAAACACAGTAACTGAGAGTTAATTAGAACGTGAGCTGCATTTAAAACATGAATGGAAAGTTTGGCTTGTTTCTGATGTATAAATGGAGGGCCAAATATATTTGTCAGCAATCCAGGGTTTTATCAGCCTTTTTTTTTTTTTGGTAAGGTAAGGTGAAGGAAACTGAAAAATAACTTTCCAATTAATAAAATATTATTTATGTTCTAATAGATATTGCACTCTCTTTTTAAAAGAATCCTTCAAAAAAGGATAGAATATGCTTTAAAAAGCAAAACATATGAAATAGCTATAAAAGAATAATAAGAAATTGGGGTGCTAGTAGAGAAAAATAATGATGCTGGAAAATTCATTTTTCAGTTAAAAGAAAGATATAATATGGACACTATTCCTATAGTAGTCAAACTCATTAATGATCATTCTGCAATTATTATTTGTTTTATTATTGTAGTAGCATATACACAAAGTAGTCTACCCCTGATTACAAAAGGAGACTAGAGACCAACTGCTAGAGTAACAGTTTCTTGTGACTGTCTGAACAAGCTTCCCCAGCAAGAGTCAGGGATGTGGATTAGGCGACAAAGTGGGGGAAGTTAAATAGTTCTTTGGTTTGTTATTTATTAGACAAAATAAATTTCACAAAAGGAGTCTGATTTCTAAGAATAAACGTCACCCTGTTTATGAGGAAGTCTAAATGGCCTGAAATGAACGTAATACAGACCCCTGAGCAGTGGTGAATGACGTGGCAGGCTGGTCAGAGGCCTAGAAGAAGGATTGAAAGATTGCAGACAAGCAGGTTAGGTGTGGATGGACATATGGACTTCCCAAAGCTCCACGCATTGGGAGAATTTTCTGTCATTGCTGTCTTTCAAGGCCACTCCTAGTGAGGAGTTGGCCATGCATTTTCGATTTGTACTCACATATCCAGCCAACCCATCCAGAAACCAAGCCCAGGTTTTTTTCTCTGTCAGCTGGTCATAGGTATTAGCCAAAGGAGCGACACTGGTCTAACATTATCCAACTTTGCTGGATAACATCAAGGGTTGGGCTCTCTGCTCGTGTAGCTTGCCTTCTGATACTGCTCATGCTGTCTGGATGTACCACTTCCATATCATGATGGACTGCTGCTGGGCCCAAGCAACTTTATGACCTGATGGATCTGACAGATCCCAGCTCATGATGGGCATTTGTGGATACGTGATCAATCAATTGATGTCCCACGGTCAGAGACTCCAACTCTACCAGGGCATGCCATGTGTTGTTTTTCAAAAGGCAAATTTCATAGCCTTGTTCCAAAACCTCTGGAACCCACATGACATCCCTCTCTTGGGCTTGCCATCCAGTCCACAGGTCATCTTTACCCATCACCAATACCTCTAATACCATAGGGTCTTCCAGGTTGTATGGCCCAAGCAGCAGAACTGCTTACACCACTGTCTGGACCTGTGGCAGAGCTCTTTCCTGCTCTGGGTCCCACCAAAGCTGACAGCCCTTAGCGTCATCCAGCATATGGGCCACAGCAGTATTCCCAGGTGTGCATTAGTGGAATATGCTGCTCCATAACTCACAGACACCAACCGGGTGTTAAGCTTCCTTTTCTTGTTGTGGGAAATGCAAGATAGGATCATTTGGCTTTTATTTTGGAGTAGAAATCCTGGCATGCCTCTGTCCATAGGAACCCTAAAAATTTTACTAAAGTGAAGTCCCTGAATCTTTCTGGGTTTATCTCCCATCCTCAGGAGCACGTGTGTTTTACGAAGGAGCATGATAGCATTTCTTGCTTATCTGACCTAATTAACATAATGGCACTGATGTGGTGAATTGATGTAATGTTCTACAAGATGTTCAAATGAGAGCAGGAGAGTTAACAAAGCCCTCGGGCAAAAGTATAAATCTATATTATTGCCTATTCCATGTGAATGAGAACTCTTTCTGGTCCTCTTTTCTCACTGGAATGGAAAAGATGCATTCATCCTATCAATGGTTTTATACTGTGTACCTGAGGACATGTTGACCTCCTGTAGCAAAAATATCACATCTGGCATAGCTGCTGCAATTGAGACTACAACTTCATTGAATTTGCAGTTGTCTGCTGTCATCTTTCCAAGATCTTTGCAGTTTTTGCAAGGGCCATAATGGTGAATTAAATGGAGATTTGATAGGGACTGACACCTCTGCATCCTCTAGATTCTTAAGGGGGACACTAATTTCAACAATCCCCCTTGGGATGTAATATTGTTTTTGATTTTCTATCTTGGCTGAGTTTGGGGAACAGTTTTAAAAGCTTCCACTGGGGTATGATTACCTTCGTGCCACAAGCCAAGAACTCAATGTGGGGCTTGAGCTATTTACTTAGTATATTATTCCCAATTATACTTGCAAGGACTGGGGACATAACTGCGGGATGGATCTGAAGAAATAGTGGACCCATCACAAGGCAGAAGTTTCTCAGAACTCCGTTTATTACCTGGCCCCCAGATGCCTGTAATACAGAGAACATAATAATGGTTCAGGTTTCTGGGTATCACTGTCAATTCAGACTGTGTCCAACAGTCATCGAAATGTTTGGCTATTCTGCTTTCCCCAACACAGTATCAGGGTGACCAACTCATCCCAATTTGCTTAGGACTTTCCCAATTAAAAAAAATGTCCTGTGTTCCAGGAAGCCGCCAAGTTCTGGGAAAACTGGGACAACTTGCCACTCTAATACTTACCCAAGTAAATGACTTTTGGGGAAGGAGTGGGAAATTCATTACTGAGTATATTTGCTATTCAATTGCAATTTCCTTCCTACTAGGGACTCGGCCTCCTCTTCAATCAGTGGGTTCTGGGTCTGAAAACTACCTCAAGTCCAGATACCTGGCACTGCACCGTGACTTTTACTTAGGGCAATTGCCCTTGGCCTCCTGATCATCCATCCTGATTTCTCATGATAGCAAGCTGAATAGAATACCCTTGTTGGACTCCCATCCATTTTGCCCCTATTGACACTCTAATTAACCATTTCTGTCTCTTAGGTCAGGCCTCCTGGCTGCTACTCTAACCCTGCCACTTATTATAATTCCATCCACATGGATTTTGGTAGGTTAGTGCTACCACCTGGCCTTTATTTGGGTCCTGTCATCCTCATTGCTATCAGTAAGCTTAGTAGTAAGAGCCTTTCCTACCACCAGCCCTGGGTTAGAGAAGAGGGCCATTACCAAACTTTTTTAGTAATGGTGGTGCCCCACACTGGCACAATGTTTATGGCTTTGGTAAAGTGTATTTTACAATCCTTCCCATGGAACATAATCCTCTGTTGGGCAACTGGCCTTACAAAGTATATTCACTCCAGCGTGACAGCTTCCATGGGTTTTTAAGTCCCTTGGTCTACTGTCTCCTATGGCATTCTGGTATTTCAACTTCATTTGGCATTGGCCATGGCTTTTTCCATGCCTCTAGGAGTCATCTCAGCAGTGAGTATGCACCATCACCTCGAGTCTTCGCCGAGCTGTTAAATCCAATATCACTAGAAGGCTCCCAAGTCAATAAACCCTCTCCCAGCCCAGTCTTGATCAGGCACTCTCAGAATGCAGACCCGCAGGGCTCTTCCAGTACTGGCCAATACACAATTGCTCCATCTTGCAGCTTCTTTAGGATATTAGGCTTCGTTAGCACCAGCACATCCCTGGCTGAGTTATGCTGTGACTTAACCCTAATTATATGCTTACTGGCCGTAACAGAAGGTTAAGGCAGATCCTGAAGGAGGCACTTGATGTTTCGTGGGGAGAAAACAAAACATTGCCTTGAAGCAAAGGGTGTAGGCAGCCTGGCCCTGGAGGAAGGGACAGCTTGCTTCTGCATTTTCCAAGAGTTCAGAAGAGTTTAGGGGCTCAAAATGTTTAGGATCATCCACCCAAATGTTCTCTTCCCAAATGTCAGGATCTCATTTTTTTCCCCATCAAGCCATGATTGTGTCGTAACTAACTTGCCTTGAGTGGGCATTTAACATTTACTGGAGCTCTGTCACCCCATTAACTCCTGGTCCTTGGCTTCCACTGCCCTCCTGCTGCAGGAGAGTGTTTCTGTAAGCCATCAGGAAGGTCCATTGGCTTTCAAGCTTCGTGTTCAATTGCCCAGACCTGATCATGATCTTTTTCTAGGGTATTAATGGGCTTAACAATGGCCATCATTGCCATTGTCCTTGTAGTTAGATTCCCCAGGACTTTTCAAAGGTCTGATACTTTATACCAGCTAAGGCAGACTGTCCTCTCCCAGTGGTATACCGTCATAACTCAACAATAGAAAGAGTTTTAATAACTGGACATCCGCCTTATGCCCAGGGACATCTGTGTTCCACTTCCCAATGACGGGGTCCTCATTGTCAGCTAGGCTGAAAGTAACCCACTTCCCAGACTCCAATTTATCACCTACTTTCTCAGACCCTTCCCACTACCAATTGGCATAGGTTATTTCTTCCAAAAGCAGATGCTTAATAGAATTTGGTGTGCAATCTATTTATTAAGCATTAACACCTGTGGAATGGAGGCAATAGATGCTATCTTTATCAAAAATTTTGGTGTTTTGTTCATCATCTCTCCTCACCCTAGTGCCTTCCCTGGGCAAGGAAAACCAAATTTGTCAGAAGGAGCAGTATAACTCTAAAGCCTGGTCATACTCCTGCCACAATCAATCAGGGGGTGAAGGCCATCCCAGGAAGGGTGTGCTCCTGGCCTGTGGTGCTCTGCAGCTGAGGTGGACTCTGAAGAAGCTGACAGCTGCAGGTTGTCTGCGGTTTGCACTGTCAGTAGCCCAGGCAACAAGTCCTTCCTTGAAGGCTGATCTGGACAATGCATCTCCTGTGGACTGTAAGTATAGATGGAGAAAATCATTGAATTAAAGACATATTGAGGAGGTTAGTGGTAAGGGAGAGAAGGAAAAAGAAGTCTAAATTCTTTTTGTAGTAGATATTACTTATGATCACCAATATCTGTCTCCTTTCTGGGCATTTCGGAAACAACACTTGCCAGCCCCCATTGTAGTCAGGTCGAGCTCTGTGACTAGCTCAGATAAATGAAATGTGAGAAAAAGTGAAGGATGTCATTTCCAGGCAGAGACAGTGAAAAGCTCGGGCATCATCCGGTCTCTCTTCCCCAGCCGCTGTATTTGGGAAGCCACATATTCCAGGGGGTACAGCAGCAAAAGAGCAGAGCCCCCGGCAGCCTGCATACTTGAGGTAAGCACTTAAATCTTAAATAAATATGTGTGGAGCCCAGAAGAGGTTTGGGGTGAAAATATCAATTTAGGGGTCATAGAAGCTGTGTGAATACATAATGTGAATAGATAATGTCAGGCAAGGAGTGAATACAGAGTAAATTGGGGGCACTGGACAGAGCTCTGGAGAATTCCAACATTAAAAATTCAGGAGAAGATGCTCTCAAAGGAGGCTGAGAAAAGAGTGAAAAATGTTCTAGTTTGGGATCTAATCTTAACTATTCTACTTTCTTCATGGTACTTTTGAAGACAATATGAAATTACTTAATCCATCCTCCCTTAAAATATAAGGTACATGGGGCAAGGACCTTGTTTTATTCACTGTCATGTGCTCAACATACAATGCTTGACATACGTGCATGTCCTATAATATCTGCTGAACCATTGATTTACGAAGACAAGTGGCCAGAGAGAAGGGGGAGAAAAGAAAAAGTATGCGGTATTAGAAAACCAAAGAAAGTAAATGCCGTCAACTAGCAGGGATTGGTCAAGTGAGATCAGGACTGAAGAAGGAAATTTTGCTTTAGCAGGAGAGCAATAGCGAGCTTAGCGAAGAGAGTGTCAGTGGAGTAGTGGGAGCAAGGTCCAGACTGGACTGCGGGTAAAGAGAGAATGGCAGGTGAGGACACGGAAACAGGGAGTATACCTAACTCAAAAAGGGAGATTATGAAGGAGAGGAGAAAGAAAAGTAGCTGGAAGAGGATATTTGTTTCAGGGGTTTTTTAAAGCTGAGATTTGAACATGCTTAAATGTCATTGAAGATACAGCTGGTATGTGATTATTGACATTATCAGATAGATACAGCAAATGTGTGTGATAAAATTGATAATAACAAGGATCTAGAGCACAGACGCCAGGAAAGCCTATAGTATGATGCAGGGACATATCCGCTATAATGGAAGGAAGGCCGGGGGGTTGGGGGGTGGTTATAGATATAGGCAGGTTTGGCTGTTTGCTGGCAGGAGGTGGTGAAGTTGCAATCTAGGTCAGCAGAGAGTGAGTAAAGAATGATGCCTGAGGTCATTGAAAAGGATTAAAGAACGTTTTAGTATTTTCTTCAGAGAAATGGAAAGTGAACTAAGTAGTGAAATGTGATAGAAATTCAGGCAATTTTAACGTCCTTTTAAGTTTGTTAGCTATGAATTTATATAATATTAGTAATCTGACTTATTTGAATGATTTTTAGGTGCACAAAGCAATCAACATGCGACCACAGAGAAAATGGAGAGTTGGATCATTCCTGGGCACAGTTTTGGTAGGCAATTGCAATTACAGGAAAATGAACAAGAAAGTTTGGGGCCTCAGCAAGGGAGAGATTAAAGAGCTAGACTCAAAATCTAAACTAGATAGGAAGGAACATAGGAGAAGGCTGACTCACAAGGCAAAAGAAATGAGTGAATGAATCAGAGGACCAAGAATGGTCAATAGGAGTAGTGAGGCAGGCAGACTGCAAAAATGGGAGGTTTAGGTCAGAGAAGGGATGGCTGAGGAAGAGATTTAGAGGTGGGGCACGCTTGAGTGAGGTCCCAGGTGTGGCCATAGCTTGGTGGAGGTGGCAGAGAGAAGGCGGCAAGAGTGAAAACATGAAGGAAGCTGAGAAGCGCTGGTGATGACTGAGTCAGCCTCATAGACATTAACATCCTTCTGGATAACAGGAGTCAGGGAGGAAAGAAAGGTTTGTAAACCCATTGCCAAAAATTCTCAATGAGAGAGTGTCTGCAGATGAGGGGGTGTAAAAGGAGAGGCATAAAGAAATGGTAAACCCCTCAAGGAAACAGGCATTTTTATAATAAAATCTGGAGCTGTGATCTGAAACTGACAATAAGGGGTAGAGAGAAACTGACCCCAGCCCACCATTCTGAGAAAATAAACACGATTGTCTGACAGGACCACAGCGAAGTGGAGTCCTTAGGAGGAACGCAAGTTAAGGCAAGAGGGGAGGGCAGGAATGAAATATTTTATGAAAAGTTCACAGGAATAGGGAGCTCATGGTAGTGGAATCAGAAGTCCAGAGAAAAAAACATCAGGGTTTGGGTTGGGAAGAGGAGTAAGATGTCAGCAGAGAAGAAAAAAAACAAGTATTGTAGAGATAAGAATGAGAAGAAAGCAGACGGGACTTGACGTGACCAAGAAATGGGAATTTGAGGGGCTGGCCCCGTGGCTGAGTGGTTAAGTTCGCGCGCTCCGCTGTAGGTGGCCCAGTGTTTTGTTGGTTCGAATCCTGGGCGCGGACATGGCACTGCTCATCAAACCACGCTGAGGCAGCGTCCCACGTGCCACAACTAGAAGGACCCACAACGAAGAATATACAACTATGTACCGGGGGGCTTTGGGGAGAAAAAGGAAAAAATAAAATCTTTAAAAAAAAAAAGAAATGGGAATTTGAGGCAGAGGGAACAGGCAATTTCAAAGACTAAGAGTTTTAGCCCCTGCTCAGCTGTGGCCAGGTGGAGAGACCTGCAGTTTCCTGTGAGCTTCAGCGTTGTATGCTTCTTAGCCTCAGTTTCTCAGTAGCAAATTTATCGTGTTGCCAGGTGTTGTGGCAGCGAAGGCATATAGCGGCGGCAGGAGCCTAAATCACCAGGAGGCTGGTGGCCATGGGGTTTTGCAATGATGGGAAAAGCAGACACAGTGGGAGACTTGAGTGAAAGGAGCCTGGAGGCCAGGAGTTGTCTCAAACCCTCTTGGCTTCTCTCTTCATTTCCCCGAGCCCTTCATCTGCGCCGTAGAGTTTAAGAGCTGCAAGAATTTTTGGAGGAATTTTATTTTCTTTATGAAGAACATGTTTTCTTTATGAGGAAAATGAAGTTTAAAGGGCTTTAATGTCCCACCCAAGGTGAGGAGGCAAGTCTAGAGGAAAAGATCCCCATTTTCTTGCTCCTAGTCCGAGATCAATGTTCTCTGTCTCTTTCAGTCGCAATCTTTCTCGATCTCTCTCAGCTTTGCATTGAGAGAGTATTATATTATCCCATTTTAAACTAATTTTTTTGTTTATGGCTAGAGAATGTTTTCTGGAGCTTGTAAAGGCAAAATACTGTTGTTAACAATGGGGTGTGGTTAACTTATATTTATAGAATCAGTATTACACTGAGTGAATACCTTCATGAGTATTATCATGATTAGTTACTACATGTATAATGTGTTGCTTGTACATATTGTAATAAATATTTTATTCAAAGAAGCTATTATAATGAAATATTCAGAGGTACATGTTGCAGGAACCTTTCCAAAAGCAATTAGAAGATTCAAAACTGACGGAACGGCTTCTTTCTGAGTGATGACTAGTGTGAAGCAAGTTCTGCTTTTAATGTGTTCTTTGAAGAGGATGACCAATTTTTTTTAAGTTAAAATGTCATTATTATTGGCACTTTATGATGAGTGACTGTTCTTCCTGGGACGGAGGGAGCATTTTTCAAGCTTGAATGGGAAACATTGATTCACATAAAAGACAATTTGGCGTAACACAGAGGTTGAAATCACTTGGATTTCAGTCTGTAAATAAGTTGTATTATTTTGTGGCCATCTGTTTCACAATTGAAACACAGTTCCAAGTTGTATACTTGTTCAAATATTTGAAATCCTGAGAGTAAAGACTGGAAGATGTAACACTAAAGATCAAATTGTGCTTCAGACACAACTTTAAGATAGTAGCGATTTACTAGTATGTTACTCTTACAGTACAGAGGAGAAAGGTAGTAAAGAAAATTTAAACATTTTAAGTAGTTGCTTTTGTTAGAAAAATGTCGATAATGGGCTAGAGGTATGTTTCAGAGATACTTCATTAACATCTGAATAAGACAATCAAGGTATACTGACAAAAATTCCTCTCTTCCCAAAAATACCACCATATGAGTTATAACTTTGGGAGAAATCTGTGCAAGCTGGAAATACTAAAATATATTCCTTTTACACTTTCTAAAACCACTAAAATATAATAAAGTTAATTTTCTAAAGTGTCACATACCCATGTCACTGATTAATTAAAATAAAAATAACAATTTGCTTCTTATTGGTTTTTCTAATTATTATAAATAATTAACGATTTTAAAATGCTAAAATTCTAAATTATAATTACAGAATTAAATAGAAAAAGAATCTAAAGGTCATGGTTTTCAAATACAAGATTTCAAAAATCAGTTATTTTTCAGAAAAATGAAAATCATTAAAATATTTTGATCCTGATTATTTAAATAAATTTTATGGTACTAATTATATAGTTACTTCAAAATAAAATGATGAAACTATTATAAATGTGGCATGGATTTTGAAAATAAAATATGGCACCAGCACAGATTTGTATTCTTTTGTTTATAAGAAAACTCCTTTCAAAAGATGTAATTTAAAAAAATCCGAGTTCCTGATTTTACTATACTGTAGGGTGCTAAGGGATTATGCACAAAAAAATAAAACAATATGATAATGATATTCTCAAATGTAATATTTTTAAACTTCAATTGATTATTTTGACAATAGGGAGTTTTAAAATATATTACTTTGTATTGTAACCAGTGTAAAATTCACCCAAATCCCTCTGGATACTTACTGTTTTATCTGGTGTTTAAAGTGTTTTAAAATTAAATCTGAAATGCATCATATCCACATGTATTCTCTAACTTTCCAAATGCCTCCATTATTTTAAAGAATGATACAAAAAAATGACAATACCTGATTTCCTAGAAGCCAGAAAGTCCTAGACTTTAACGAGAGAATATTACATAATTTAATGGTGACAAATGTTGTCTAGAGAAAAAAATGACCAAAGGAATATGAAAGAATATATCTTTAATGTTCTGTATGGGAATTTAGCTGTACAATTCCTTGTAGTTCTCCACACAATGCATTAAAGATTGACTTTCTTATTTTTTCAGCTTTATTGGGGTATAATTGACAAATAAAATTGTAAGATATTTAATATATACATCATCATGATTTGATATATATATATAAACTGTAAAGGATTCCTCCCATTTAATGTTTTAAATATGTGTATATATGTGAAAATTTAAGTTCTACTTTCTTAGCAAATTTCAATTATATAGTGTTATCAACTGTAGTCACCATAATATGTTATTCTTGAGGAAGCTGCATACTGTTTTCCATAGTGGTTGCAATAATTTGCAATCCCATTAACAGTGTACAAGCGTTCCCTTTTCTCCACAACTTCGCCAACACTTCTTATTTCTTCTCTTTTTGATGATAGCCATTCTAACAGGTGGGAGGTGATCTCTCATTGTGGTTTTGATTTGCAGTTCCCTGATGATTAGAGATGTTGAGGATGTATTCATGTACCTGTTGCCCATCTGTATGTCTTTAGAAAATGTCTGTTCAGATCTTCTGGCCATTTTTTCAATCGGATCGTTTGGTTTTTTGCTATTGAGTTGTATGAGTTCTTTGTATATTTTGGATATTAACCCCCTATCAGATATATGATTTGCAAATAATTTTTCCCATTCCATAGGTTCCCTTTCATTTTGTTGATGGTTTCCTTTGCTGTGCAGAAGCTTTTTAGTTTGATGCAGTGCCACTTGTTTATTTTTGCTTTTGCTGACTACTTTTGGTGTCAAATGCAAAATATCAGCAAGACTGATGTCAAGGAGCTTACAGCATATGTTTTCTTCTAGGAGTCATATGGTTTCAAGTCTTATGTTCAAGACTTTAATCCATTTTCAGTTGATTTTTGTGTATGGTGTAAAACAGTGTTGCAGTTTCATTCTTTTGCATGTGGCTGTCCAATTTTCCCAACACCATTGATTAAAGAGATTGTTCTTTCCCTATGGTGTATCCTTGGCTCCTTTGTCATGAATTAATTCACCATATATGCATGGGTTTATTTCTGGGCTCTCCATTCTGTTCCATTGACCTATATACTGTTTTGATAACTATAGCTTTGTAATATAGTTTAAAAGAAGCATGATGTATAGTTTTAAGAAGCATGATGCCTCCAGCTTCATTCTTCTTTCTCAAGATTGCTTTGGCTATTCAGGGTCTTTTGTGTTTCCATACAAGTTTTAGGATTGTTTATCCTATTTCTGTGAAAAATGCCGTTAGAATTTTGATAAGGATTACACTGACTCTGTGGAATGTGGACATTTTAATATATTCTTCCAACTCATGAGCCCAGAATATTCTTTGATTTTTTGGGTCTTTGATTTCTTTCATCAATGTCTCATAGTTTTCAGTGTTCAGTATTTTACCTCCTTGGTTAAATTTATTCCCAGGCATTTTATTCTTTTTGATGCAATTGCAAATGGGATTGTTTTCTCAATTTCTCTTTCTGATAGTTCGCTACTAGTGGATAGAAACACAAGTGATTTTTGTGTATTTATTCTATATGCTGCAATTTTACTGAATTTTTTATTAATTCTAACAGATTTTCAGTGGAATCTTTAGGGTTTTCTATATATAATACATCATCTGAAAATTAAAAGAGTTTTACTTCTTCCTTTCCAATTTGAATGCCTTTTATTTCTTTTTCTTGCATAATTGCTCTGGGTAGGACTTCCAATACTACATTGAATAAAAGTGGCAAGAGTGGGCATCCTTGTCTTGTTCCTGATCTTAGAGGGAAAGTTTTCAGCTTTGCGCCATTGAGTATGATGTTGGGCTTGTCACATATGGCCTTTATTATGTTTAGGTACATTCCCTCTATACTCATGTTGTTGAGAGTTTTTATCATAAATGGATGTTAAATTTTGTCAAATGCTTTTTTTTGCATCTATTGAGATGATCATATGATTTTTATGTCTCATTTTATTAGTGTTGTGTATCACATTGATTAATTTGCACGTGTCGAACCATTGTTGCATAATCCTTGGAGTAAACCCACTTAAGCATGGTGTATGATCATTTCAATGTATTGTTGAATTCAGTTTGCTAAAGATTCATTGAGGATTTTTGCATCTATATTCCTCAGAGATATTGGCCTGTAATTTTCTTTTCTTGTACCATCCTTGTCTGATTTTGGTATCAGGATAATGCTGGCCTCACAAAATGAGTTTGGATGTATTGCCTCCTCTTCTTTTCTTTGGAAGAGTTTGAGAAGGTGTGGTATTAATTCTTCTTTAAATGGGAGAATTCACCAGTGAAGCCATCTGGTCTTGGGTTTTTGTTTATTGGGAAATTTCTGATAACTGATTCAATATCCTTATTAGTAATCAGTCTTTTCAGATTTTCTATTTCTTCATGATTCATTCTTGGTTTGTGGTATCAGTGGTAACATCTCTTTCATTTCTGATCTTATTTATCTGAGTCTTCTCTCTTTTTTCTTGGTGAGTCTAGCTAAAGTTTTGTCAATTTAATTTATCTTTTCAAAAAATCACCTCTTAGTTTCATTGATCTTTTCTATTGTCTTTTTAGTCTCTATTTCATTTATTTCCATTCTAGTCATTGTTTCTTTCCTTCTACTAACATCAGGCTTAGTTTCCTCTTCTTTTTCTGGTTCTTTGAAATGTAAAGTTAGGTTGTTTATTGAGATCTTTCTTGTTTCTTAAGTAGGCATTTATCACTATGAACTTCCCTCTTAGAATTGCTTTGGCTCGATCCCCTACGTTTTGGTATGTTATATTTCCATTTTCATTTCTCTCAAGGTATTTTTGACTTCTCTTTTGATTTCTTCTTTGACCTATTGATTGTCACCAGCATGTTGTTTAATCTCTATATGTTTGTGAATTTTCCAGTTTTTTTCTTGTAATTGATTTCTAGTCTTATACCATTGTGGTCAGAAAAGATGCTTGATATGATCTCAGTCTTCTTAAATTTATTAAGAATTGTTGTGTGGCCTAACATATGGTCTATCCTGGGGAATGTTCCAAGTTTGCTTGGGAAAACGTACATTCTGCTGCTGTAGGATGGAATTTTCTGTAAATGTATGTTAAGTCCATGTGATCTTAAAGCCAACATTTCCATATTGATTTTCTGTTTGGATTATTTATGCATTGATAAAAGTGAGTGTCAAAATCCTCCACTATTATTATATTGCTATCTATTTCTCCCTTCAGGTATGTTAATATTTGCTTTATTTATTTAGGTGCTCCTGTTTTGGGTGCATAAATATTTACAAATGTTATATCCTCTTCTTGGATTGACATCTTTATCATTAAATAATGACCTTATTTTTTAATAAATAAATACTTATTAACACAATATGATTAATAAGTGAGTAAAGTGGCTTGGGTCAGTTTGGAACAGAAGACGATTTGCCCAACATCACATAAATTGATTCCTGCTACCATTAAATGCCAAATAATTGGACCCATTTTATTAAGGGAAGCCAATCAATATTGAGTCAAGGTAAACAATGCAGTATTTTAGGAAGTTCAGCACACTGAAGTCTGGAGAATGAGTTGGGAAAAAAACATGAGAGACAAGAACATCAGTGAGGAGATTGTTGCTACAACCCTGGTGAGGCAAGAGTCAGAGGTGCAGCATGGTGCAATAGAACAAACCTGGCTATGGACACATGAGAGATCCTTGTTCGGATGCTCAGTCTGCCACTTATCAGCCATGTAGCTGTCAAGAAGTCACTCTTTTCTCAGATTCAATTTTCAGTTTTATAATGACCTTCTTTGCCTGTTATTAAAGTCTTTCTCTTAAAGTCTATTTTGTCTAAGTATAGCTACGTCAAGTTTCTTTTGGTTTCCATTTGCATAAAATATCTTTTTCTATCACATCATTTTCAGCCTGAGTGTGTCCTTAAAGCTGAAGTGAGTCTCTTGTAGGCAACATATAGATGATTCTTGTTATTTATCCATTCAGCCACTTTAAGTCTTTTGATTGCTTTGGGTAGTTGGACATTTTAACAATATTAATTCTTCCAATCCATGAACATGGCATACCTTTCCATTCATTTGTATTTTCTTCACGCTCTTCCACAATATCTTATAATTCTTAGTGTAGAGATCTTTTACCTCCTTGGTTAAATTTACACCTAAGTATTTCATGATTTTTGATTCTGTTGTAAAGGAATGGTATTATTTATTTCTTTTTCAGATAATTTCTTGTTAGTGTATAGAAACACTACTAATTTTTGTTTGTTACTTTGTATCCTGCAAGTTTATTGAATTCATTGATCTAACAGTTTTTTGATGGAGTCTTTAGGATTTTCTATATATGAAATTATGTCATCTGTAAATAGGGACAATTTTACTTCTCTCTTTCTAGTTCAGATACCTTTTATTTATTTTTCTTGCCTGACTGCTCTGGCTAGGACTTCCACTACTTTGTTGAATAGGAGTGATGAGAGTGGTCACCCTTGTCTTGTTCCTGATGTTTAAGGAAAAGCTTTCAACCTTTCACCGTTGAATGTGATATTAGCTTGGGCTTGTGACATATGGCTTTTGCTATTTTGAGGTATATCCCTTCTAATTATATTGTTCTTTTTTGTCTGAGAAAGATTAACCCTGAGCTAACGTTTGTGCCAATCTTCCTCTGCTTTACATGTGAGTTGCCGCCACAGTGTGGCTGATGAGTGGTGTAGGTCTGTGCCCAGGATCCTAACCCAAGAACCTGGGCCACCAAAGCAGAATGTGCTGAACTTAACCACTGAGTCACAGGGCTGGCCCTAAGATATGTCCCTTCTATTCATACTCTGTTAAGAGTTTTTATGATGAATGGATGTTGAATTTTGTCAAATGGTTTTTCTGCATCTATTGAGATGATCATGTGATTTTTCTTTCATTCTATTAATGTGATGTAGCACATTGATTGATCTGTGAATGTTGAACCATCCTTGTATTCCAGAGATGTGTCACTTGATTATGGTGAATGATCTTTTAAATGTGCTACTGAATTCAGCTTGCTAGTATTTTTTAAGGATTTTGACACCTATATTCATTAGGGGTATTGGCCCATAGTTTTCTTTTCTGGTAGTGTCCTTTTCTAGTGTTGATATCAGGGTCATACTTGCTTTCAAAAATGAGTTTTGGAGTATTTTCTCCTTTTCATTTTTTGGAAGAGCTTGAGAAGGATTGGTATTAATTCATCTTTAAATGTTTGGTAAAATTCACCAGTAAAGCCATCTGGTCCAGGGTTTTCCTTCATTGAAAAATTTTTGATTATTGACTCAATCTCCTTACTAGTAATTGATCTGTTCAGATTTTCTATTTCTTTCCTATTCAGTCTGGTATGTTGTATCTTATAAGAATTTTCCCATTTCTTCTACATTGTCCAATTTGCTGGCACATATTTGTTCATAGTAGTCTCTTATAATCCTTTGTATTTCTGTGGCATCAGATGTAATGTCTCCTTTTTTCATTTATAATTTTTGTGATTAGGGTCCTTTCTCTTTTTTCCTTGGTAAGTCTAACTAAAGCTTTATCAATTTTGTTTATCTTTTCAGAGAACAAACTGTTAGTTTTGTTAATCTTTTCTATCTTCTCTCTATTGCCTATTTCAATTATTTCTGCTCTAATCTTTATCATTTACTTCCTCCTGCTAACTTTGGGCTAGGTTTGTTCTTCTTTTTCTACTTCCTTAAGCATAGAGTCAGGTTGTTTATTTATGATCTTTCTTGTTTCTTAGTGTAGGCATTTATTGCTATGACATTTTCTGTCTTAGAACTGCTTTTGCTGCATTCTGTAAGTTTTGGTTTGTTGTGTTTCCACTTTCATTTCCCCTTTTATTTCTTCTTTTCTCCATTAATTATTCAGGAGAGTGTTGTGTAATTTCCATGTGTTCATGAATTTTCAAGTTTTCCTCCTGTTATTAATTTCTAGTTTCATACCAAATGGTCAAGAGAAGATACTTGGCATGATTTCCATCTTCCTGAATTTGTTAAGACTTGTTTGTGGGCTAAGATATGGTATATCCTTTTCAGCTCTAGGATTTTTATTTGCTTGTTTTTAATGGTTTCTATTTCTTTATTGAACTCATTTTTTTCATGCACTTGAGAAGAATGTATATTCACATATTCTGCTATTGTACGACAGAATGTTGTCTATATGTCTGTTAGGTCCATTTGGTCTACAGTGTTGTTTAAATTCACTCTTTCCTTACTGATTCTCTGTCTCGTTGATCTGTCCATTGTTTAGAGTGGGGATATTAAAGTCCACAACTATTATGATATTGCTGTTTATTTTTCCTTTTATCTCTGTTAGATTTTGTGTGATTTATTTGGGTGCTCCAATGTTGAGTGCATAAATATTTACAATTATTATGTCTTCTTGATGGATTGACTCCTTTATCATTATATAATGACCTTCTTTGTCTCTTTTTACCACTTTTAGTTTAAAGTCTATTATGTCTCATATAAGCGTAGTTATCCATGCATTTTTTTGGATAGCATTTCCTTGAAATATCCTTTTCAATCACTTCACTCTCAGTCTGTAAGTGTCTTTAAGTCTAGTGAGTCTCGTGTAGGCAGCATATTGTTGGATCTTGTTTTTAATCTCTTCAGTCATTCTCTGCCTTTTGAATGGAGAATTTAATCCATTTAAATATAAAGTAATTATTGATAGATAAGAACTTACTATTGCCATTTTGTTCATTGTTGTCTGGCTGTTTTGTAGATTCATTGTTTTTTGTTTCATATCCTGCTTACTTTTTTATTTTTGATGTCTTTTGGTATCAGTATGCTTTGATTTCTTTATCATGTTCTTTTGTGTAATTACTACAGGTTTTCCCCTGTAGTAACCATGAGGAATACATAAAATATCTTAAAATTATAACACCTTATTTTAAACTTATAACTTGAATACAATTCCTAGACTTTACACTTTACTTCTTCTCCTCCTCATATTTTAAGTGAATGATGTTAAATTTACTTATCTTTTATATTGTGTAACTAGTAAAACAGATTATTTTAGTTATGGTTATTTTTACCACATTTGTCTTTTAACTTTTAAACTAGAGTTTAAGTGACTTAAATACTACCATTACCATATTACAAAATCTAACTTTGACTATATATTTACCATTACCAGTGAGGTTTTTGCTACTTTCTTATGTTTTTGTGATGTTAGTGTATTTTTACTTTTCATTCAAAGAACTCCCTTCAACATTTCTCGTAAAGTAGATCTAGTGGTGATAAACTTTTTCAGCTTTTGTTTGCTCAGGAAAGTCTTTATCTCTATTTTTCTGAAGGACAGCTTTGTCAGGTATAGAATTCTTTGTTGACAGTTTTTCTTCCAATATTTTAAATATATTATCCCATTCTCTCCTGGCCTGAAATGTTTTTGTTGAGAAATCTGTTGATAGTCTTGTGGAGATTCCCTTGTATATAATTTCTCTTTTGTTCTTTTCCTGCTTTCAAAATTCTTTCTTTGCCTTTGACTTTTGACAATTTAATTATTATGTGTCTCACTGTAGCCCTATTTGGGTTCAACTTATTTGGGACCCTTTGGGCCTCACGCATCTAAATGTCCGTTACTGTACCTTGGTTTGGGAAGTTTTCAACCATTATTGCTTTCAGTATACTTTTTTCTCCCTTTCTCTTTCTCTTCTCCTTCTGGAATTCCAGATATCACAGATCACATTATTCCAATAATGTGGATATTGTTTCTTTTCATTGTATCCCATAAGTCCACGGGCTTTCTTCATTCTTTTTTCTTTTTTCTCTTCTGATTGGATAATTTCAAATGTCTTGTTTTCTAGGTCACCAATTCCTTCTTCTGCATGGTTGAGTCCCCTTGTGAAGCTGTATATTGAAATTCTTCATTTCAATCCTTGTATTTTTCAGCTCTAGTATTTTTATTTGTTTGTTTTTAATAGTTTCTATTTCTTTACTGAGCTTATTTTTTTCATGCATTGTTTTCCTAATATTGTTTAGTTGACTCTGTGTTCTTATCATTCACTAAACTTCTTTAAGAGGATTATTCTGAATTTCTTTGTCTGACAGTTCATAGATCTCCACTTCTTTAGGGTCACTTTATTAGTTTCCTTTGGTGGTGTCATGTTTACCAGATTTTTGTGATCATTTATTCCTTATGTTGGTATCTGTGTATTTAAGTAAGTGGTCTCCTCTTCCAGACTTAAGAGGTTCTTTGAGACTTTACAGAACTGGCAGAGACAGTTCTTCATCAATCAGCTCAGTTTCAGTTTCTGGACATGGCTGCTGGGAACATCTTTGGGCAGGAGGGACTTGCTATCAAAGTCTATTTTGGGATGAGGCAACTGCTCAAGTTCTGAGATTGAGGGGGTGGCACTGGCCTAGAAAAGTTGGATAGTACTGCTGGCTTGGTTACCTGCCTAAATGAGGCTTATGATGGGCTCTATGGTTGCCCGAATTCCCTAGTCATCATACTAGATTGTTAGGATTGGATACCATACTCAGCAGTATATGGGACTTATGAATTAGCTTCTCTGCACTTTCTGGGAAGCAGAACAAGCCCCAGGGCTTGCATCGCTCATCGTTTGGTGACCTGACCCTGGCAAAACTGTCCACTGCATTCCCTGGCCAGATGGGGCCACAAGTTTTTCTCTGCAGAAGGGGAAAGCTCTGGGCTGTGCTCTCTGTTTAAGTGCCACTTTAAGCAGGGCTGTTTGATAGACTATGCCGCTTCCCATGTGCTCGGGTTAGGTTCCCTAGCCAGGTGCACTGAAAGCTGTATGCAACAATGGATGGAGCTCTGAATTACTTTCTCTGCCTGGGCACAGTGGGAACCAGCTCCAAGGTCAGTAAGGCTCTTTGTCTGTGGTCTTGACTCAAGCCAATCCATGCCGCAAGTTCCCTGGCAAAACGGGATCACTGATTTTTCTCTGCAGATAATCAGCTCTGTCTGCTGGACTTTCTATTCAAGCATTACTGGGCTGTGCAGCTTACCATGCTTTATGGTCAGGTGGGCTGGGAACTTTAGTCAGCAGTGAATGGGGCTATGAATAAGCTTCCCTGCCTGGGCAGGGGCAGACTAGGCTCCAGGGCTAGCAATGCTCTTCATCTGGGGACCTGAATCACAGACCTGTTCTTAACTGAGTTCCCTTGTCAGACTGTGCCACCAACTTCATTCTGCAGTTGGGCAAAATTGCTGATTGAGACTACTGGTTGGGCACTGCAGGTAGGAACTCAGTCTGCCAAGATCTGAGTGCTGGTTGTTCCAAGCCCCTTTCCCCTTCTCCATTACAATCAGATTCCCAGTGGTCAAGCCCCACAGACTGACGTATAATCCCTCTGGGGCGAGACTGGAGTGGGGCTCCCAAGAAGTGACTGACCATGCTGAAGGAGCTAGATATCCACCCTGGGCCCTCTTTTCCCCCTGGACGAACTAAAGATGCAGAAGAGTCCTCTCAGCATATCGCTTCACTGGCCCTGGGGAGAGGCAATGCAGTCAGCATGTGTCCAGTCCTCTTACCCTTCTAATGCAGTCTATCTTGGTCTCTATGGTGCAGAGGGGTTCCTCAGCCTCACCCTCATGTTCTAGGATTCTCTCAGTGGTGTTTAGTCCATAAATAGTTGATAGTTGTTATTCTTGTGAGGGGAAAAAAAGTCAGGAATGACCTATTTCACCATCTCAGTGATGTCACTCTCCTATTGAGGGTTTTTGCACCTATGTTCATCAGGGATATTGGCCTGTAATTTTCTTTTCTGGTAGTGTCCTTGTCTGGTTTTTGTATCAGGATAATGCTGGTCTGGTAAAATGAATTGGAAGTGTTCCCTCCTCTACTATTCTTTGGAAGAGTTTGAGAAGTATTGGCATTGCTTCTTCTTCAAATGTTTGATAGAATTCATCAGTGTGGCTGTCATGTCCTGGACTTTTTGTTGTTGTTGTTGGGAGGTGTTTTATATTACTGATTCAATCTCCTTACTTGTTATCAGTATGTTCAAATTTTCTATTTTCTCATGATTCAGTCTTGGTAGGTTGTATGTTTCTAGGAATTTATCCATTTCTTCTAGGTTTCCCAGTTCATTGGTGAATAATTGTTCATAGCAGTCTCTTATGATCCATTGTATTTCTATGTCATCAGTTGTAAAGTCTCCTCTTTCATTACTACTAATACTTTTGACTTCTCTTTTGATTCCTCTTTTACCCATTGGTTGTTCAGTAGCATGTTGATTAATTTCCACATACATGTGAATTCTCTGTTTCTTTTCTTGTAATCGATTTCTAGTTTCATACCATTGTGGTCAGAAAAGATGCTTAATATGATTTCAATCTTCTTAAATATTAAGAATTGTTTTGTGACCTAACATATGATCTATCCTGAGAATGTTAAACGTGTGCTTGAGAAGAGTGTATATCCTGCTCCTGTTGGATGGAATGTTCTCTAAATGTTTTAAGTCCACCTGGTGTAACATGTCATTTGAGTTCAGTGTTTCCTTATTGATTTTCTGTCTGGATGAAATATCCATTGATGAAAGTGTGGTATTGATTCTCCTACTATTATTGTATTGTTGTCTATTTCTCCCTTCAGGTGTGTTAATATTTGCTTCATATATTTAGGTGCTCCTGTGTTGGGTACATAAATATTTACAAATGTTGTACACTCTTGTTGGAGTCACACCTTTACCATTATATATTGACCTTCTTTGTCTCTTGTAACATTTTTTGGCTTATACTCTATTTTGTCTAATATGAGTATACCTACCCCTCCTTTCTCTAGGGTTCCATTTGCATAAAATATCTTTTTCCATCCCATGACTTTCCGTCTGTGTGTGTTCTTAAAGCAGAAGTGAGTCTCTTTTAGGCAGCATATAGTTGTATCTTATTTCTTTTTATCCATTCAGCCACTTTATTTCTTTTGATCAGAGAATTTAGCCCATTTAAATTTAAAGTAATTATTGATAGGTATGGACTTACTATTGCCATTTTATTAAATTTTTTCTGGCTCTTTTGTAATTACTTTGTTCCTTTTTCTTCTCTTGCTCTCTTCCTCTGCAATTTGATGACTTTATAGTTGTATGTTGAGATTCCTCTTTTTTTTTTTTTTTTAAGATTGGCACCTAGGCTAACAACTGTTGCCAATCTTCTTTTTTTTTTTTTCCTGCTTTATCTCCCCAAACCCCCCTGCACACAGTTGTATATCTTAGTTGCATGTCCTTCTAGTTGTGGGATGTGGGATGCCACCTCCACGTGGCCTGACGAGTGGTGCCATGTCCGCACCCAGGATCCGAACCCTGGGCCGCCACAGCGGAGCGTGCGAACTTAACCACTTGGCCACGGAGCCAGCCCGAGATTCCTTTCTCTTTATGTTTTGTGTATTTAAGTTTTTGCTTCATGATTACCATGGGGCTTACATAAAACATTTTATAGCAGTATGTTTTAAGTTGATAACAGTTTAATTTTAAATGTATGCTTAACCTCTACATTTCTACTCTCCTCCCCCACACTTTATGTTTTTGATGTCACATTTTACATATTTTTACTTTGTTTATCCATGAACAAATTATTATAGTTATAGTTATTTTTAACATTTTTGTCTTTTAATCTTTATACTTGAGTTACAAGTGATTTACCCATCACCATTACAACATTGCAGTATTCTAAATTTAATTTTATACTTTCATTTACCACTGAGATTTATTGTCATATGTTAATTAGTGTCCTTCCCTTCAGTTTGAAAAACTCCCTTTAACATTTCTTCTAAGGCTTGTCTAGTTGTGATGAACTCCTTCAGTTTTTGTTTCTGGAAAACTCTTTATCTCTTCTCCAGTTCTCAAGGACAACTTTGCCAGGTAGAATATTCTTGGTTGGCAGTTTTTCATTTAGCACTTTGAATATATCATGCTACTCCCTTCTGGCCTGCAAATTTTCTGCAGAAAAATATGCTGATAGTCTTAGGAGGGTTCCCTTGTATGTAACAAGTTGTTTTTCTCTTTCTGCTTTTAAGATTCTCCCTTCGTCTTTAACTTTCACCAATTTAAATAAGATGTGCCTTGGTGTGGGTCTCCTTGGATTTATTTCGTTTGGCAGTCTCTAGTTTCCTAGATCTGGATGTCTGTTTCCTTCCCCAGGTTAGTGATGTTTTCAGCCATTATTTCTTTAGATGAATTTTCTGCCCTTTTCTCTCTCTCCTTCTTGAATCCCATTAATGCAAATATTGTTCCACTTGATTTTGTCCCATACGTTCCTTAAGCTGTCGTCATTCTTTTTCCTTTTTGCTGCTCTGATTGGATGAATTCCACTGCCCTGTGTTCAAGTTCACTGATTCCTTTTTCTACTTCATTTAGTTTGATGTTGAATCTCTCTATTGAATTTTTCTGTTCAGTTATTGTATTCTTTCAGCTATGTAATTTCTGTTTGGTACTTTCTTATATTTTCTATGTGGTTATTGAAATTCTCACTTTGTTCATGCATTCATTGTTCTTCTTAGCTCAGTGAGTGTCCTTATGACTGCTATATTGAACTCTATCAGATAAATTACTTGTCTCCATTTCAATAAGGTTTGTTTCTAGAATTTTATCTTATTCTTTTGTTTGGAACATATTCCTTGGTTTATTCATTTTGCTTGAGTCTCTGTGTTGATTTCTGCACATTAGATAAAAGAGCCACCTCTCCCAGTTTTGAGGAACGTTCCTGTGCAAAAGATGAACCTTATCATTCATCCATGCCTGAGCTCTTGCTTGTTGCTCAATCCTTTGTGATTGTTCAAGCTGCCTTATTTGTTCTTAGCAGCTCCCAGTAGTTGAGCGTGTACCAAGACTGTCAGTGTCCCAAAGGGGAGGTCACAGTCCACACCTAGATGTAGGCTATTTGGAAGCCAGACCTTCAGGCAGAAGCTGAGAAAGTGTGTAGCTAGGCACTCTCCATGGAGAAACTGGGAGATGGGCTTTTTTGCCTTCTTCCTCTGTGCTGATCCTGAGGGTAGAGCTGCAGGGAGCAAGTGGTGCTGCTACATCCATTAAGAACTGCTTCTTTGTTTGCTACTCTCCTATGGGACCCTGAATCAATCCATGGAGGGACACCAGTTAAGAACTGTTTGTTTGCTACAGTCCTGTGTGAATCCTTGTGAATGTAAGCCTTGTTGGCTATCAGAAGCAGATGATCTAGGGATCTGTTCCTTGGTTGGCAGCCCCAAGAGCAAGGGCACCAGACATCTGTACAAGCTCCTTCCAGGAAGATGCTGATGACTTGGAATGGGCTAGATGAAGAGGGCAGAGGAATATTTGCAGGCTTTCCTCGTCTCCAGGGAGGATCACAGTCAGCCCATAGATGCATGTTAGAAGTCTGACCCTCAGGCAGCTGTTTTGGGGGTATGCAAATAGGCCTCCTTCAGGGAAAGATGGAGGTGGGCATTTTTTTACCTGCTCTTTCTATGCTGAACCCTCAGGGGATAACCACAGTGAATCCTTGTTATCCCTCTAAGAACTGTTTATTTGCTAAAGTCTTGTTGGTGTCATGAATGCAAGCTTCATTGGCTTTCAGAGCTAGGTTTTTGGGGACTTGTCCCTCAGTTGGGAGTCTTAAAAATTGGGGCACTAGCTTTAGGGTCCAAGCCTTTTGCTCCTCAGGGAAAAGCTTGGGGTTGGGAGTTCCCTCCAGATTGTATGGCTCTATGCTAGGGGTGGGGTTTACGGCTAGAGGGTGTCTCAGCCTTTCCTATCTGTTCCAGCATAGGTGATGCAGATATTGTCTCGTTGACCTGATATGTAGGAGTCACTCAGCTAGTCTCTGAATTTCTTTTTGAAGGAATTGCTCAATGTATAGCTGTAGATTTATTGGGTCCTCGCAAGGAGGTGAGCTCAGGAGGCTCCTATGTTGCCATCTTAAACTAGAACCCCAAGGACTACTTTTGTGTGTGTGTGTAGTTTTAGTTTTACAATAAAGTTGAGAGAGAGGTATAGATATACCCTCTGCCCCCACACAGGTGTGGCCTCCCCCATTATCAACATCACTCACAAGAATGATACATTTTTTATTGAGGATGAACCTATATTGACACATTATAATCACCCAACATCTATAAATCACCAAAATCCATAAAGAGTGAACTCTGGAGTTCACTCTTGGTGTTGTACATTCTATGGGTTTGGACAAATGTATTATGACATATATCCATCATTATAACGTCAAACAGAGTATTTTCACTGCCCTAAAAATCCTCTGTTCTCTGTATATTCACCCCCCCCAACAACTGATCTTTTTTACTGTCTCCTTAGTTTTGCTTTTTTATAGAACATCTTATCATTGGAATTATACAGTATATAGCCTCTTCAGATTGACTTCTTTCACTTAGTAATAAGCATTTAAGTTTCCATCATGTCTTTTCATGGCTTGATAGCTCATTTCTTTTTAGCTCTAAATAATATTCCATTGTCTGGATGTCCCACAGTTTATTTATCTATTCACCAACTGAAGGACATCTTGGTTGCTTCCAAAACTTTCTCTTTATACAAGGAGATCTTTCCAATGATTATTTTAATTAAAAAATGGGTTATTGGGGGTTATTTTATTTCTTTTAATTTTATAAAATCTTTGTTGTGGTTAGAACCCCATTATAAATTCTCAGAAATTTAAAGAGTTCCTCTTCTACAAATATTATTTCATTGAAGACGTGTCCAGAATCAGAATAAATATTTTTTTCTAAAATAATTTCCATTCAATATATCACACCAAAGTTCTATGCTTCTGACACTTAGAACCCAAGAGACTCTGTATATGTGTGTGTGTGTGTACACAGATATGTATGCTTTGAAAACTTTGGGAATTCAGGAAAATGTTAGTTTCAAGAAGTAAATGAATAACTACAGAAACAATTTAAATTAAATCCAATCCAACAGTTCAGAAAAACAACTAGCCACTCACTATACTATTGAATCTCTGTTCCAAGGGACAGAGAGGGTCTTCATCCTCAAGAAGCTTAGTATCTACTGGGGAAGGCATATACGTAGGCAACCTACGTAATTTCACATAATGAGAATGAATAGAAAAAATAAGGGCTGGATGACATGATAGGAAGTGCCTGGGAATTGGGGGTTAGAAACTAACTTAGATGGGGTGAGAGAAAGTCTCAGAAATTCAGCAGAGGACTGAGTAACAATAATCAGAAATAGGAAGGAGCATTCCAAAGAGGGAAGGCCAAATGCATCATCCCCAGGCCAAGACATGCTGGAAACGTCTTGGAAGTTTCAAGGAACTGGAAAAAAAAGAGAAAACAGTGAGTCTAGAACTGTTGCAGTGTGGGGAACAGTCGTGGAAAGAACAGTTTTTATATGGGGCAAGCGAAGAATGCACCAGGCAGTGCACATAGAAAGGCAGTACTTTTTCCGGATGGTTAATGAGGTTCCCATAGTGTGTAGTTCAAATCCTAAGATTTTACTTAGCAAAGATGAGTGTTAGAGTCCTGCCTCTCAGACTGTATTGTGTTTACAAATCACTTGGGAGAGCTTGTTAAAATGTGAATACTAATTAAACATGTCGAGAGCGAGCAGCTCTGAAAAGTCTGCAGCTGTAACAATCTCACAGGTGATGCTGATGTTGCTGATCTAAGGACCACATTAGAAAGGTATGAGGTTTACAAAACTTGCTTATCATCAAAATCATTTGTATCTTCTGATAAGTACATTGTTTGTGGGCCCACCCAATCCAAATTTCTGGAAATAGGACCCAAGAATATCTACTAAAAAAGCCTCTGGAGGCTGGCCCCATGGCCAAGTGGTTAAGTTCACACTCCAGTTTGGCAGCCCAGGGTTTTGCCTGTTTAGATCCTGGGCACAGACCTAGTGCTGCTCATCAAGCCATGCTGAGGCACCATTCCACATAGCAGAACGAGAAGGACCTACAATTAGAATATACAACTGTGTACAGGGGCCATTGGGGAGAAGAAGAAGAAGAAAAAAGATTGCCAACTGATGTTAGCTCAAGTGCCAATCTTTCAAAAGAAACCCTTTAGGTGATAAAGCTAGCAAGTTTGAAGAGGACTGACAGAACACTACAGGCTGAGGAAATGGAATATGTTGATAAGGACGAAGATATTATCTACAAATACAAATCTATAAATATGTTAGCTCCTCTCTCTTGTTTAAAACAATGTTTTACTGTTATGGACTCTAGAAAATAGATTCTCTAACTGTAATCGACCAAAGACTTCTTTAAAATGGGATAACATAATGATCTCTGGATTAAAAGATCAAGAGAGGAAAAGTTCAAATTATTGAGAGAAAGAAAGAATTGAGCGAACTGGAACTAAGAAATTTGATTCCTGTCAGATTTTGGCTTCTCATTGGCTTTGTGTCCTGGGGTGAGCAACTGAAGCTCTCTAATCACATTCTCTCATAAGTAAAATATGGGGATCTCTGAAGCTTCCTTCAGCCCTTACATGCTAGGCCTCTCTACTAAAGAAATAATTCTTACTCCCACCTCTCCTGATGGCATCACAGTGCCATCTCCCCCAGTGCTTTTTCCCCCACTTGCACTGGGACAGGGCAGCAATCCAATCATGGAAAGAGACGTCTGTGTCCCCTTATTGCAGACACCCCCAAACTTTACCAGGGACCCTCTTGTCCCCTTACTCAACATTTCAGTCTATTCCCATACAAGTTTTAGAACACAATTAAAACATCAGTGATCGAGAAAAACTAAAGGTTTTCTAGAAACAGTTTTTTTCTGAAGGAAATTGTATAGTTAAATACTTTGAAATTGTATAACATACTTAATATTAATAAAAATTTAGAAAAAAACTACTGGGGTGGGGGGCGGGGTAAAAATAATCCAGGTTCCTTTGATTCATGAGTCAGTGGATAACAGGCCCATATAAAAACCTCCTCTTCATCCCTCTTCAATGGTTGTTGCTACATCATTCTAGACCACTGAGCAGTTATTACTGAGTTAAATGACACAATATGATGTATGGGAGGCAAACTATGCATGAGAGCAGCTGAGCAGTACTACCCCAATCCTGCTACATCCTCTAAGTAATTTCAGTGGTTATCTTCCTTCCCCAATACTCAATGGTCCTAATGAAAAAACACAATAGTGGCTGTAAAGAGAACTCTGGCATCTGGAGGTTATACCTTGATAACTGACTATCAGAGATACCTGTAGGTGTTAGTTTGCAGTGATGATAATCAGCTTTTAATTGGAGATAATCTGATTGGTTAACAAGGTTGAATCACAAAAGTGATCCCTGATAATTTAATTAAGTTCATCAAAGGTATTCTCCTAGAGTAATGACCACTATTTGCCTAGCCTGTGCTTTTCCTCTGTACCACCTTAAAAGTCTTACATCGGCCACGTAAGGGAGGCATTACTGTTCTGAGCACTGGCAGACCCATGTGACTCGGCGAAACTGAAGTTTACTAGGAATGTGAAGTGCCAAGACTTGAACCCAGGTCTCCTGACTTTTGCTCCCGTTTGTCAAATATTATTTGAAAATCTATGTTGTGAAATTGCAATATAGAAAAAAAATGTAATAATCAGGGAAGAAATTAATACGAAAATAATTATTTTCCACTTATTTTTAAATAAGATTCTACTTACAAAAATTGAATTTATATCCAACTTGAGATATAAAGTGAGAGAAAGTCATATTTATGAAATTTAAAGAAGACACTGAAGTCATTGTCTTTTTTCTTTCAACTTCAGTACAAACATATCACTTTATTTTTAAAACTCAAAATTATTAAATGGAATTGATATTTTACTTATATTTCTAAGTTTCTTATTACACAGATAATTTAATGACCTCGACGGATGGAAATCTTTTCTCATCCTACATAACTTTTCTGGGCCATCTCACCTTGACCTGTTGCTCCAGACAACCATCTGGAATTCCCCAAATCTCTAATCCCTGCATCAGATCCAACACCTGATGGTACCCTAACAGCCCAAGATTGCTTTAAAGATGTATGGGAACTCTCCTGGATGTCCCACTGACCCTTATAACTCAGACTATCCAAATGAAAAGGACAGCTCTTCTCTCAAGCCTGCCCCCAGGCACCCAGTTACCTCAATAATTGCTAATAAACATTAAATGAAAAAATTAATGAGAATTTTTAAAACGCAAAATTCAACTGAGTAAATCTGAAGATCTAATTGACTTTATTCAACAATTCATGAATTGGGCAGCATCCCATCTAGTAAATGAAAGGGAGCTCCAAGGAGCTGTACAAAATGAAAGGCTTTAATAGGCAGAAGTGAGGCAGGACAAGGAAGTCATTAGAAAAAGAAACAAGGATTGTTTCAGGCAAGGTCACCTTCCCTTAGGGGCCTTTAACAGCAGGGGTCTTATCAGGCAGATGACTTCACCAGTGTTGATCAGGAAATTCCAGGCTGATTGGTTTAACACTCCACTCCTGGGAGAGGATGAAACTACAATTAAGTCTTGATTTGCTGTCTTGTGGGCAAGTGACTCCATTTTGGTCAGTTGTGTTCTTTTTAACAGAATAAAATATCTGTAAAAGTACTTGTTAATAATTAAACATTTCTGTATTTAATGGGCACAAATCTTTTAGAAGTTACCTAAATTAGAAATCAAGATTTCAAAATAGAAGTACAGGGTCAGCCCCAGTGGCCTAGTGGTTAAGTTCAGGGCACTCCACTTCAGCAGCCAACGTTTGGTTCCCAGACACAGACCTACACCATTTGCCTGTCAGTGGCCATGCTGTAGCAATGGCTCACATACAAAAAAGAAGGTTGGCAACAGATGTTAGCTCAGGGTGAATCTTCCTCAGCAAAAAGAAAAAATAGAAGTACAGAATGCTAGATATTAGAGAAAAATTTAACCTGAATAAATTCTAAAAAGTACTTTCTAGTAAAACAAAAAAATATATTTTCTGAAGTATGGGAATATATAAAATAAAAATTATTTTGAGATATTTCCTCCACATTGCATATTAACCACAATTATGCTTTTCAATGTAGTCTTTAGGAAAGGTTTGTAACTAAGCTGTCCAAGTATAATAAGGCCAGACTCCTGGGAATGCAATTATCTGATTTGTTTTGAATCAGACTGTCTGCAGCTAGTAGACCTTGTTTTAATAAGGTCTCCAGGGATTACAACCAGTCAACATATGAATTATGAAACTTCTGGTAACCTGAAGAACAGAAGGAAAAAAAAGGATTAAATCATGTGAGAAATCGGGCAATCCCTACAGGAGTGTAGAGTATTATTTACAACCACAGCAAGTATAAGGTGTGAAAACCAGGAAACATAGGGTTTAACCAGGAAAGGTTTGGTAACCAAAGGAAGAAAAAAACCCACCATATATTTCTCAACATTGAATTTTCCCAACAGAAATAGGAAAATATTCCTTTACTATAGCTACAAAGTGGAGTAAAGTGTTAAGGCAATGTTTCAACAAACACTACAGGTAATTTTTAAATGTGATCTTTAAGCTTAGCTATTTTGGAAAGAAAAGTTATGAATTTTTTTCCCTGAGAAATTTGCCATATATTTTTAATGAAAATGTTGTTCCATCATTTGTAATTGAGTTTATTAACTTTTTGGCATTTAACATTACAAATCGTGATTTATTTCTAGACAATTCTCTAGTCAAATTCTGAAGATGTTTTTATTAAAAAAAAAAAAAAAAACTTAATGGATGGAAGTCCACGGCCCAAAATAAACAGAGGGTCAAAATAAAGGGAAAAGATAAGACAGAAAACAGGTCAAGGAAAGAGTATTTATTTTGATGGAGTAAAATCCAAATCTAGGAGAATAGAGCAGATTTCTCAAAAGAAGTTCACCCCACAATTGATTTAGAGAGAGCTTACATTAAGCTGTTTCAATGAATATCATGATAAAGAAATCTACCCATAAAAAGAAGGCCAAAAGGTGACTTTATGAAGCCTAGATAAAGCAATCCTGGGGTACAGTTTACCTACTACTGCACAAACAGCACGTGGTTCAAGGGAAGGGTCCCTGATTAGTTGTGACAATTATCAAGTACTGATAGGTGAGTCAGTAGGTGAATGATATACTCGTTAAAATAGCTCCTAACTCAATCCAACCACCTTTCCTATAGTTCTTACATATCAGCCTTCCCATATTAATTTCCCTTCTGAGATGACATTGTGATGATGGCTCATGAACGTCATCTGCTTGGCAGCTGTTTCTGATTGTGATTTCTGAAATCTGTTTTCTATTACAACCAGTTCCATGTGAGTCTGGGTCCTGCATGACTCCTCCCAGGGGCTGCATCATTCCTGTTATGACTCCAGACCCTCCTAGAGGGAGACCAGGCCCAGACAGGCGCCACCGCCTGGCTTGCACTTGACAGGGATCCAAACGGAAGTGTCTATCTCAGTGCCAGTGTTGGGGGTCATAATCTCCGCTGTGTATTTGTGAATGGATTCAGAACCCAATTCCCATTAGAATTGACCAAAAGTATTTCTAGTACTATAGTAATTTGTATGTTAGACAGAATGTCTAAAAACGTAGCAGCCAGGATAACGACTGCAAATGATATTTTAAAGTCCAAAATACAAACCGCCTGAACTTAGTATCATTCAGTTATCTGAGCAGAAGGGCTCTCGAAGGAGCTCTGACACTCTAAGTGTAAATAGCTTCTCAGACTTGGTGTTATTTAGTCTAGGTTTAAAGTCTAAGGCATTTCTTTCAAGGGAGGAGGGCATACTATACTCTTTTCTCACTTAGGTGTTTTTAGAATTACAACTTATTTTACATTCTATTAGATTATCTTAAGTCTTCTCATTAAATGGGAAAATAATTTGTCTATACTCAGCTTTAATAGTAAAAATATGAACTTTGGAGAACATGAAATACAAAGAGAAATCAAGTTCATTATGTAAATAAAAGGTATTCAAATATATAACATTTATTTTACTATAGGGAATGTAATAAGGAAAAAAGTAATAATAATTGAAAATTAGATTAAATGACAACTTAGGGAAGAATGTTTCGTAGTTTACACAAAATTAAACAATGCATCAAATATATTTTTAGATTTTATTAGCTTTAATGAACTGTTTAACATTTTACAAATCTTCAGATTGTTACAGTTTTCAGCAGTAAATATATTAGTAATGGCAATAAATACACTGAAATGTGAGATTCCTCTGATGAAAGAATACAAATGATAGAAACACTTGAAAACAAGAGGGCAAAATGTCAACTCTAGGTCTGAGATGGAAATTAACACGATCCAATTCCTCACAAAGCTAGTCCACGCGGAAATGACGAACTCATTCCCTAGAAATGAATATGGAACTTCGAGCTTCACCTTTCTGGGAAGTTTTGAGGGACATTATAACCCACAGATCCCTAAAACTCTAATATGTACTGATACCAGAGGATTCAAACACAGAGAAGTGATCTGAAAATGATTGCCGAAGCAAAGAAGTGCTTCTATTCCTCAAGATTTGTGACCTCCGTGGTAAACTGTGTATTACAAAAGGGAATAATCCCTATACAACCGCATAAATGTCATAAAAATGGATTTTATAAAGTCTCAAGATCATAATATGTATTCAAAAATACATATAGCTGTGCTTTAGTAAACGAATCCATCAGTTAATTGAGGGATAATTTTGCTTTTAAGATATATCCAAAGTATATACAAAGGATCCACAAATGTTAACAATTTGTGACCAAAATTCTCTAGGTTTACATTTGCAAAAAACTGTCTTAGTTTTCAATTTAAAAATTTAAGAAAGTTGTGAATATTGTAGGTTTATTATCACTTGGGTTAAGAAAAAGTAGATGGCTTCAGCGTTTTAACAGGAAATTTGCGAACTACTCAGGAATGAGAAGTTACACATTTTTGATTATTAGAAAAGATAAATTGCCTATACTTCCCAATTGAGAACAGAATGTGCAGTGTATAAAAAATGTTCTATTCTGAAATCAAAAACAGTGTTTCTAGAAAAGCCCTTGGGGATACATCTTCTCATTTCCTTTACACAAGAACGATAACTGGCATACTCGAATGGTATATCCTTATACCCACATGTGTATTCCATTACCAAGCTGAGAGATGAAACATTTTTATTTAAAGGTGGGAAAAATATACACTTAAAATACTGAAGAAGTGCAACGTTTTCCTATGTAGTTTCAAACTTCATTCCAACATGAACAATATATCAATATAAACTGGATTCAAGAAAGAATTAAACACACGAAAGAGAGAAATGTTACTTGCATGCAAAATTCATTGTTCCAACGTGAAACACTAGGTCTATATTTTTTAATTAATAAAAACCGCACATCTGTTGAATTTGGCTAACAGAAAGAAAATGCACATTTAAGAAAGATGTCATCATATCCTTCTAATAAAGCAAGTCTATATCAAAGGCACTTCAGCAGAGCACTAACTCCTTAAGCTTTTCCAAGTCATTTTCATTTACGCCACTTTGAATGCATCTTTCCATATCAGACCAAGAAAAAGCCTCCTCTACCTTGGGGTCTTACTACTACCGCCCCCCAAAAGTAAACCTAGGTATTACTCAAAACATTGATCGCTTCCGCGGATTGGGGTGAAATATAGCAAAGCTTTGCCTCGCTCTTTACGTTCTCTGGGTTAATACAGACAGGTAGGAGTGTAATCTGACAAGTCAGATGCTTCAGAAGTGGCTACAGGAAAAAACTGGCTGAAGTCACTATCTTGGGAAAAAAGCTGTTGTATTTCATTGTCTATCCATCTGTAATTTGACTAAAGCTAATGTGGCTAATTTTGGTTCTTTCAACTTGTTTGTGTGCCTTGGGTCTCTATGCTGCTCCCATGCATATTAGTACGGATGAGAAATAAAGCAATTTAGTTTCATTTGTTTCCCCAAGGGAAAAGGGAAGCTGCTTCAGACATTTGCCTTCATGGAAATTTTAAGAAAAATAGAATGAGTTGATTTTAATTAACAAAGAGCTTTATTTTTAGGACACATGAATGATAATTCAGAGTTGAAGACATTTATAATTAAAAACAGTTGTTGAATGTATTCACACTGAATTCTTTGCTATGATAAAAAGAATATGGATATGTTACTTCCAAAACTGGACAAAAAAAGGTTGCAAAATGTTGCAAAGGCTATAAGTGATAAGTGAAACTTTTACTCCTCCCATGAACTTGAAACTGTTTTTCTCAGACATCTTTTATGAACATCAACAGACAAAAAACATGTGGATGTCTCTCTCATATCCTGAAGGTATGCTTAAGTCTCAGGGAAATAGCATTTCTTTTTCTGCTCATTGACATTTCAGAAAAAATTAAAATGTTTATTACCTTTAGCTCCACATACTTAATTTTTTGGTGTTCATAAGAAACGTTTAATTCACTGACTTTTTAAAAATCAAGTTTAATAGTGTTTAAGTGACTGAATTCGTTTTTTTTTTTTTTGAATAGAAGAAATATCTTAAAACCAATTTTAGCTACATGTATCAGTGAGTTTTAAACTAAAAATATGGGTTTTTTTCTAGATCAGTAAAAAGTTTTTCTTGACAGCTAAGCTCACTTCACTTTTGGCGGGGGATTTAAAATAAATATTGAGTATCACAGCATTCACTTCTCAGATTTATAAATAACAAGCTAACACCTTATCATTTATTCTGTGAAGTTATATTCAAAAACAACCGAAGAGCTGGTGTTTTCCTCTCCAACAACCAAGTTGCTTCTTGCCCGTCTTCCAGGAGGACGGGATTTCCTTTTGGGTTGATACAATACACATGCTGTTGATTACAAAAAGAAAATGTTTGGTCTTTAAACTCTACAATAACATCAATCCAGAACATTTATCAAGTTATTTCCAAGTACAGTCAAAAAAGAACATAACAGTAACATTTCACAAGAAGATAATGCCTGAAGAACAGTTTCATTTCTAAATGTTTCACAGGGGTAGTCATCAAAGCAGAGGCAAGATTTTTGGAAGCAACTTTTAGGAGTACACATTTCGCTGTTATTCTCAAGAGAGTCAGGGCTAAATTGGCTGAGTGAGCAACATTTTCGGGGAACCGACATCTTGAAGCTATTTTACATTTTTATCTCTTGGATACTTCATCACCCAAAAATAAACGAATAGGCCAGAAAAAGCATCGCTCGGTATCCTTCTCTCATTACTGAATTAACACTTTACTAGTTACTCTGCTTGAGACACATCCAGGGACCATGAGATTGCTCAGTCTCAACTTCTTCAGTTCACACTGCAGTTTACAACAAGAAGCAAGAATAAACAGCACGAGACAGCAGACACAACCACCCTTGGTGTTAATTTATGGGAATCAGTGGGCGTTCCTCTCGCTTCTTCCAGATATTAGTCTTGCTATCTCTTTTGGCTAGTGGTGGTCTGCCCCTTTTTTTAGTGGGGGATGTATTGGCTTCAAAATCCTCAACGGTACTTTTTCTTCCTGGAGACTCTTCCCCAGGGTGCTCCATGATAGCTCCGCTCCCTCCATCTAGGATGTGCCTTAAAGCTGGGTCCTCAGGGGAGCAGACAGTGGTTCCACTCTCACTACTGCTCAGGTCTAAATCTTCTAAGTACAGGATCTTAGGCTGATGCATGCTTTTGATGAAAGTTTTCTCCCTCTCAAGTTTTCTACTTGAGTGATGCTCATTCATGTCCACCCCAGAGTCCAGACTCGTGTCATTGCTCTGGGTTCTCTTGCCCTTTTTCAAGTCTATAAAGGAATGCCTCACTTGTGCAACTGGCTTTCCATCAAGAGACACAAACCAGGCTCTGGGATGTGGGGAGGGCTTTCCTTTGGACAGCTCCAGGAGGGTCTGTTCTGAAATCCCTTGAAGCTCTGATGAAAAGGGAGTCATCACAACAGCTTCGTTTAGTGTTCCAGGAACAGAGACAGATTCCAGTAAGCTGTTCGAATACCGGCTCCAATCTGAAGTTTGGGATGGTAAGCTCTGTTGACCTTCGAGGGGGATATTCTCTTCCCTGGCATCTGGAGGCTGTGCATGAGAATGCATTGGCATTTTGGGCAATGTCTGTGTAAAGTTCTCTCTATTTACTGGTTCCATCAATTGGCCATAGACTAACTGTCCTTTTCTTGGCAAAGTAGCTGACTTAGCAGTATGCAACTGCTCTGGGGTGGAGAAAAGGTCAGACGTTTGAAGAATGGCAATGGGCTGGCTGTAGATATGCATAAGTTGTTCAGGAATGTGGGAACGCCCATACACCTCTTCATTACCTGTGAGATACCTCTTTTCCTCTTGAGCATCACCTAGAGATGAAGATAAATTGTTGTTAATATGTTTAGGTTGTTTGGACCCGACATTGGGCTCCAAAGACTGTGGTGGGTTTCTTGAGTAATTATTTTGATTGACTGATAGAAAGGAAACATCTTCATTGTAGATTTTAAAATTGTCCCGAGTTTTTACCATGGAAACCCTTTCTTCTGCTTCTGCCTTGGACGGTTCCTTTTTCTGAGGGCTGTATGAGGAGTTTTTGGCATTGAACAACTGTGACTTGTCCTCGGCTTTTAATGCAACTTTGACTGAACTGATGTGATTTATGTGTGTTGTTGAAGTTGTCTGGTCTCTTTTGAGGACCTCAAGTTTAGTGATATTTCTTTCTCTTTTCTGCGGAGTACCACATTTATCCCTAGAGTAGAAGAGAAGGCAAGAAATGTTTAAAACTTGTGATCTAGAAGGTTTGTTTTAAAAAATCATCCCACAACATGTACATTATATATGCAATGCTATTGTTAGACGATATCCATTTTTAATCTACACATTTTAAAGATCATACAATTGATGTCTACAGATAAACTTTGTAATACATAGAACCTACTGACATGATACTATAGGTTTGAGTTTTCTGTATTTAAACACATTGAGTAATATTGTTCTTACCTGCAATAACAAAGAAGTACAGCAAAAAATCCAATGACAATGACTATTGTTCCTCCTAATATGGCTGTGAGAAACACTGTGTGGTAGGCAGTTATGTTCTTTGAATCTCCATTTATACCTGAACCTAAATGGCCCAATATAAACCAAGAGAAAATACATTATTTTAGATGAAATTTTCAACTATGTCCTATCCTGGATGAGGCAGATTAAATATGTGTACCCTGTTCTGTTTGCTCCCTCCCATGACACGCTTCCCTGTGGGTAGGTTATATCTTCCCTCCCCTTTGGGTTTAATCAGTTGACTTGCTCTGCCCAAAGAAATGTGAGCACCTTCAATGAGGTTGCATGATACGGCCCTGCCGTCTTGCTAAGGCCCTCTAATATGTGAACAGCATTTCCTAGAGGGCTGATACTCCTTCAGCCTAGGTTCTGGAATGATAAAAAAAAAAACGTTGAACTGAACCAAGCCAAGCCCAACAGTCACGAAATATAAGCAGCAAAGAGATGTTTGCTATTGTTAGCCACTGAGAGAGCAGGTTTGTTTGTTACTGCAGCAATGGCTGACTATGACAGACATTGGTACCTAGATGCTAAAATGCTACCATAACAAAAACCTAAAATATATGACACTGGTTTCCAGGCCAGGCAGTGAGCAGTGAGGAAATTGTTTCAGGAGGCAGTAAAAATGGTGACCCAAGTTATGTAGTAGCAAAATATTTGGTGGAATAAACTTGGAGAAAATATTTCTAATTAATTTGAGCCTCGTGCAGAGAAATTTTGAGATAGAATATTGGTTGTGAGTGTTGACAGTTTTGTATTCAATTTAAAAAGAAATTATAAGGACAAATTCAAAAAAGAATTTTCGAAAGTAAGCAAGGATGAAAAGACTGAGAGAATCCAATAATTCTGGGACATGAAGGATTAAAAGTTGTGACTCTTTCTGCCTGGGCTTCAGAATAAGAAGACACCATGATCCCAGTAAGTTACGCCCAGCAGAGGCACAGTTGCTCCCAGGTCCTCCTTTATAGGAGCACACATACACAATGCTGTTGTCATCAGCTTAACCGCAGTAAAAGCGGACTAAGGCCCTGGGAAGATCAGTGTGGGCTTTTAAGATTCTGCAGGAAAATAAATGCAAGTAATCTAGAGGTAATCTGTTTCAACATCACTAAGACTTCATTTTGTTCAAAAATGCATATAACAAGTCTACTGATCAGTATCAACTAGCTTCTAATATGTACTCAGGATGATAAAAGAGTGGTGAGACAACCAGTTTTCCGGTAATCTCTAGCAGTAGAGAAAGTCCAGAAGGAGGCTTTCAACCTCAGCAAGGACAATGGAAAAGACTGAGGATCACAAGGTCTTTAGATCCTTTAACTTTTGCATCAACTGATTTGATAAAAAGTAATAATAACAGTAATATTAAAGGTTTTGGAGAGAAGTTTTGTGTTATGCATACAGACTTAGGAGCCAGAGTGCCTGAACCAGAATCCTGGCCTCACCATTTCTTTCTATGGGGTCTTGGGCAAGTTGCGTTTCTTTCTGTCTCAGCCCATATCTGTCATAGCTCACCCATGTGGGTTGTTACCAGGATTAAGCGAGTTAATACTTATAAAACACTTCCAACAGAGCTTAGCACGTGACAAGCACTCCATAAGTGTTAGCTATACCACACCGTTGTTGTTAAGTGAAACTTCAAGGTTACAGAAGAACAGGCACTCCAGCATCGGCCACACTTTCTTATATGGGAACAAGTAATAAAGTGTTATCATATCTAATAGGCAACCTAACACAGCATCACATGATAAGAAATTTCTTCAAACAAAAAAGAAGTAAGAGTAACAATTCTATCTGCAGATTCTTATTCAGGATCCAGAGCTGCGACAGACTGAAGTTTGATTATAACCGGGTGAAATTCAACTTCTGTTCCCAAGAATATATGAATATATGTTTCCACAACAGAGTAATGCTAACAATTTTCACTCCACGGGATGCCAGGGGACTCACTTTTGGAAATATCAGGCTGATATGCATGACTATAGCAAAAAAGTATGCATCTGCATTTGTGGTTGTGTACGTGCCTAAAAGGGGTCAGAAAGGTGGAAGTTACAATATATTTTAATTCAAATATATTTGAAAATGTATATTTAAAAACATATTAAGAAGCACTTGATAATTAAACTCTACTGAGCTGCCACTTACCTATAGCAATCTATGAAAAACAACTTGATTTTAATTTCTTGCACTTAATATTTTTTTCAAGGAATTCTAGGATTCTATTTGAGATTTATTTAGAAACACATTTAGTGTATTATTAATAAAATTATATCTAAAGTAGTTCCAGAACACCAGACACTAACTAGCCCATCATAGGACCAATTTTGACTTTACAGTAACACTCACATCCTAAAATGTTTATGGACATTAAGGATCATCATATCCAACTCCTGCAATTTAGAAACAAGAAAACTAATATTCAGATGGAGAAGTACCTATTCCAAGCTCACCCAGTTAGTTATTGGCAAAGCAAGAGCTATAATCAAGCTACCCATGTTTCTAGTATAGTGTCCCTTTGTGATATGCTTTCAGAATGAATTTTTCAAAAGCCTCACTAGTAGGGATCCAATTCAAACTAGAAGGTATCTAATTCTAAATGGGATCCCACACTTCTAAGTTCTCTGATTCACACAAAATCTTTCCAACATATAGGCTAAAACAAAACTTCCACCTATTTTAGAAAATTATCTCAGCTTTTATAATTCAGAGTCATCTTACATAAATTGGTTGTTTCAGGTATGTTTTTAATGGAAAGAACACTTCTCTATAAAACTCAAGGGCTTTGTAGGTTATTTTTATTAGAAATGAAATAACTTGGATTTAGTTGAGTTGAAGTATTAAATTAAATATTAACTGTTCTTCTTTTTAAATCAATATTTCATTACAGTTGCAAATCTAGAACGAGATAAGGTCAGACAGCTGGCAAACCTGCATGAGATTTCGCATCATGAGGAGCAAAAGTAACCACCCTCTGCTTTCTGAATAAATAATCTCATCAGCGCTAAGCTCAAACAGAAACAGGGAGAACCTCCCTCTTGATCACAATGGTTAATGGCTCATATGTCTTCTATTTGGAATACTAAATTTTGGCTTCCTTAGAAAAAAAAGTCTGTTACCTTGCATGGTCCAAAATTCAAAGGCTGTCAATGTAAAATGAAAATATAAATCAAATTATTAAAATAAACTTTCTCAGAAACTCCGGAGAGCCTTCAAATTATTAATAGACAGCCCTGATAGGATGCTATGGAAGAGAAATGTATGTAAAATGTCATCCACGTCCTTGATCAGGGTGTGCGCTGCTACTATGCCTGACAGGCAGAAAGTGCCAGGTCGCAGCTGTCTCTCAGTTGGGAGCCAAGATACTCGATAAACCAAAAGAATTACCTCTGACATAGAATTAAAAACGAAGGAATGACAAATGCATTCAACTTTCACACTCTCCCAAAACTTCACTAAAATGACACCGCAAGTTTTGCTTTGTTTTCTTTTTGTACATACACAAACCCAAGGATTAAGAGAGAGTGAGATAAGAGCCAAGAGCAACAAGATGCTCAAGGCTGGAAAGTTGACTTAGCAAAGCTGGCAACAGGGACAGCCAAGAATCAGCTCAATCCATACCAGCAAACACCCAAAAGGCCCAGAAGTGGCAGCAGGCCCAGGGTGCAACCAGACTACAGTACAGCAGGTTAGAAGACTTTCCTTTTTTTAAGAAGCTTTAATGGATAAAAAATGCAATGTTTGAAGATTTTGAGAGATTTACACAAGTCAAGATGAAAGTAGGATTTCCTTAGATGCAAACTATATAGCTAATTTCATACCATGTTCAATCTAGGAAAAACGAAATACTCATTTCTCCTAGAACGTGAATAGAGCATTCCTGGTGGACAACTCTTGCTTTTTGTCCACCTTCTGTTCATATGTCGGGACAATCATTTGGGGTATCGTTGTCTTATCTTGGAAACAGTCTGGGGATGCTATTATTCAACAGCCCTTCCTCATCCCCACCCCCACCCCCAGCAAGGGGTGTGCCCATGACCCAAGTCTGGGCCAACCAAATTCTTCATCCCTAGAATGACCAGGAACAGTGTGAGGAAAAGACTACAGAGGGCTGGAGTCAGCCACCACGCAGCAGCAATCTTGCCAAGACAGGCAAGCAGGGCTGCTAACCGGGCCTCTGGTAGTCCTGCCTTTTACAGTTTGCTCCTTCCACCTTCCCTGGGATCCTGTGAACTCTCTATATCCTAATACTTTTTTTTAATTATCCAAAAATCTGTTCCTGTTGTTTGCAACCAAAAGCTCTAACTGATCTGGGTAGAATTTATTTATGAAAAGTAAACTAAGAAAAGAAAATACTTGAACTGAACATACTTCACAGACTCGTCAGACGTTAGAGTTATAAAGAACCTTAGAGTTCATGGAGCTTTATTTTTTTCAAGCGTATAAGAAAAGACGAAGGTGAGATCAAGAGACTAGAAGCTTCTTCCAGTGTCATATAGAAGGTAATGGCAAAGCTTAGAATAAAATCGAGATCTGCTGCTATCAACTCCAGTAGGACTATTTGGATTTTGTTTTTAATTTCTTTGTTTCATGTTTACAATACCTCTAGTTCCTGGAAGTGGAGCTGCTATCCAGTAGCCCAAATGTGGTGCGTCATATGTCCAAACCAAATGACTGTTATATTCCTTGACCATTCCCTGGCCGTGATTTATCCAAGCACCTAAAAAGGAAGGCAAGTGAAAAATACCCATCGGTCAGTGTCTAAATCTTTACTGCTGAGAGGAGTTTGCTGAAAGCCTGTACAGAATACTATGCAGGACTTTTTCAAAGATTATGAAAACTGTGGCAATATATTATCATTGGATAATATATACATTATTTAATAATATTGTACATATTATAATAATACATAAAATAGAATAATTTGAATGATTTGTTATTGACTAAAGAAAATAAAATAATTATAAAGATAAAGGTATATTTAGGGAAATCATGACTCTCTAAATAACATTTAAATTGTTCTTACTGAGATATGTCTTGAGGAGGTGAGTAATGAAATCCAAATTTATCAGTAGGTAGGTAGTTGTCATCTGTTCTGGGACTCTGATTAAACACTTCTGGATATATTTTGTGGCCTTATTTCTTTTTAATTAAGTACTGTTTTGTTCTAGTACTGTTGGTATAGCGCTTTTGGAACTAAATGTGGTGTGGGCTCATCACTCCTTGTTTTTGTTATTGTTTTTTGGTAACTTAAAGACTTCTAGCCTATTTACATGGAAACGCAAGAACAAAATCAAGGGAAGCAGAGGAGGAGAAAGTGCTTCTGGCTGCTATTTAGGAGACTAAAAACAGGGAACAAAATTGGCACCTAAGATTCTTTTGGAAAATAATCATTCTTTCTATTTCTTAATAACACAATGTTATTTATTTTCATGAAATTAGCATACATTTCTCAAGCGCTTTAAACAAGCTTTTAGATATAAGTTCTATTGCCTATCAAAACAAAAAGAACTCATAAGAGCAGAAATACTTTAAAAAATAAATTTCATTTCTCCTCAAAATGTTAGAGGATATAAAAAAAAGCATGGGAATGTGAGTCAATAATGCTTTTTGTGTGTATGGTGAGGAAGATTAGCCCTGAGCTAACACGTGTGCCAATATTCTTCTATTTTGTATGTGAGTTACCACCACAGCAAGGCTTGATGAATGGTGTAGGTCCGTGTGCCCAGGATCCGAATATGCAAACCTGGGCCGCCAAAGCACACTGGACTTAACCACTATGCCAAGGGCCTGACCCCAATAATGCTATTTTTTTTCTTTCCTTTTTTTTTTTCTGGCGAAGAAGATTGGCCCTGAGCTAACATCTGTGCCAATCTTCCTCTACTTTGTATGTGGGATGCCTCCACAGCATGGCTTGATGAGAAATGTGTAGATCCACACCCAGGATTCGAACCTGCAAACCCCAGGCCACCAAAGCAGAGTATGTGAACCCAACTACTACGCCACCAGGCTGGCCCCAATAATGCTATTTTTAGTGTAATATATTGGCACCATTTTCCCCACAGTTGTATTATATTAATTGAAGTGGGGCCAATTTTGGTTGTTGACAAAAGTCCTTAAAATTGCAACATCACTGATTTAATGCTCTACTAAAGATAAAATGTTCAAATATAAAATATATATTTTAATGTTTTAGATAATAAGGCAAATTAAATTTGAATATTAAAATTTAGCATTTAATATTAATTTTTAATATAAAAATTAAAATATAGAAATTTTATTTGTCAATATACCTCAATAAAGCTGAAACATTTTCTTAATAAAAATAACAAAGAAACATATTTCTACGATAAGACATTCAAATATTCAAAAGAAAAATATTCAAAATATTCACATAGCTCACATACCTGTGTTCATATCAAACGTCCAGGCAGGTACGTGATCCCCTGCACTGACATCACTTGTATGCAGAAGGGGCAGAGAAACTTGAATAGAGCCATCCACCTTTAATTCTTTTCCCCCTGAATATATTTTCACACATATTGCAGCAAGAGGAGTCAATTCAATGCTTTCAAAACCTAAAAAAGACAGTTTATTAAAATCATATGTAAAACACAGGTTGTAGTTACATATTAACAACACATTAATATGGGCCTAAAATATCTAGTTCCTCTCTTTCACCCCGGGTTATCCATTTTAATATCATATAGATAGCAGATCTTCATTAAGGACTTTTAAAACATAATTTAAAAATAGATCATAAATATAGGCTATACTTATGTAACACTGACAAGTCAATATGAGCCTAGAGATCTAATGCTCTCAGCGTCGTCTGATGTGAGGTCACTGGAATCTAATTCAATGTTTCGAAAAACCTACAAAACCAACAACCGAAAACACATCTCACTAGTATCATACCCAAATAAAGCATCTACCATACCGGGTCATCAATGCAGCTACGGGTCTAAAACAGCGGTCTCTTCTTCTCCCGAGACCATCTGTTTCAAGTACTAGAACCAACACAGCTGGACTCCTTACGGCTACCTCATGTAAAAAACCTTCTGATTCAAAATGCAATTTTTAATTAACAGCTTTGACAAACATGACACAAAATCAGCAATACTGTTAGCTGATAAAAATAATAGGCCTTGATATACATTTGATTAATAGTATAATTGAAAGAATTAATATAAACAGACTAAATATTAATATTATAATATTAGACTTCAAAGCTTGAAAAGTAGGCGAAAGGAGATTAATAAAAGAATTGCTTTGCCTAAGGTTTTAAAGATTTGATTACACAATTTATAGTACGCCTTCTCAAACATCAGGAGCTTCTTATATTTTTCTATTACTGAGGGGAAAAAAAGCAGAAAATGCTTTTGTTTTGTTTTTGAAATATTAGTAATGCCAAAGTTATAATATACACCAGAATATTTACAATGAATATGGCTATAGATGATGTTAAAATTGTAACACAAATTTTCTACAAATAATTTGATAATTTTAGATCTTCCAAGTAATTTACTGACACATTAGAAAGAGCTGACTAAAGTATACTTATACATTATTTGCTGTTTGTGGCTAAACTTTTGGATCTTTGGCTTAGAAGCTGGAGTTTCGTTCATTCAACAAATATGTACAACAGAGCCCAATGGCAGCACGCGCTCATCTTGGCTCCAAAGACACAGTGAGTACGTGATCTCCTACACCGCTGCAAGATTTTTTCCACAATCCTCATTGCTATCAAAAATCCTCTTTTTCATTTCTTTACTCGTTGTCCGTTTATCCTCCACTTGAATGTAAGCGTATGATATAAGACACCTTATCAATGCTTCGAAGAAAATATGAAAAGCAATTAATTGGGTGGCCAGGAAGGCTGCCTCTTTGAGGAGGGGACATATGAGCTGTGGCCAAATGATAAGGTGCCATCCATGAAAAGATCTCAGAGAAGAGCTTTTCAGGCAGAAGAAACAAGTGTCAAGCCCCCAAATCAGAAGTGATCTTGGCAGATGTAAGAAAGAAAGAAGGCTGAAGGGCAGAGAGAGAGGGAATAGCACAGGGCCTTGGAGGCCATGGAAAGGCATTCTCATTCTTGCTACTACTATATCTGGTTCACATCTTCAGTCATCAGACAGGGCAACCATGGGCTTTCTGAAAAATTTCAGTGAAATATAGGAGAATTAGCCCTTGTAAACTTTCTGAAACACTAATCCTAAGATAAGCAGAGTCATGTGATACCTATTTTGTGGACTAGTTGCACTGGTAAGCAATCCAACATAAGCACAAATAAAATATTACATAATCTGTAAATAATTATGATCTCATATCAAATTATTCGGTAAAGCCAGCTGGCTTTCTGAAGTGACGGCTCTTAACTCCACCCCCCAGTTGTACGCAGTCAGTGGCTTCACATAATGAATGCAGTTGAAACTGATCAGATCGACACCCACCATTTGGGATAAGGCCAACTCAACAAGGAAAAAAGAGACTGAAAGACAATGAGAAGTAAAATACTGATCGAACTCTAAAACTGTGCAATCCAACACAGTAGCCACCTGCAGCATGTGCCAATTTAAATGAAAGTAGCAGGTTAGTTCCTCAGTGCACTAGTCATATTTCAAGAGCTCGATAGCCACACGTGGCTAGCGGCTACCATATTGGACAAAGCAAAGAACATTCCCATTTGACAGCACTGCTCTAGAACTTTGAAAATGTTAGCAACATTCCTAGGATAATTAAAACTTTTAATGAATAATCACAAAAGCAGGTGGTAGAGGAATGTTGGAGGGCAGAGCACATTATGACCCCTTCCCACTCAATCTAATGAGTCTTGTCCATAAAACCCCTCCAGGGCAGCATGAGCTTCATTTGTGATAGTTTGTACTGGTACCATTCTTGTCAGTTTTTTTATTTTGAGCATCCTATAACTTACATCTGGACAATTTTCACAGGTGTCTTACACTGGCTTCTTCCAGAAGCAGACCCTGAAATAACTTGGGAGGAAGCACCCACCATGGAGGGGGTGGAGGAGTAAGAGAGAAGAAGGAAGGAAGCCTACCCAGGATGTGTTAATGAGCAGATAGGTACCCTTTATGTACTCTTCTCTGCCATTGGTTGAGAGCTTGCCCCTTATGAGGGCTGAGGCTGCCTCCCGAACCAGGGAATGCCCTCAGGCAGAGTCGCAGGTCTGTGCAGTAGGAAAAAGGCTTGGAACAGGAGAGTGAGGGTCATCTGGCTGCGGTACCCATAGCATCAGCCACGGCAGGTGATAAAAAAAATACCTATCTAACCAAAACACCTATATGCTTACTACTCTAATTTCTGGCTGTTCTCCAAATAAAATGGAGCAAAACTGTGACACAGCTGAAACCATCAAAATCACAGATTGTCTGAGGTGATTTTAAAAATAGTGGGGTTTGTTATGTTACAAGTGGTGGAACAAGTGTGGATACCCAGAGAGAACACGCAGTTTCCATGGGGGGTTATTCACAGGTTAATTCTTAAATAAAACATAAAATTCCATCATCCCCTTAACTTTTGGGTCATGACAGCCTTATAAAAATATAGTCGTGCTGTTGAAGCTGGAAAATATTTATAATTTTACTCATAGAGAATAGTAAAAGAAACATTTCCAATTGCTTACTCCAATCTACAAACGTTTTCATATCTAACAATTATTGACACTTCTGATCAATTTGATAAGAATGAATATGTGAAATTATAAAAAGATTTGGGTAAATTTCTTTCAACCAAATTTCCATTTTTAAGTGTATTTAATTCGCAAAGTTTTATAATAATCATTACTGTTTTCTACACCTTGTTTACCTCCTTTGGATAAAAAGAGCCTGTAAATTAAATTTTTCATCAATGTGAAAGACTCTGGTAATATCTTTCTTTCATTGGATAAAAGGGAATTGCCTATAAACGTTTTACTAATTAGATTTATGTTTCCAAAGTGACATGTATCCTCTGAAGCTTAAATGAATATCAAATATCTAAATAACTTAAACAGTATTTGAGAGACTTACGTATTGTTTCTTATAAATATGATTATATTATGTAAAAATTAGAGAATACCTGATTTATTGAGAGTAATTCCAGTTGTGTACAGAAAATTGTCCACCTTCAGAAACTGCTGTAGAACTGTAAGATAGCCTGTAACGTTGTTGATGTGATGGCTGTCAGGCAGTTTAATTAAGGCTTTTGAAAACTGAACACTTGGTTGGGATTTGGCATCTGGAAAAAGGAAACCCCATCAACAAATAGACTAAACATGCATATTCAGCACAGCATCACTGGTCAGGACATTGTACTCTAAGGGAGGCAGTTATTTCTAAACATTACTAACATCTCATAATTATTTTTTCAATTCAGAACAGAATAAATAAGAAATCTCCCTTTCTTTAGATCACACAAGGAACCTCTACCCCAGAGACTGCTTCGTCCTGTTGCCCAGAATTTCTTCATCTTTTTTTGCGTATGTGTGAGGAAAACTGGCCCTGAGCTAACATCTGTTGCCAATCTTCCTCGTTTTGCTTGAGGAAGATTTGCCCTGAACTAACACCTGTGCCAATCTTCCTCTACTTTGTACATGGGACACCATCACAGAATAGTTTGATGAGTGGTATGTAGGTCTACACCCGGCATCCCAACCCGTGAACCCCGGGCCACCAATGCGGAGTGTGCCAACTTAACCACTATGCCACTGGGCCAGCTCTCTTCACCCTTTTTTGAGTTTCAGTTTCAAGAACCACACACTGCCATTTTTAGCCTGTGTGGTTCACTTGGGGTTTCATTTCTATAACAGGAGTACTGTTAATGGCACATGCCAGAATGGGCTGAGACTAATCAAAAGCGTCTTATTAGCTTCTTGGCCACAGTAATTGTTCAATGATGGGCCCTGTGACAACCACAGTTAATGAGATGCAGTGTGAATTTTGCTCGGACTTCCAGGGGAAAAGACTTGCTTCATCCCCACTGGATTATACATGAGCAGGTATATGTCCAGGAGTTGAAAAAGCTATCTTGTGACTAAAAATGAAAGCTTGTATGAAAACTAAGACAATACTCAAAGAGTGAAAAGTTGAGAAACAGAGAGAGAAAAACTAGTTCTCAATTATTTTGAGTGAAGTCCTGATCAAGCCATGTCTGAAGCTGGTACTACTCCTATACTTACCAATTATTTGAGCAATAAATAAATAAGTGCCTCCTTTGGGCTTAAGCTAGTTTAGGATTGGGTGTTTAGTAACTTGCAACAGAAAATGTCTTTGATGATATTCAGGTATATATTTAAGTGGGTAGGCTTCTCTATCAGATAACTAAACACGCATTTAAAAGTCTTCCAAATACCAGGCACTCGATTTATAAATTTCTCACGTTAATAACTTTGAATTGACTATCCTCTAATATAATTTATGGAGTGAGAACTCGGTGACAACATTGATATTTCTGTAATCAATATATTTTATTTCACAATTCAAAGGTCAACTCTTAACTCATTAAAACTAACACTTATCAGAAACATCACCTTTTGCTTTGGACTTTAAAGTCACTGATAAAGAGTGAAACAATCAGTAAAATTATTAGGATGAAAAAAGAAGTAGCAGGGGCCTGCTCCATGGCTGACTGGTTAATTTCAGTGCTCTGCACTTTGGTGGCCCAGGTTTGGTTCCCAGGCAAGGATCTACACCACTCGTCGATGGCCATGCTGTGGCAGCGACCCACATACATAATAGAGGAAGACTGGCACAGATGTTAGCTCATGGAGAATCTTCCTCAGGCAAAAAGACAAAGATTGGCAACGGATGCTAGCTCAGGGCGAATTTTCCTCAGCCAAAAAAAAAAAAAAAAAAAAAAAAAAGTAGCAGTTTCTAAAGAGTTATAACAATAAATGATAAATAAAATAATGTAAGATAATTCTCAAAATCAGTGTATAGTTTACTTTTTATATATGAAGCTAGAAAAATAATACCTTTAAAATAAACAGTTAAGGGAGATAAATAAAAACACATTTATAATACACTATTCTTGTTTGGTTACGTTGTTTGAGAATACAATCTGATACCTTCTGATCACTTACAAGTATGATCTACAACTTACTCTTTTAACATATGTGCCTTAATTATGCTGAAGACCCAAATTTCTTACAACTGAGAACATGTACACTACGGAAAATGTCTGGCTGAGCTTCTCTAAGGTTTTGCACAATCCTGAAGTTTCCAATTTCTCCTGCTGCTTTTACTACAAATATATTCACACACAGACCTAACATATATTCACTGTACAACCTCAACATCTTCCTCATCAAATCTTGGAGGAACTATCTTAGAGGGTAGTTTTAGGGAAGTTGAGAAGTGAGGATGTGTATTTTCTAAGGAAAGATTTAACATCTTCAGAAGCATCCATCCTTTCCTGCTTAGGCTTCCCAATGGGTCAACTCTTAGGCAAATGAGGCCGTAAAAGGAAGAGATCTGAGAAGTCAAGAGGGTGCACAGTGTTCTCATGGAGACGTGCCAGAGCACATCCAGTACGATCCAAATGAATGAACGCTCACCATTGCTTGGTATAGTGGCAAAGGAGTGGCATGCGGACACGCTCACACGGATCCATTTCATGTATTCGAGCAGAAATCACAATTTGTAATGGGATTTTAAGAGGCTAGTAAGGAGTAGGAATGTGTCAAAACCAAAACAAATAAAACAAAGCACTGAAGAGGAGAACCTGATTTCACTAAGGGCCCAGTAGCACAAAACGTAGCCTCTCTGCAGTAAACAGTTCCTATTTACCTTTTATCCTACACACAGCTCCACATCCACCCACACTCTGCCATGCGCCGGCAAACTCAATGGCTTAAAACTCTACAAAAGCCTTGGCATTTCAAGAGTAAGAAATCCTACTGCCTCGCTCAGTAAACTACTCCAAGATTAATCAAGCCCTAGTTTATTTTTTTTTCCCAAATAATAGTAGATTTTCTTTTCTAATACTTTAGGAATAAATAAGATAGCTTCTGAAAATGAAGAGAACTTTCACCAACAATTCTTTTTACCATGACTCTCTTATTGGACTCTACGTGAGGATTTTTTGCCTTCACCAGCCATTCCTACTATGTTTTAGTCCTAAACATTAACTCCCCAATAGAAAAGAAACAAATTGCCGTCATTCATAGAGGTTTTACATAATATGCATAAGAGTCAAAAAATGCTGGGGTTTCCCCTGAGGACTAGTTAAGGGAGGTGGGAGGTGAGTCAGGGATGAAACTATAATCTCCATGGTTGGTAACGTTGAACTGAAGGTCACAGCTTGATTCAGACCCAAAACAAGCCTTCTTATAGTCTTTCCTTTGGGATATGCAACTTGGGGAATTCAAGCCTGCTGAGTAGATACTTAGCTGCCCAGCCTCAGGCCTGTCCCACACAGGCAGCAAGTGTAATGGCAGAGGCAGGAATGGGGCTGACCTACCAATTAGGCAGCCCCAAAGGTCTGAGTCCTTTTCCAAATTTCACCAACCACTAAAGCCTAATAAAAGAGGGGATTTGGAAAGAAGTTCAGAAGCCCTTTCCAATATTTCTGATAGTCAAATGTTCCTCTTTGGGGGGCTCAAATGGTCAAAGAGAGAGTGATTCCCACCCCACAAAAAAACCACACTGTAGTCTGACAGTGAAATAAGAAGTTCAGATCAACCTGTAGTCGGTACTAAGCATCCCTGATCAGTTTAGATTTTATAATAAACATTGATCCGTTAGTGAAGAAGCATAGTTACATAATAATCACTTTACGTGTTTACTTATTGCTAAGTAGGAAGTGTTGTACTTACCAGCTAATTTTCCAGTAATTAAAACAGTGTCTTCAAATAGCCATATGTTTGCTTGGCTTTGCGGGAACAGGGAAAGTGTAACTGACGAATAGACTGTGAAATACAGCACAATTAGAATATTTTAGTAAATGTGGGGGAAACTGGGATAAATACAGTTCTATTCCAGCAGGTCTTAAAAAGTGAGGGGGGGGGAACTGTGTGATGTGAAGAGTAATTCAAAACAAAGGGAGAATAAATGTAAAATATGATGGAGGAAAAAAAGAGGATCACCATAAAATGAGAAGAAAAGATTGGGCATCACTATTTTATTTTACTAACCTTTTCTATTTCATACAGTAGTCTATACCAGAGCGATTAATGATGCTCTCTAACTAACCCCACATATATATGGTCAGTTAAATGCTTGAAGAACCTTCTGCTATTTTCTCTATATAGATTGTTACTTGTTATTTCTTTATGATTTTTTAAAAATTTTCTTGGCTCCATGATTCAAGGTTCTTTAAGATAGAAACTACATCCACTCTTCTTTTTTAACATAAGGGTTCAACACTCTTCTTCACACAGTATGGTTTGCTAAACAGACTGAGTTGGCAGAGGAGAAAACAGTTTAATACACAGAATGGTTGAGAAGCAACCTTTAGTAGAAGCAAGAAGGGGCTGAACCTGCCTCCAAGAGTAGGCACCTGAAATAACCGTGGGATGAGTAAGTGCAGATGACCTGAAAGATAACTAAATTCTTTCAGAATCAGGAACAAGAAGCTGGGACAAAAGACCATAGTTTTATAAGCAAGAACAGATCAAAGAAAAAGCTTACTAATCCTGCAAAAGAAAAATAAGTTTTGAGGCATTACCCAGAGCACAAGTTCTCATTTGATATCCTCAATGTGACATAAGTATTTAAAATTAATAGAAATAATGTAATATCCCTAAATCACTTAAGATAAAGCACACTTGCACGTGAATACTTTTAATATTTTGAGGTATGTCAAAGAGCTGTAAAGAAAATATGGAAAAGACAAAATACAAAAAGTATACAATGATGTATGAGTGGACATAAAATGAAATACATTTTTTTCCTAAATAGGAAAAGAGGACTACCAAATGAAAGTGTAATTTCAATTCAGAATACATTAACATTTAGACTGATTAATGATTTATTAGATTGGCGAGGAGGTGGTAGGATAGTAGCTTGGACCTTGACATGATAATAATTAGGGCATTATCCCATATTTGGATACTTTCTCAGTCACAGGTGGCTTAAAAGGGGCAAGCCTGACAGCTTTTTAAGGTTATTAAACCTGAAGAGAATCTTTTGAACCTCACTAAAACTTACATTCAGATTTACTTTCACTTAAAAAAATGTTTGATTACAAAAGAGATGTAAATCCACTCTGGAAACGTCGATAAAGAAAGAAAAGAACAAGAAAATGATGGTGAACATAATACCACCAGAGACAACCACTTTTAGTATTTCGGTATAGCTCTTCCTGGATTTCTCCTGTGATTTTTTAAAATAGGGAGTACGATAATTGCATGCAGAATATTTTTACGCTGCTTTTTTCAATTCAGATAATATCATAAGCATTCCTCAACAGAAACTTTTCATAACATTTTCAAGGTTACATATCTCATTTCCTGAAGTATCAAGATTTACTTCACCACCACACTAATGTTATATATTTAGATTATTTCCATTTTCACTATTACAAAATATTTGATCAACATCGTTGGGCACAAACATCTGTCCACTTTATTTGTTTGTTTCTTGGATAGATTCCTAGCAGTGGAATACTGGGTCAAAGGTTAATAACATTTTAAAGATTCTGACACTTATATTTCAAAATCGCTATCCAGATAATTTTGCTGGTTTGCACTCCCACCAATAGTGTTTGAGATTGCTGATCTTACCTCACTCTTTCAATACTGAGTGTGCTCACTTTTTAAAAACTTTTCTAAGGTGAAAAATCTAAGAGCTGTGTATTTCTCTGATGTACAGATCTCAGATTATTAGGAAAGTAAACAATTTTGTCACATTTACTAATCATTTGTATTTCCTGTTTTGAAAACTGCTAGGTCATAATTTTGTCCATTACCTTATTTAGGCAGGACATTGGTGTTTTCCACTGATTTGTATAAATTCTTTGCATTATTAAGCATATCACTCCCGATTGTTTCATATACTTTTCTTACCTTTTTTTAAAATATGGTGAAATTTACCTTTTATGACATCTTCCATTGCTTTTAAGTTTAAACAGACAATCCTAATAAAAAATCAGATAGTTTCTTATTCTCTTATATTTGATTTGATTTTCCACATTTACACTCTATGAGCAATACATTTTGGAATATGGATCCAAATTAATTTAAGCTGAATACTTAACCAAAATATCCCAGTACTACTTATTGAATATTCAACCTTTTCTCAATGATTTACAATGGAATCTTACCATAGATTATAATTTTTACACATCCTGGTATCTGATTTGTAACAGAGTACAAATCATGGTACAATATCACAGTTTTAATTTTGTAGCCATATAATATTTAGTCATCTGGAATGGCAAACTGCCTCTAGTAAATCGTTTAAAACAAGACTCCCAGGGATTTTTACACATTTATTCTTTAAGAATTATTTTGCTCAGTTTTTTTAATGCATTAAATCTATAAATTAATTAGGGAAGAACTGAAATCTTTACAAAATTCAGGATTTCTACAAAGAAATATAATGCTTTTCCACCTATCCAGTATTTTAGTTTATTTGTTTTTTTTTTAATCTATCACTAACATTTGGTAGTTTTATTTTCCCCACACACAAGTTATTTCACATTTCTTTAATTGGTTTCCCTGCATATTTTGTTCTTCTTCTTGTTCTGAAAGGGATTTCTTTTCACTATTTTTCCTAACTGGTTATTACTTCTGGTATAACAACATGCATTGATTTGTATCAATGCTAATTTGTAGTTTTCCAAAGATATGATCATAACCGGAAATAACGGTTTTCATTCTTCCTTTCTAATAGCTATCACTTTATCTGTTAATATCTTTTTCCTCCGATAAGAACTTCTACTACAACATAAAATAATATAGACATTTGTGTTTAGTTTCTTATGTTAGTAGGATCCTTACTTCTAATATTTTATAGCTAAGTATGAGTTTGAGATACTTAAGGATATCTCTGTGGTCCTAGTTTTTAAAAAGTTGATTCTTAGGTAGGTATGGATGGTGACCTTACAAAATACATTTCAGACAATTGTTGATATTATCATCTAGTAGTTCTAATTTGTTCAACTGATATACAAAATATTAATAGAGTTTGACACATATTTGACATCCTTATAATCCTGCAAAGAAGAAAAATCCTATTTGGTCTTGACAGTATGCTATATTTCAATAATGGTAAAATTCTTTTTACTATTCTGTTTAGGATTTTCGCATATACAGTTACATGTAAGATCGGTCTATAGAGGGGTGTACGTATGGATATATGAGAGACAGAGAGAGAGTGTGTATGTATATGAGGGCATTTAATTTTGTATTATCTTTGTCAGGTTTCGGAGTCAAGGCTCTACTGGTTTAGAAAAATGATTTGGAGTACTTTTTCTTATAGGTTTTGAATCAAGTTATTTTTACCCTGAAGATTTTATCCACGGTTATTGGTCTACCTCATCTAAAATCAATATAGTCATTTAAATTATCACAAAATTATTCATTTTATTGGATTTTTTAAGATTAGTGCCATCCAATCTGATGATTTCTAAAGATTTTACGTATTTCTTCTCGTCTTTTTTTATTTCCCTCATTTTTGTTTAGTTTAGTCAGATGTATGCATAATTTATTTTATTTCAAAGAACTAGCATTTTGTCAATTAGCTCTTCTTTATACTTTCTAATTTCATGATTTTTTCCCATTTTAGTTGGTTTCTCTTTTATTTTTCTGATTTTCATTGAATGTATAAATGTGCTTAATTTCTGACTTTTAAAAAACTTAAAGCATTTAAGAGTATGAATTCACCTCAAACACATCCCTATTCAGATTTTTCTAGTCATGATTTTATTAAAATTTTGTTCACACGAATCTTATTAAATTATCTAATTCATTTTTCATTTTCTTTCTCATTCTAAATTTATTTCTGGTTCAAGAATTCAAAGGTTTCCAATATGAAACCAAATAACATATCTAAATTCTAACAAGAACCACCACAATAAAAACAAAGAGCGAGACTGATTACCAAATGTATCATCCTTCTAATCAGTCCGACTTGTATTCCAGTACCTTGTATGGCCCATTCCTTCCAAAATCCTATTAGTCATACTAAGTCCTACCAATTCCTTTTTTCCCAGCTTTATTGAGAAATAATTGACATATAACACCGTGTAAGTTTAAGGTATACAACGTGATGATTTGACATATGTATGTATCATGAAATGACTACCACAATAATTGTCAATTCTTTCTTCAGTTTGCCTCTTGTGCTCACCTCTCCTTTTCATTCCCTCTCTTACATCAGGCCGTTGTTACTGTCCACCAGCACAACCACAGCTTTGTAGCCAGGTTCCCTGAATCCATTTTAACCCTGCTGTTGGCCTATTTGTTGTACACTGTCAAGTAAATTCAGCTTCTAAACAACTGACACTCATTGTGTGCAAGAATCTACAATAACTGATTTATTATTCAGCAGATGAATCTACACTGTTTGTCTTATCTTTTGAACACGTCCTTTCATCATCTGGCCCCACTTCACCTGGCCCATCCTGCCTCCAACTAACCCCTTGGGCGTGCCAACCCTCCCCGCCACCTGTAGACACGCTTTGCACCAGAGCCGAGCTCTTGCTCAGGATTCCTTCAAGGCTCTCTAGAAGGAAAACAGCCTCCACGTTTTCTTCAGACTGACACTCCCTTCCAGCCTCCTTATACTGACTTCACATAGATATTCTCATTTTCAGTTTACCAGAACCAGAGATTTCTAAAGCAGAGGAAAAAATATCATGTACATTTAGTGAAGGCAAAACACAGTTTATATGCTTACTTGGCATTCTTCCGGTCTTCCAAGGTAGAGGCGTCAACACGTAGCCATCTTTGTAAGCAATAATGGTTAAGCTGAGCCCTAATTTGTAGGGCACTTTTATCAACACTGCTCCATTGCTTTTAGTTACTGTGGAATTGGTCTTTGTGTAGTTTACAAACACTTCTACAACTGCTTGACTCAGGGACTGACGACTGATGATGTCATTCACCTGGACTTTCAGCATAAATACAGACACTGGAAGAGGAAAAACCAGAAACTGCAGCATGTTAGATCCTAGAATGCAAATGTCCCTATATTGGAAAATGTCATTCAAGACATCTGAATAACCATACAAAACTGTTGATAAATTTAGGAAATGCATATGTACAATGGATTGATCGAAAGATGTTAAAAACATTCCAACAAATCCATTATTCTCCCTAAAACTGAATAAATTTGAATTTATTAATAAGGCACAGCGTTACTACTCCATTTTTTCTGCCAATTAAAAGGAGAGCAGTGAAAATGCAAAGACAGAGGTTCTTTCTTTAGGAAAATACATTTTTACTTTGTCTCACGAATTTCTAATACTATTAAGTTATACAGATTTAATACTAATTCAAAATATAGTCAAATTTCTTAGACTAAAATGCTATCTCACCACACCAATTAGAGTATGGCTAGCTCCTTCATTTTGTTCTGTTGTCTGGAAAGCAGGGGATGCGTTTCAGTGCCAAATTACAAAATATCAAAACAAACTCCCTAAAATCTCAAAAAGCCTTATCCATTAAATATATAAGAAAATACACTAAGATAATAAATTGAGGAAAATAAGAATCAAAGCTTATTTCTATTTAAGCCTTCAGTCTTAGAGACCCTCACAATGTGTTCATGGATTTACTGGTGATAATTTCTAGTTTTAATAAAGAACTTGTACCACCATGGAAATGCCTTTGCAAAGCCTGTATCACAACACCTTTGCCCAAGATGCTTCTCTTCCACTACAAGTGGGCTTTGGAGTGAGTCAAGGTCCACCTCTGCCATCCCCTAGACATGTGGCTCTGGGTAAGTTACTCACCTCCCAAAGTACATTTGTTCATCTGTAAAATCGGGAGAAGAGTAACTACTTTGAGTTAATAAAATGAAATAATGCAAATGATGTGCTCAGCACAGTGCTTGGTTGTCACCTAATATCATCATTAATAATAAAAATTAATACTCAACAATTGGAGACCACTTCACAAACATGGGAGTACAGATAAGAAATATACCATAAAGACTGATTATGCTGCATGCGTTTGCATACACAAACCCATTTTACGCAAAGTGATTTTAGCAAGAACCCAGCACATCAGGTAAAAAATTCCTAGTCAACATTGACCAAGCTGCAATATTGCTACAAAATTGTAGTTACGCCTTATCTATTCTAACTTTGTTAAAATAAGCTAGACTTTAAATTGCTTTTAGATCATAACAAAGACATTTTAAATACAAATACAACCACTGTAATAATTGCCCAGTCTCAGCAAAGGTACAATCCAGCAAGTTAGAAAACAGTTCTGATCTTTTCAAGAATCTAAAAGGAGGTTAAATGTTATCCAAACACGATTCTTTATATATTCAGACACGAACATATTTTTCTATAATTACATATTATTATATATATTAATATATAAATAATATGTAATTATATTTATCACTATATAATTCCAATATAATTATATAATATATAATAATTATAATAAGAACTAAATAATGAGCCAGGCATTGTGTTAATTTTTAAGTGCATCGTTCCATTTACTCTTATAAAAACCCTCATTAGAGAGATACTATTATTTTCCTCTTTTTATCTATTAGTAACTGCAGGTTAGATAGGTTTGTAGATCAGCCATGGCCAACCCACAGTAGGTGGCGGGACAGGACACAAACCTGGGACACTCTCTCCTCAAAGCTTGTGCTCTTAAACTGTTGCGCTACAATTGCCTGATTCTACTCTTAAAAGCAATGCTAGTCATAGTTTAGAGTGTGGAGATGGGAAGAACTAACTGGGAAAAGGAAAGAAAAGGCAGGATTATATCCTAGAGAACCATATCTTAAAATGAAGGTCCATTAGTCTGTCTGAAAAACTGTTAATTTCTAGGACAACAGCCTTGTATATATTCAAATGTAACTATGCAGAATAGATTACAAGGCAAAATACAGATAACCAAAGCTTACCCATACCTCTGCTTTCTCAGCATTTTTAATAACAGACAGCGTTCTGGAAAGTTAAATTATTTGTGAGTAGTCATTACTATCTTTACTTTTAATAGATAAAGTCAGGAGCATCAAGTACAAAATGTCAACTAGGCCTCAGGTCTTAACTCCAACTGTTCCTCAAATTATTTAACTATTTTCCCAATAGATTCAGTCCATTACTATGATTTCACTCTAAAATAAATAAAGTCATGTTTGCAACAATTTAAAATCAAAATACAGAGAAGGGAAGGGAGTAAATCTAAGTTCCTGGCACCAAGCCTCGTATGTATATTATCACAACATCTCAGTCTACCTTTGTAAAATATATAACATCAAGTCCATTTTACTGATGAGGAAAAGAAGATTCAGACGAGTAATGCAAACTGCCCCAGGTGTCACAGATATTAAGAGGCAGTGTCAGCCTTTAAGTGTGGCCATGAATTACTCCAAGGCCATCTTTACACCATGTAACACTGAGTCTTGGGGTCACACTAGTGTTATTAATGCAAGGCATATGATTGCAATTATCATTGAGAACTTAAATTCTTATATAACATCAATTAAAAAGAAAAAAGTGTGCGCAAGCCCGGTGGTGCAGCGATTAAGTGCGCACGTTCCACTTTGGCGGCCCGGGGTTCGCCGGTTCAGATCCTGGGTGAGAACATGGCACCACTTGGCAAGCCATGCTGTGGTAGGCGTCCCACATATAATGTAGAGGAAGATGGGCATGGATTTTAGCTCAGGGCCAGTCCTCCTCAGCAAAAAGAAAGAAAAAAGTGCCTCCACACACGCACTCACATACTCACACACACACACACACATACTCTCATGCTAAAGCATGGCCTCAAACTCAAATACAGTCACGTGCCGCATGACGTTTCAGTCAACGACGGACCGCACGTACGAGGGTGGTCCGTGAGATTAGTACCATATAGCCTAGGTGTGTAGTGGGCTCTACCATCTAGGTTTCTGTAAGTACACTCTGTGAGGTTCACGCAACAACAGAACTCCCTTAAGACACATTTCTCAGGTGCTATCCTCGTTGTTAAGTGACACATGACTGTATAACACTTGGGTAAAAAATAAAAAGTTGTAATATGTGACATGATGGGCTGCTAAACCAAATGTACTTGAATAGGTCCATCTAGATAATAAAATTATTTATAATAGAGGACAAGTAGCTGTTGCCTAATTTACAATAATTCCCCCACTGGCCCCGTGGCTGAGGGGTTAAGTTCGCGCGCTCCGCTGCAGGCGGCCCAGTGTTTCGTTGGTTTGAATCCTGGGCGTGGACATGGCACTGCTCATCAAACCATGCTGAGGCAGGGTCCCACATGCCACAACTAGAAGGACCCACAACGAAGAATATACAACTATGTACCGGGGGGCTTTGGGGAGAAAAAGGAAAAAAATAAAAAATCTTAAAAATATAAAAAATAAATAAATAAATAAATAATTCCCCCAGCTGCCTAGCCCCTAATCCCCTGGATGAAATTTGTTGAGCCACCGGCACAAAGCACCTAACTAATGCAGGCCAGACAGCTTCTGGCAGGACCTTGAAATGTGACTGGAGATACACAGAGGCCAATGGTGGCTGGAGCTGAATCCTATTAGAAAGTCTATGAGCTCCAACCTCCTTCCCAGTGTCTCCCTGGTCTCTCTCCTTCCAGAAGCAGGGCTGTGCAGTTCCTCCTGCTGACCTGAGAGCTCGATCATAATGCCTCCCAAAGGGCCCTTTATTTCTTGTAGCCACAGTCAGATTCTGTTGCTTGCTTCAAAGCAAGCACCTTAAATGACACGTAGTACAACTGTAAATATAGAGTATTTTACTTAATGGACTACTCTATCTTTCATAAGAGAAGGCGAAGGAAAGAAAGATAATGTTACACACCAAAAATTTGCTAAACCATATGAGAGGGAGACTGCACATAACTAAAAGATAAGAGAATTGGGATTCCCTATTAAAATTTGACAATGGGTCTTATTCAAACCGAATGTACCTACAATGGCTCCTTCAACAGCATAGGAATGAGACTCAATAGGGAATTTTTATTAATTCATTTGCTCCAAAGATTAATTTCAGAAATTCTCAGAGCTTTTGTAAATACAGACAAATTCTAATGTGTAGTAAGATCTTAAGCTAAAGTCATTTAAAAACCCTGCATATTCCATCTGTTTCATCCTGTAAGAGTACAGTTGCCAAAACAAGATCCATCAAAACCTTCTGACATTCAGAAGCTGGATTTGATTCATAAATGTTTTCTAAAACATTTTCTAATCCAGGATGGATGATTTTAATTTTTCACTTATATTAATAACGTTAATATAATAAATTTGATGAGAAAATCAGTATCAAATTCAGAAAAAAAGAATTGCAAAGGTCAAATCCTGGCTATCAAAATCACAGTCTCCCTGCGGGAGGAGACGCCCTATATCTGTGCCCTAATCGCCGAGTAGATTTAGGACATACTGCAGCCCTGACCAGCAGGGTCCTCACTAGCTCAAACTGGAAAAATTAATGATATTTGTGTGGCACACACACATCAGGTCCAGTGCTAGAAACTTTACACACATGTCCAATTTACATCCTAATACAAACCTACAGGACATTTCTCCCATTTTAAGGCAAGGCAATCGAGGCTAAAAGCACACAGTTAAGTAGGCGACAGGCAGGATTAACAGGCAGGTTCATCTGCCTCCAGTCCCATGCGTTTCACTGCACCCTCTCTCTCATGGAAAAGCCTTAGGAATTTGGTTTTCATCGTATTTGCTAGCTTACTTATTCTCCCAACTAGTGCAGAGAAGGCAGCGCTCATTCGCTGACCCTCCCAGCCTCTCGTCCCCATCCCTCAGCCTGGTTTGTCCGGCCCCCAGCACAAGCAGCAGCAAAAACAGCATTAAAAACAAAACAAAACAAAACAAACAAACAAACAAACAAACAAAATGGCTGAAAGCCTGGTCAAAGTAATTAAAGAGCAAGAACAACTCTTTTTCCTCCAAATAAAAGGAAAAGTTATAAAGAATTCCCTGCCCATGACTTAAAATAGAACACTTCTGACTTCTGTGATGTCAACAGTTTGACAAGGCAAACAGCGCTGGCAGCCAGAAGCAATAGAAACCCACAACAATCCCCCTGCAAACAGACTCTGGCCTTTAGATTGGGCAGACTCTGTGATGAAATCTCTGATTTTCTACCGGAAGTGCCTTGTCTCTATCATCTACCTACTTTTCCCCACTGTATTTTTCAGCTCTCCATGCGCATATTATTTTCTCTGTCACTTAATTATAATCATTATGTCCTGCCCACATAATCTTCTTTTCAATATGTCACCACTGGTTTAAAAATGGTTCAATACCAAAGGATTTCAACTGCACCCTTAGAAAACATATAATCTACATGTTGAGAGAAACAAGTAAAAATAAAATACACATAAAGTCCTGAGGCTGCTGGGAGAGATTTAACTAATAGCACATGACGAGAAGCAGTAAGCAGTGAGAATCACTAGAATTCAAATGACTAATAAATAGGCATACAGAAATGCTCTTGAAAAAGATTATGAAAACCAACACTGTATTATGATTTTGCTATAGACTACAGATGGGTAAGAAAAGTCCAGAAAGGGTTAAAAAAAAATACCGCTATTTATTTGGGTGACAACTAGAGCTTGAAGTGGGTAGGTTGATGAATTATAATCCTACTTCTTTTCAAGAGAATCTGACAGCATCCTATTGTGTTGTTACCCTCATGTAAGTTACAACTGTGCCCATTGAGAAACCCCCTTATTTTCAGATTTCTCCAATATAAAAACTAGCCTACTTCTTTTCCATTATGTTTCAAACATCTAGAATAATTTCATTCAATATACAACTTTTTTCCTCTCTAGGAATATAATGCTAAAAATATACTAGAAATACTGAAAATATATAACGCTAAAAATATTAAGCTTTTATAAACATAAAATTTTTAAAAGGAAATACTTTAACAATGAAATAAATTTTAAAAACTTTATTGAGGTTTATAATTCTATGAGAACTAGAAAAAAGATGAAGAGCAAAAAAATACAATGGAATGAACTAGTTGGTTGGGAATGGTTAGAAATGTCCTCCTCCATTAATTCGTTCAACAAATGTTTGCCTACTTTTGGCCAGATCTGCATTAGCTAGGTATTGGGGATACAAACATTAATAAGACAGTCTTGCCTTGAGGAAGTTTATTCTGAGGGAACAAAAGAGAAAAAATAGTACTGCAGAATTATCTGATACTACTGTAAAAAAAGTTTTAAAAAAATCAATACTGGGGGGGACAGCCTGGGGCCGAGTGGTTAAGTGCGTGCACTCTGCTTCAGCGGCCTGGAGTTTCGCTGGTTCAGATCCCGGGTGTGGACATGACACCGCTAGTCAGGCCATGCTGAGGCGGCGTCCCACATGCCACAACCACAGGCACTCACAAGTAGAATATACAACTATGTACTGGGGGGCTTTGGGGAGAAGAAAAAAAATTGGCAACAGCTGTTAGCTCAGGTGTCAATCTTTAAAAAACAAAAGGCAATATTGAAACAGACAAGAGAAGAACTTTCGATAGTACCTAATACAGTCTTCTAGGAAATTATGTAAAAACTAATTTAGAATCAACATGCATAACAATTCCTATAATAAGTATCAATCTCAAAGAGAGATACCCCTACTCCCACGTTCACTGCACCATCATTTGCAATAGCCGAGAAATGGAAACAACCTCAACATCCATCAGCAGATGAATGGAAAAAGAAAACGTAGTATATACATACAATGGAATATTATTCAGCTTTAAAAAAAAGAAGGAAATTCTACCACCTGCAACAACATGGATGGATCTGGAGGGCATTATGCTAAGTGAAATAAGCCAGCCACAAAAAGAAAATAATGTCTGATGTCACTTACATGTGGAATCTAAAATAATCGAACTCACAGAAGCAGAGAGTAGAATGGTGACTGCAAGGGGCTGAGGGGAGGGAGACACCGGGAGCTGATGGTCAAAGGGTACAAAGCTTCAGTTACACAAGATGGATAAGTTCTGGAGATCTATGACACAGCACAATTCCTGTATACCGCTAACAATACTGTATTATATACTTAATATTTGCTAAGAGGGTAGACCTTACGTTAAGTGTTCTTACCACAAAATAATAATAATAATAATAATAAAGGGGTTGGGAGGAAACCTTGGGAGGTGATGGCTGTGTCTATGGCCCTGATGATGGGGATGGTTTCACAGGTGTGTACTTATCCCCAAATTGATTGTTACATAAATTACATAGGTACAGCTTTTTACATGTCAATCATACTTCAATAAAGTGGTTTTAAAAACATAAGTATTGAAAACTGTGGATCTAATATCTACATTGGAATCAGTTCACACAATCATTTTTTGAACAGGGAGAATGTCGACATTTTGAGTTTAGATTTCCAAAGGGCCTGCCCATTCATTCTCTCCTGTTTACCATGATCTGACTTTTTGGTCCATTCCAGTGGAGACTTTATGGTGAGAACCCAAAACATGCCAAACTTCTGGCTATGAACCAAATTTGGCTTAATTAGGGGCATTCAGAGGCCTAGTTTGTTCTCCACCCACCATTTTCATACAAAATATTCAGTCACAGAAATCTTACTTTAGAGTTAGCTATATAAATATCTTAAGATGTAAACAGAAAATATCTGGTTCCAAATTTAAATGGTAGGGTATTTAAAACCTTTAGCAGAGACATTAACAATCACGGTTTCACTAAAGAGAACATCAGTTGGTTCTCAACTCTTTAGCCTAGCATTCAACATCTGACATCTGGCCACCACCTCCCTTTCTAGCCTTAATTCCCACCAATCATACGCTTTTATCAGGGATTAGCAAACTATAGCCTGCAGGCTGACTGTGACTGCTGCCTGTTTTTGTAAATAAAGTTTTATTGGAACACTGCCATGTTATTCATTTATGTATTGCCTATGGCTGCTTTTGCTAAAACAGCAGAGTTAATAGTTGCGTCAGAGGCCATATGGCCTGCAAAAATAAACATTTACTATCTAGAACTTTACAGAAAAAGTCTGCTCTAAGCAGCAACATAAATAGGTCACTGGTCACTATCCAAGAACAACCCACTTTCCTGCTACATTATTCATTTATTCTATCTGAAAAGCCCTTTTTTCGATCTCTAACCATCAAATTCCTAATCCATCCTTCAAAGTTTAATTCAAACGCCCCCTCTTTGAATAAATTTGCCTTCATCCCAATTAGATGGGATCCTCTCTTCTGTACTGACTAGTCTAACAGCACACAGGATATTCTGCTGTATGTTTCACTTTCTGTGTATTTGTCCTCTCAGTGAAAATAAGCTTCTTGACAGCCAATATTGTTTCAAACTCAGTCTTGTGTTTGCCAGAGTTTAGTAATGGGTTTAGCATATGGATTTTTTTTTTTAGGAAGATTAGCCCATCTTCCTCTACTTTATATGTGGGACGCCTGCCCCAGCATGGCTTGATGAGCAGTGCTAGGTGTGCACCTGGGATCCAAAAGGGCAAACCCAGGCACCAAAGCCAAGGGCACAAACTTAACCACTACGCCACTGGGCAGGCCCCAGCATGTGGATTCTTGATGAATGGAACAGGGTGGAGAGGAAGGAAGGGAAGACAAGAAAAGTAGGAGAAAGAGAAGAAATGAAAGAAGAAAGGAAGAAAGAGGGCAGAGAAGATCAGAAGTGGCCAAGAACTTGGGGAAAGAATGAAAACCGTGGGATTTCCACAGAGCCACCTGAAGTGACAGCCAGCTTTCTGGCCCCAGTATTCAATGACATTTTGAGCTTAATCCCACACTTGCCAGTGAGAAATATTTTATATTATTACAACAATCACAATAACAAATAAATATTAAGATTCCTATTCCTGGAAACTAACATGACTTTTCCTTCTTTTTCACAAGAATATCTAACTTGGGAAATTTGACTAGAGAATATATAAGCAGCAAAACTTGCTAAATAAATATAATGCAACTGTATAACAGCAAAGATTAAACTTAAAAATTTTACTTTTACCATTTCAAAACAGTATCAACAGAGTAGTTTTACAATTCTTTCTCCCAGGGTGCCAGCAAAATTTCCCTATTTAATTGGAAGGAGGGCTGAAAGTTTAGAAAAGAGCGAGGACAACAAGGAGCTTACAAAGAGAAAGGGCCAGATTCTTCTGCGGTCCGGTCCCTAAAGCAGAGTGGAGAGGGCGTCCACGGGTTACTCTTCACAGCATTTCAAACAGCGACACACAGCCTCCTTTTAATGAACAAAAGGATGCTGAATTTTTTAAAACGCTCAGTAAAATAGAAAAGCCTACTTTTCAGTCCTTAAGCACCAGACAGGATCCAACATTCCTACTGGCTTTAGAGCTTAAAAGAAAAAAAATCTATGCGCGAATTAAGCAAAAACAAATTTATTTGCAGTAAGTTAATTCATTACAGAGAAAATGTCAAACCCGAGAAGAAATTAAAGAGACAGAATAAGGACATGTTCTCCAAAAGGGAAAACGCTATGGAGCAAATAAAATACACATTTTCTCCATTAGGACTAGAGGCTGAAACAAGAGTGAGTCACCAGAACTAATGAAATGGATGACACAAAAGAGTCCTTATAACTTATAAGCAAACTGAAGGCGATTGACAGGGAACCAACGACAGAGCTGAGCCATGAGGATTTGAACTCAGTTCCTCTTGCCCACCCAAAGGCCCTCTTCCTCACGGAAATAAATCAGTCTGACTCAAGCTCCTAAAACATATTGTCCAAGCTCACTCCACAACCATTTATTGTCCTTTTATTTTTTCTTCCCAATTTTTCATCCCACCTTAGACTCACTTACAATCATTCATTCATTCACTCACGTACAAATTCATTTAACATATGTGTATTAAGAACTCTATATATGAGGGCACTAAGTGTGGAGTGACAGAAGAACCGACAGCCCCAGGAGGAAAAGTTAAGGATCAGTTTTTTATTTCAGTGTTTGAAAAAGCATTGGTCCCGCTTGCCATGGAAGTACTGGACACCTATGTCGGACTAAGTGGAGGAGAGGGTCCTTTGGGGAGGCAAAACCAGAAGTGAGTTTTGAAGATGGGGTGTGGGGGAGGGGTGAGTAGTAAAAACCCTCTGAAACCTGGAATTCAATCACTGACACTTATCCTTAAGACTCAGCTCAGACATCACCTCCACTCCAAGGCCTCCGGGTCACCAGGCCTAGTGCCAGCCCAGGAGGGATGCTGGAGAGATGAGGGATGCTGGAAAGATGAGGCACTGGCTTTCCTCTCCCTTGGTGCTGATATGTCATAGCTCAACTCTGAGTTATCAGGGTCATGTTTGGCATCACAGATGAAAAGACGACTGAGAGGAAGAAGTGAGATTTTTTTTTTCTGAGAGAACTCAGTAAAATTTTAAAAAGACAGGAAAGAACAATGAGGTTAAAAAGAACAGGTGAAGACTGACAAAAATAGAAATAAGTGAGCTGAGAAAACGTGTGAGGGAGATATTCTTCCTTAGAGGAAAGATAGGAATTTAGCAATTTGTCCAGGAAGCATGCGCTGACAGACACATCTCCACCCTCGAGACTGTCCTCATCTACTGATGTGCCCCACCAGGGCTCTCTGACTCATTGCCCCCCTACCCTCACTCCTTCTGATCCACATCCGCCCCTTGCACTTCCTTGAGCATGCCAGGCACGTTCCCATCTCTGGGTCATGGTACAGGCTGTTCCTTCTGCCTAGAATTCTCTTCTCCCAGATATCCAAATGGCTTACTCCCTCAGCTCCTTGAAGTGTGTCAAAATTACATGTCTCATGACTCCTACCACCCCAGTCTTCCTTAATCTATGTTTCAGGGGTCCCAAAACCACTTTCAAGTTCAGTTATCCACCAGAAGGACTCACATCACTCGATGGCAGGTCATACTTAAAACTAAGATTTATTGTAGCAAATAATGAAGAGTAAAAACAACAGGAAAAATAAATGTATCAGCCAAGCCCAGAGAGGTCAGGCACAGGCCTCCAAGTCCTTCCCCTGCTGGAACCGCACAGGACACAAGTTTTCTCCAGCTGTGAGCTACAGGGACACACGCAGTGTCTGTATGCAGGGAAGGCCAATCGAGTCTTAGAGTCCAAGACCGTCATGGGGGCACTGGCCATGCAGACACGTTCCTGTTATGTAACCAGTTATGGCAGCCAAAACACAGGACCCCAGCAAAGATACGAAGTGTATATCATGAACTTGCTAAACAATCATGACCAGCTGGAACAGCATGCCGCATTGCTCTGGGCATATAAAACACCATCATTCATCAGTTACTTAAAGGACGATCCAAGGGCCACATTCCCAGAGGCTGCCAAGGGGAAATCATGGGCCCGGGCTCTCCTGGAGACACGCAAGGATTGAGCAACCAAACCTGCTATGTTAACACTCTCCTCACGCTCTACTCTATTTTTTTCCATATTGCCTTCTTTACACACTTTATAATTTACTCGGTATGTTCATTTTCTGTTTCCTCTACTAGAATGTTAGCTCTATAAGGTCATGGATGTTTTCATTTTATTTACTGCTGTATCCTCAACTATCAATCCTTATTTTTGAATGAATGACTGAATCAATGAATGAATTCCTTACTCTGATCCCATTGAGTGAGACCACTGGCTCAGAATCACTGAACAACTGCAAGGGAGGATGCAAATCTATGAAATCAGGTAGACGAACCTTGAAGTGGAGGGGGGGACAAGGAGACGTGTAAGCAACCATTTCTGTGCAGAGAATATTTGTAAGTTATGTACTTCAAGCAAAGCACAACTTCTTTGATTCTTTACCACTTCTGCCTTCAGTAACTTTTTTAACAGATATGTTCACTCTTGTGATGTTGAGAAAGAAATTCAAAAATCAAGACTAGCGCAATTATCATTGCTTTTCCTGAGAAGAGCAATTATATGAAGATTATCTTCCACCAATTATTACCCAACTTTAAATAACTAATTGGAAAAATACTCTGTAGTATATCACTAAGGAGCCAAAATTGAAGTTGGCGATAAAAATGGAAACAAGTAATATAGGCGAAAACAAAAAGATTATAACAAACAAAAAAACTATACGGGAAAAAGCCCCATTCGGGAAAATAATTAAAGAAATGTTTTAATAGAAAGTTGTTATAAAATCGATTTCACACAGACTAAGGTTTCTTAATAAATTGCTATTTAAAAGGAGTAACCCATTAGGAATCTTTGAGTGGTACACATTTTTCCCTTAGGTGTTTCAAACACAGTGATGACGGTATAAGACAACTTTTGGAGAACCATCACTGAAGGTTCCCGCTCATGAATGTCACAATGGAAATCAGGTTAGGTGTGTTAGGTAGGGTACAATACCCCTTTGGGGATGAGTTAAGTATGAATTATCTGAATTGGAAACAGAGTGCTCTAGCCTCCTTTGCAACTTCATGACTTAATGTCCTTAAGTATTCCCAATTTAGTATAATTGACAGATGAAGTCTGGAAAGGAATACGTCATCCAAGCCAAAAGGAGAATCAAGCTACTGTTACTGATAGAATTAATATCTTGAAAAGGATTTAGCATACCAAACTGAAAATTTCCCCCCAAAATCATCCCCCCAAAATATTTCCCACCAAGTTTCTAGAAAGGATGTAATATCCCCAACCAGCGAATAATTGTAAAGTGTGTTTATAATTTTGAGCTGCACAACTCTAAGCCAGAGGACCTGCGTAAGAGAGAACTCATTGCTGGAGTCCCTATCAACACATTTCTCCAGAATGGCCTTAAGGTAGGGTCAACACTCTACCAACCGGCAGGGCCAACACCCTCTTCCTTCTGCCAAGAGACCAGTCCAGACTGCCCAAAGACCTCGTCTCTAAGCCTAGTCCTCTCTATCCTGCAGCAGGGAAATTTTCTTTACCATCGTTTGTAGGATGCATTCAAATTTCAAAACATCTCAGAATCACGGCCGGCCCAGTGGAGGCGTAGTGGTTAAGTTCATGTGCTCCACTTCAGTGGCTTGGAGTTTGTGGGTTCGGATCCCAGGCACAGACCTACACACTGCTCATCAAGCCATGCTGTGATGGCGCCCCCACATATAAAACAGAGGACGATTGGCATGGATGTTAGCTCAAGGACAATCTTTCTCACCAAAAAAAATCTCAGAATCAAAGAATATGGTACTGTAAAGTACTTACTGATACAGTGCCTTGAATCTAGTTAAGTGCTTTTTTTTAAAGCACCTATTCTTAGTGATTCCACCTCTTAAAGCTGCAAAGAAGTAGTGTAACTAGTCTTCTCTGCCAGAATGTATGCATCAGCTTAGCAAGTGAATATCTAAAGCCAACAACATAATGAAGAAAAACTTAGTAGACAAGTCCCCTGTCACACCTAAAACAGAAAAACAACAAAAGCCCAGGACTTGGGGCCACAGCTCCTGAACTGTGCTCAAAGCCACCAAAAGTGACACAAAAAACTCACAGGAGTGCCAGATATATTTTAAATTTTCATGCAAGCACTGTGATACTAGCCTCTGTTGGACGCCACCCAAACTCAAGAGTCCCTAATTCAGTGTACTACACTCAAATCAATGACATTACGTCTTCATGAAGTTGGGTGTTCGGTGATTGCTCTGATAAAAAGCAAACACTGCATGAAAATGAATGCCAAACAGAAATGAGGATGGCAGTGTTCATTCTCATTTCAAGGTCTGAGACCATGTGCAGTGTCTAAGAGACAAATACATCTCGTTAAGTAATTAGCAAATATCTATTCTTTTTCTGAAATGATTACTAGTTGTTAGAAGTTAAGTCATTTGCCCACAAAAAAGAATGACTGAGACACTAAAGGGACTGTGAACCAAGAAAGTTCGGGAGCCTCTGTGTTTGTGTTTGGGGAGTCATTTTATGCTACACTATGGGCACTACATGCCAGATCTGTACTAGTCACTGTGAGAGATATCAAGATATTAGTGCCTTCAAATACGTACATGAAAGAGTCAAACGGGAAGAGCGACAGCACCAGGAAAAGCGCATATGAAGTGTGTGAGAGCTCAGAGAACTGAATGAGTAAATTATTCTGGTTAACAACGTCAAGCAAGAAATAAGTCATATATGAACTCTTAGTGCATGTTTCTAAAAAATGCCTGTTCGTGTTATTGTCTTACTAAGAACATTCCAGAAAAAAATTTTGCTTCGAAGAAAATACATTTTGTATTATAAACATGTCTACTTATTTTTTGAATACATAACTGATTGCTTGAATGAACAAATAAATTAAATATTAAACAAAAATCTTACAAAACCCCAAGATTATCAATTTGTATAATGTGTAACTATTGTTACCTTTTCCAGTATGCTCGACTCTCTTGGCCTAGGACAGTCATTCTCAACCCTGTGTAGACACTGAAATCACCTGGGGAACTTGTGCTGTATTCCCAGGCCCCACCCCAGACCAATGAAGTCAGAATCACTGCAGATGGGGTCCAGGGAATTGCATTTTTAAAAGGTCCCAGATGATTCTAATGTACAGCCAAGGCTGAGAACCACTGACCTATGATAAAAAATAAATACATCCCAAGGGGGTTATGACCTAAAGCCATCCTCTTCAGTTCCCGTGCTCTGTTTCTTTTAATATAGAAGAATTTAAATTACTTATCTTTGACTGAAATGACCATGCACATGTATTCCATGGCTTGCCCATGGTCCCTTCTGTTGAACACCCCTAGAGGCACAAGCACCCCAGAGAATCCGAGATGTCGAATACTGCCATGAAAGAAAGCTGACCATGGTAGCTAGTGTACTGATAGTTATAGTTAGTTTTTCTTTCTCTAATCATTGATATCTGCCATTTCTTAGTCATTTATTTCTGTGTCCTTCTCATATTCAAAATACCTGGTTACTGCAGAGGTTGGCTTCACTCAATATTTTTCATTAGTTTTTATTTTTTTTAATGCTCTAAATAGAAAATTGGGAAAACACAGAAAAAAAGAGGTAATACTTCCTAATCCAATTTCCTAGAAGTAAGTGGGATTCCACACAGTACTTATAAAAGCATACTGAAAAAACAGATTTACAAAATTAAGATCCTATTGTATATACGTATATAACTATTAAGATTAAGATCCTATTGCGTATATGTGTATGTTTATACAAGCATGAAGTGAAGTATGAAAGAAACTCACCAAATGTTAATAGTGACTATATCAGCTGGGTCGTGGGGGGAAGAGTTGTTCCATCTGACCTGCTACAATGCACATAGTGAGCATGCATCACAGGTAGGAAGGAAAAAAGAAAATACGCCAAAAAGATCGTTATATGCTGTGTTTTCCAGTTAAGAATGCATTGTGAAGATGTATCCACACTATTAAATATTTTTCAAAATTACCATATTTCATTATTGAAGAATCCATTATTTCTATGGGTTGTTATTCATTTAACTATTCTATTAATGTACGTTTAGTCATTTCTAATTCTTCACATTTGCAAACAAAGCTTTAATTAAAAATCCATGTACATATATCTTCATCTGAATTTTCAATTATTTCCTTGGAAGGAGAAAAAATAGGTCAAAGGTATAAATTGTTTAAAGCTTCTTGTATTACTAAAATGCTTTCCAGAATGTGATACCAATTGATACTATAAACAGGAGAGTATTCCTCTTTTATTTTACTGTAGTCAATCTATCAACATGACTGCTCCTGTCTCCCCAGGGAGTTAACATGAAAAAGAATATCCAGTAAAGTTTTGAAATCATTCTACTTTCCTTTAACTTTACCTTTCACTCCCAACACTGTTAGTTGTTTTACGGTTTTTCCTTCACACCCTCCTGATAAGTTGAGAGAGCCTCCTATGAAGAAAATTAAATACACAAACAATAGCCTGCCAGAGTCCAATATATACTATTTTGTTGTTTTGGGATGACATGGATGAATTCATAGACTTATTCACAACAAAATAAAGCAGGAAGAACTTAATAAAACATCCACTTTCCCTTTTACAGAAGGCTTTCTCTCCTTGTTCTTTCTACATGCAAAGTATGTTTAGATCAATGAGGAGAAAATGGAACTTATTTAGAACCTGCCAGACACTTGCTTCAGCGCATCTGTTAGAAAGAGTCTCAAACCTACTATCAGCATTTTCTTTAAGCTGATAAGACCTGCCCTACTGGGAAAGTGGTTAGATTTAAGTAGAAAGGGTCCCAGCATTTTCCCCAATGCTCCTCTGACATCTTAGTAAAACGTAGCATTTTCCCTCTAATTAGACTGGTCCATGACAGGAACACGGACCAGTAAACAGAAATTCAGGCACTCCAAGAACACGGAGTGCCTGAAGCATCGGCCCAGCATGAGGCCCACAACACCAAGGGGACGCAGTCTGGGACCAGCAGAGAGCCAAAGGCCTGGGAATTTTAAGCGAAAGGAATCATTTATTAATTTATTTTTTTCAGCGGAAAAATAATAGGAAATTAAAAGATCTTAAAAGACAAAGCAGCTATGACAATGCATATGCAGTATGTATCTTGTATGAAAGACAGGTTCATAGGTTGTACCACAATACTTTCTAAATTCAGGTATCAATTAAATCCACTTGAGTCAACATTTACTGAATACTGCCCAGGCATCAGGTAAAGTGCCAGGTCCAGGGAGAGCATATATCATAACTTTTATTTCTTCAACATCTTCTTTGTATCAGAAACTATACTGTGCTAAATTTTTACGTACGTTATTATATTTAATATTACCCAGTTTCAAGTCTAAAGTAGTTCAAAATCTAGTGGGAAAGGCAAACAAAAAAAATCTGAACAAAGTATTCAGGGTATACAGAAAAGGGAAATATGAATTTTAAATGAAGGAATGGGGATATTTTCAAGTAGGAATTGAGGCAGAATGAGAAAGAGTAGATAAATTTTAAAATACAGAGTTGAGGTAAGGACACGTCAAGGAGAAGGAACAGCATAAGAAAGGGCACCAAGGTCAAAAAAAAAGGAAATAATGCAGTTACTAAGTGAATGACAGACAGTTGTAGCAAGAAAGAAAAAAAGAATCTGGGAACAATGGGAAACGACTGAATTTCATTCCACTGTCAATGGAACGAAAGACGGAGCAGTGTGTGACAAGACCTCTGAAGAGGGATATAAAAAGACCTCTCTGGGAGCCACTGGTAAAAGGGACTTGGATAGTGTGAGCCTGGAAGTATCTACTGAAATGGTTTACGATCAAGTAAAGAAAGTCAAAACCAGAGCAGTGGCAGTGCTGAGGAAGGATCAGAAGCAAAAACACTTAGGATTTGGCAACCGACATGATATTGAGGAGGAGGGAAATTTAAAATGATGTAAGATTTTTGAACTTCAACAACTAGGAGAGCAGAAATAACATTCTTTTATTTAACAATTATTTACTGAGTACCTGATAATTGATGATCAAGGTGACAGGTGCTGACAGTCAGCCACACAGAACAAGATCGTGACAGTCCCTACTCTGTGGACTGGAAAATCTCCACAGACGAATCAATAGGCCGTTCCAACTGAGAGCCAAGAGGGCTTCAATAAGTCAAGTGCTATGGAAATGCAGCGCGGGGACACCAAGCCAGACCTGGAGCGTCCAGAATGGTTCCGAGAGAGGTGAGAAAGTTAAGCTGACACCAGAAAGCTACTCTCACTTTAACAACCAGAAGCTTTCCAGACAGGAGAGAATTCTAGACGGAGTGAACCAAAATGCTGAGGCCTGAGACAGCAGAGGGCAGGAGAGAGGAGAGCCTGAGGAGAGCAGAGAACGGAAGGGAGAAGGAGACAAGAAGAAAGAGTGGCCTCTAAACAGAAGCAGCCGTTATGGTAGCTCATCTACTGTCCTTCTGGAAAGAAACATGAACTAAATGAGCTGTCAAAGTGCCCATCCTAGTGATTCTATGATCTAACGCCATTGGAAAGATCTCCCCTCTTTATGCCAGAGTAGAGATTCTTTCATCTTTAGTCCCTTTGAGAATCTGAGGAATCTATGATCTCTCTTCACCTGCACCCCAAACACAAAAAAATGCATGTACCCACAAATACACAAAAATGTTGCATGTAATTTTACTAGGCTCAAAGATTCCCATAAACTAGGGTTTCTAGATATTGCTGAGGACATCAGCATGTTCCCAGCTCCACATTTTTTTAAAAACAAGAATGAGGGGCTGGCCCCGTGGTGCAGTGGTTAAGTGCGCACGTTCCGCTTTACTGGCCTGGGGTTCCCGGGTTGGGATCCCGGGTGTGGACATGGCACTGCTTGGCACGCCATGCTGTGGTAGGCATCCCACATATAAAGTAGAGGAAGATGGGCACGGATGTTAGCTCAGGGCCAGGCTTCCTCAGCAAAAAGAGGAGGACTGGCAGCAGTTAGCTCAGGGCTAATCTTCCTAGGAAAAAAAAATTAAAACAAGAATGATTGTTTAAACTATCATTGCTAATTTCAAAAACGTGTTTTAACTTTACGGGTAAACACGAGTCACTTTCCCAGAGGCTGCACAGTCTATCTGAAGAGCCAGCCAGCCAGGGTTCCAATCCCACCTCCATCTCTTACTACTTATGTGACTGTGTGTGGCAAGTTATGCAGCCAATCTGTACCCGAATTTCATCTATGAAATGAGAACAATAACAGGACGGGACTAACGGATACACCTCATAAGGTTACTGGGCGATTAAATGAAATAGGAAACAGAGAGCCTAGAACAGCTCCTGGCCCTCAGTATCACTGGTGTTGGTATTATTATTCCACATTTGTAAATATTTCTTCAGCTTCTGAACATAAGTCTCCTTTGATATTTTTGAAGAAATGCATTAACTTTACCAAGACCTCCCTCAGAAAAATGAACACATATTTTATACATATTTTAGTTTGTATAATTTGACCTTTATGGAAATTTTTTCTTCATTTTAACAAGTTTATAAGAAGGCTATGTATTTCTATGAAACTAAATAACCTCAATAAAATACTTTTTCATGAAACACAAATCATATATATATATACAATAGAACAGGATAATTAACTTACTAAAAAGTATCAGAGCAAATTTTGATGATAGATATTTGTGAGTTTCTAATAAAAAAGATTATTTGTTTTTATTATTTCTGTTAGGCAAAGATATTAATCAAACATTTTAACCTTCATTTAATCTAGAATTAACTGGATAGAATAGGAAGTCTAGTTCAAACTAGAAATTTTATGTATACAACAAAGATTTACAAGGCAGAAAATGTTAACTCTGGGATGAATAATAAGGTTTCTGCCTACTGAATCACAGTGTTCTAAGTGTCTTGGTTATACCTATGAACTCATGTCAAGTCTCACTAACCCATTTTAAGTATTACTCTTCCCAAATCTAAAAATGAGGAAACAAGATTCCAAAAGGAAACTGCTCAGGGTCCCATTGCTAGAAAGTAGTGCAGACGGTGTGTTGGTCAATCAAAGACATTGTTCTTTCTCAACTAGAAAAGCTGAGGCAACCAATGATGTGACATCAGCCATTATGGAGGATTCTAGAACATTAGATGGACTTGTATATAATTCTCTCAAGCAACCCCAAAGAGGCAAATTTATTACAGAACCAGGCACACTGTTTTTTTCCACCCCCAAGTCTGAATATGAGTTTCTCTGAAGAAGCTATATGATAATCCAATTCTGAAGTAGTCAACTCTGAGAACAAATTATATATGCAAGCATAAAAGAAGTTCCCACACTCCTAAGATAGACTGCTCTGTAACCATGGAAATAGGAAGCCCGAGAACAGGCTTTACCCATGCTTAATCAATATACGACAGTTCTATAGCCTTGGAGCCACAGAATTGGTTTGAAAATGATTTAACCAATCAATCGTTGACAACTTGCCTCAGTGAACTCAAGTCTGCAAGGCAATGAATCAGTGACCAACACTCCTGAGCACCAGCCAATCGGGAATGGACCATGATGGTGCCTCTGAGAGCCAACCAAACAGCAGAAGTCTCACCTGAGAAGCCAGCTTCTACTGTTAATGTCATCCCACCACCGCCTCTGAAAGGCCCCCAATCCCTGAACTCGACACTTCCCAAAAAAACTCTGTGTAAGCTCAGTTTCCTGCTCATGTGAGAAAAACTGCGCCCGACCAGCACAGCTCTCCCTATCAAGCAAGCAATAAATTCAACATTCCGTTTTTTGTTTCAGGTATCAAATGATGGTCTCATCCTTTGACATGGAGTCTGCTGTTTGAGGCCTCAGCATTTCCCACATTCAAACATCACTTTGCTGCATCCTTAATTCGTACTGCATCCTTCATGCCAATACTAGGTATGACACAACTTCGTTTCCCTTATGGATCACTTTCACTTTGAATGCTGTGAAAGCAATATTACTTCATAAACAAAATAATTTAAGAAAACAAAATATGTATTTAAATAATGTACCAAATACAAATAACTATACATATTGAATAAAAACAATAGATGCTTTTTAAATTTTCTAATATTCCTTGAAGCTTATTTGAGAACTAAAAAAAGCTCTAGATAAAACCTAATTGTCCATCAGTATGGCTTATGTATACAATGGAATATTATGCAGCAATTAAACTGAATTAATGAGATGTGAATGTATCAACAAGGAAAGTCCCCCAAACGTGATGGTGGGTGAAAAAGTCAAAATGCAAAAAGATATAAATAATACATATATACATCTATTACAGCTTTTTAAACACAAAGATTGACACCAATTTCAGGATAGTGATTAATCTGGGTAACGAGGGAAAAGGGATGAGAGTGGGGCTTGATTCTATCTTTAATTTTTATTTCTTAAAAAAAGAGGGAGGGAGAAATATGAAGCAAACAGAGCAAAAAGCTAATATTTGCTTAAACTCAGCGGTGAGCACATGGACTAGAGACTATACTTCTATATGTTTGGAATCTTTCATAATTAAGATGAAAATTTTTAAAATCAAAACAGAATAGAAATGGAAAAACTTATTCCTACAGTGAATATGTGAGTAAATGTAAAAATACAAAGCACAATTTTAGTTTCTATTTCCTGCCTGAAGTTCTATCAGCTAGCCTTCCATTTAGAGACAATCAGCCAAAAAATATTCTCCTTATTCCTTTCCAGCCACCTCCTTTTATGGAGGTTCTAAAACTGCAAATCAAAAACCAGGTAATTAAGCCATCAACAGTTGGGGAATCAGGCCTTTAATAATCGAAAGTTTGTCTCTCCTTTCCTCCTCTTCCCACGGCACTTTGAAACTCTAATGGGCATATTATGACATCTTGCCTGATACTATATTTATATGTGTTCATGCCCTCTCCACCTATAAAGCTTAGCTATCTTGAGAGCAGAAAACTTGCTCTCCAAAGTCCCTTCAAAAACTCAGAGACTCTGCATAGTAAACATCGACCTGCACTTGCTATACTGAATTTGAGTGTTGTACCATATGCCCATCTCTCTATTTGACTGTTTGAATAATTTTCCATCTTAGAATTTCAATGCATATTTAATTTTTGATTACTGGACTTTATAGACTGAGAAATCACCACCTCTAAAGTAAGCTTTTCTGATTCTTCCAAGCCTGAGATAACAGCATAAGCTGGTTTAGGTAAGAACTGAGCAGCAGAGGTCAAATCATGTTTAGCCAGCCATCAACTTAGACACAGTTGCCTTATTAGCCTTTGCCACACCTGTCAATCAATTCCACCTAACCAATCAAGATGCAGACATTTATCCATCGATCCAACCATTCAGGAAGCTATTATTATGAACCCAACACAAGTCCAGGGTTGATACCGCCTCCCTGCCATTTGCCAGGCTCTGGAAATACAGAGCAAAAAAGATCAGTTTGATATGACTGAATCCTTCGTTCTCATTTACATTCAAAGTGGACTAAAAATAATTCCTAAACTACTTGCTCTGATTTATTTTTGTCCTACCAACTTTCTAAACCTTCATCTGGTCTATTATTTTAATTTGGACACAACCCATAACACGACTAGGAATTTTTAGAAAACTCCTGATGAATCCTATTTGGCTTTTATAATTCACGACTTTCTCCTGATTCCTACTTAGAGAAATAAGAATGGCGAACAATTTCTGAACACCTTTCTCTTACTGTGGAGTTTATAATTCTATTCCATTATTTCATCCAATCGTTTAATAAAAACTTAAAACGTTGTTTTACTTGTGAATGTTGGAAACATTAGAAAATTTTAAACTGGTTAGACGCAACTGCCATACCAATTTGAGAATTCAGTCAGCCTCGGATTTCACAGAACACAATCTTCTAGATTGAATCAATATGTTAATCAATCAGCTGTCTCCATTAGGATGTTAATGCCCTTCTCTGCTGTGGAGTAGGAACCGCTAGACTAGAGAGAAACATAATTTACTACTCCCCTGAGATACGTATTCAAACCAAATAAGATTTCATCTGCTTTGCAGCAGATATCTATTCTAAAGAGAGTGTTTCAAGAAACGCCATTTTAATGGACAAATAATACTCCCCCAGCACAATGCCATGGCCAGCAAAGAGAAATCAGGAGAGCCGCACAACGTTCTTGTTTTTTCCATAGAGAAGAAACACTATCTTTTCAATACCAAGTTTTCCAAAAGGACCACAGCCAGTATTCGTTGGCTTATTTGTAGGCTGAGAATATTCTAGCTCATGCTAAGATTTTCTGGACAGAGAAAAAGAATAATAAAAACTACTGTTTGAATTCAGCCTTTCTTAAAAGCCAATCTGTCTTCTCAGCAAAACAAAAGGAATCAATATAATAGGAAAAACCTGAAGCTCACCGATGACTGCCTCACACTGATTTTTGGCTTTCAAATATATTTTGCTTGCCTGCTTCCTCTAGGTAACGTTCCAGAGACAATGTTGTTTCTTGGTCGTTTTAAAAGAAAAACAGTAATTTTATTCCACTATATACTTTAATACTTCTTACTACAAAAACATGTATGCACTTTAGAGTCAATTTACAGGAAATACAATAAAACAATGAAAACAAACCCAGCCTCATTTCCTGGAAAGTTGTAAAACTGGCATGTTACCTTTTCTGTCTACCTACTCAACCCTTACTAACATAATATCATAGAATATAAAGCAAGACAGAATATTCGTACTTCTGAAATATTTAATTTACTAAAAGTCATGTCTAATGATAACAGTAATTGATAAGTATCTGTTAAATTCTAGGTATTTCACATACAGCAACTCTAATCCCTAACAACAATGCCACAAGGTAAGTCTCATTTTCTCTACTCAGTTTAATGAATGTGCCCAAGAGCACATGTAAGGAGAGGCACAGCAGATTTTGAACTCCAGTTGCCCAAACTCCAAAGCCCGTGATCCAGCCACCAAACCACACAGACCTAGAGTCTTCCTCTGGTAAAGACATCAGCCACCGAAGCACGTGTGAGCACAGAGCCCAGTGTTCCGGCCCCTACCCAGCCACACTTGAGTCCTGCCTCCCTTACGTCCACACCCCATGACGCTCTCATCTCACCCTCTGCAGAGCAGCCACACTGGCCTTCTGACGTGTCTCAAATTCGCCAAGGCCTTTCCCCTCCAACATTACAATCATGAACTAACATGCAGCTAGTCACCTAGTTTTTTAAAGTACCAAGAAAAGAGTTTAATGACTGCCCTCATTTATTATGCTTTTTGTGGCAAAGAGAACTTTTATTTGTTCATTATTGAGGACTCGTTAATTAAATGTACTTGTTTGCAATGTAGATTTAGAAATTTGTTTCTGTAAGTCAGGGGCCCTAGAGGAGTATTTTGAGGAGGAAAAAAGGATTCCTGTTTGGAATCCTAAGGACATCTAAATTAGTCCTGTGAAGTGAGGAAAAAAATGGAGGTGAGAAAGGAGGGGAGCAGGAGTGAGAGGCATGAGGTTTTCATCACGGACCAAAAAGTGACAAAACTAAGTGGTAATAAAAGACAAAAACTAAAGGTAGAAATGGAAGGAAACAAAAATATAGAGCAGGGAAAGGAAGCGACTCTGAAAAGTGCTCCAGGTTTAAGAACAGTCCTTTGGTATATTAATATCATGATTGACGGCCAGTCCTCAATCTTAAAGCATCATATAGTGGTATTCAATTAATCATCTTCCAATTCATTTTAATAGCGTCAGTATTTGCCCTGAACTCATAAATCTAAGAACAAATATTTTTTAATTAACATAAATTTTGGAGTACCTACTATGGGTCCAGCGCTGTGATAGGCATGAGAAATAACTACATAAATAACGAAAAAATACCTAGTCCCTTAGCTATTTCTATTAATATATATAATCATAACATGTTATGAATCAACATGCTTTTACTGAGCACTTACTGAGTGTTAGGCATTTTGGGATGTAAAACAGGTGAATGAATATATCGATGCTCTGAAGGAACTCAGAAGCTCAAGAGAGAGAGAAACTAAACACAGCAGAAAGAGAGAATTGTGGACTGGAATAACTTCCTGGAGAAAGTAGCATTAAATTGGTTTCTGCTGAATTTCGGGACAAGCTATAGGCAGGGCAGTGCCAATGGGGAGAGAAAAGTGTCAATGGATTTAAAATTTGCTTGGAGTTAGGACTTAGCGTAGGAAGTAACATATTGAGCTAGTTAAGGCTTCTTGGTTGAATAGAAATCCAACCAAAATTTGCTGAAGCAAAAATGGGAATTTATCAACTCACAGAATACAAAGAAAGGCTGTACAAGCAAACCACGGGGATGACAATCACCCGGCCAGAGCTTGGCAATGAATGGAACCAGTAACTTCAACTCTGTGTGACTTCATCTTTCCATTCACAGGCTATGGGCCTTCTCCACGTGGTGGGGAGCATGGCTGATGGCAACTCTCAGGTTTTACATCTTACCATTTCTACCATCAAATATGCATGGATGAGGGCAGCATAAGCAGAAGAAAGGGGAAAAGAGGTAGAAGACAGACAATTCTATATACCTCCACCATAAAAATTACACACCAAGAGTTGACCAATGGGAAATGACCAAAGAACAAAATAAATTGAAAGCCTGGTAGAACCTCCCATTTAGAGAGTAATGTAGCTAAAATGCTACCTTTATACAAACCTCAGTCTTACCACAAACTGGTGAACACATAATATAAATAAAATGTTATTTGCACAAATATAACAAGCCAATCAAAGTGAAATCTTCTTAAGAATTTGCCACATGCAATCTATAAGATTCATTTATTCATTCATTACTTGAAGTTCTATATCTTTTCCTCATCGATTTTTATGTAGTTTATTAAAAATTTTTTAATAATTGTTTTACCATTTCAAAAAAAGTATTACTTTCCCAATGACAGTTACTCAGATCTTAAAGGAAGCATGCTGAAGTTCATAGGGATGAAAAGTCAGGAAGCATACAAGTTTCAATTGGTTCTGAAATACCGTGTGCGTGTGTGTGTGTGTGTGTTTGTATAGAAACACAGTAATACAGATAAAGCAAATATAACAAAATTTTAATAATCGTTGTATCCTGGTGGAGGATATATGAATAGTTATTATACTATTTCAATTTTTCAGTATATTTCAAAGTATTCATTATAAAAAGTTGGAGGGAGGCAGAAACCTGACGGAAGACTTCATGTTTTAACGACAATATAATGAAAGCTTAAGAAAAGCAAGCAGTGTCTCAGGAAGATGCATGCAGTAAGGTATAGTTTGAGTCCGAGGGAGGAAAAAATAGGGAGACCTAATAGGAGATTTCTCTAATGGTCCAAACAGATGGAGTGGGGGCCTAGATAGAGAAAGTAGCTATGAAAATAAAACAGAAGGAATGGACACTGAAGACACTGTAAATGGATACTTAAAAGAACTCAGAGGGTGAGATGTGAGTGTGGGAGAGGAGACGACAGAATCAATGGCAATTCCAAGTCCTCCAGGTCAGATTAGAGAAAGGATAGAAATAGGTATGGCCTAAAGGAGGAGCAGAGCTGTTGGGTTAAGACAATGTCTTTCATTAAACAGATTTACATATTGCCTCTTCCATGAAATACAGTTCCCATTCTGAATGGTGCTGTAGGTGGAATAATTTCCTCCTTAGTCTCTCAGAGTCCCAAAAGACAACATACCGTGCAAGGACCCTGATGAGAGGCGAACACATGGGGGCTACAGCCCAAGGGAGAACAGCAGCCGTCAGGCCATATGCTCCCCCTGTTACGCCACCTGTTTCAGTGTCGCAGTTCCCTCGCCTGGAAGATTTTCAGAATTTCAGGGGTAAAAATAATGCAAAACCTCTATGAGAGGGAGTTTTAAGTGATGAGAGCAAACTTTGACTGCATCCACAAAAATACATCAATGTAAATAGCTTAAAGTCAGTGCGATGCCTTCTCTGGTGCCTTGGTAATTTTCAGCTAAAACGGCCCCTTGCTATGAGTACATCTCTAGATCAACCTTAACGGAGAAAAACTTCATGAGTACATAAAATTCCTATTAGTTTTCATAAACTTTCTGATTTAGCAGAAAACCAGGCAACTACATTTTTTAATGTAAGTGTAATTTTTAACGTAAACATGCAATTACATTTTTTAAAAGTCTCAGACAGTGCAACCACAATCAGCAACAAAATATATTTTAAATCACTCATCGCCTTGTGGTAGAGTGTAGAAATGAAGTTTGGGGTCACTGAAGGGGAGGGAAGAGGAGCCAAGTTGTTTTCATGATAGACTGGGGAAATGGCCAACAGGCTGGCACAGATGGGAGACAGAGAGGATACAGGAGACCTCAAGACACAACTGGTCTGTGTTGTGTTCATGTTGAGGACTGACAGGTTAAGAAAACGGCACAATTTGGCCAAGGTGGTGATAACCCACTGTTTTAACAGCAGGGGAAAGTATTTCTGCTATATATCAAGGTAAAGGCAAGAAGGCCAATTGCTAGCACAGTACTGATAGAAATAGGGCTCATGTTTGAGTTCTGAATTCAATTCCTTTATTTAGAAAAGAGGGCACATCATCAGTCTGGTGTCTTCAAGAAATGTGGCCTTGTGGAAGAAGCTACATTATTTTTTTTCTTTTCCAACAATATGGAAGTTATGAGCCATAAGAGTAGGAAATAAGAATTCTAGAGAATACTAAAGATAACGGGAAAAGGAATTATTATATTGTTATTACAAAAGGAAATGGAAAAAAATAAATCTAAATAAAAAATAAGAAAAATTATTTCCTCCTTCTGCTTTTCTATATTATTTTGAAACTCACTTTAAATGTGCTTTCTTCTGGGAAACAGGCCAAATTATTTTCCCCCAAACCTGTGTTTCCACAGTATCCTATATACTCTTCTAACCTGGGACTTACCACACTCTAATATCATTTGTGGTCTCTTTATCTACATCCCCAATGGGTGTTCTTTGCAATCAGTGATGATGAAGTGCCTGGCAAATAGTAGATAATGAGTTTGTTTAAAAAAAGGAAAAAAATGAATGAAATCATTCACTGTAGGAATCTTGTATGTTATCTCCAGCCCCACGTATATTCAAATATGTGTATTCAAATACACGCCAGTTCCTCTTCCCATATATTTTTTTCAAAGCAAGCATTCCTCTTGATCCAAAATCTGTATTCTTGGCCACTGGCCTCCGAAAGCCTACAGCCTTTTCCCCATGTAATGTCCTTTTCATACACACACTTTAGAGAAGCCAGCTCAAGCTTGCAGATAAAAGAAGATACTCAACTGCACAAATATTTATCTATACAGTCACTCATTTGTTCATTCAATAAATATTTATACAGGAACAGAGCCCAAACCAACACAATTAATTGCACCTGGCCTCATCTGGTTTCCAATCTAGACGAGAAGACAAATAAGGAAATACGGAACAGGCGCCTAGCTACAAGTCAATTACAGCCCTTGAGCAAGTAGGAGGTGTTTATGAGAGCACATAACAGTGGAACCTAGCTCAGAGTGGAAAGTCAAAGAAAACCTGTTTAAGAGGTAGATTTAAGCTAATATCTGAAGTCTGAATGCAATTAGCCAGGTGAATGGTGTAGGGGGAGGGGGAGCGTGTTTTAGATCAGGGAAGTGCTGCAAGCAGAGAAACAACCTGTACAAAGGCCCTAAGGTACAAAACCTGTCACACTCAAGCTACAGAGAACTGGAGCACAGTGATGAAGTGGGAGAGAAACTAGATCTGAGACTGGAGTTGTAAATCACGTAAAGCCTTACAGGTCAGGTTAAGACCTCGGACTTGCTTCTCATGTTGTAGGAACCCTAATCAGATTTTTACTTAAAAATAAAATAACCACTATTTGGTGGGGGGAGTGACCCCCATAACTGCTCTGGGGAGTATGGATTTTAGAGCATCAAGAATGGACATAATGGGCTGGCCCAGTGGAGCAGCAGTTAAGTGCACACATTCCACTTCAGCGGCTCGGGGTTCGCCGGTTCAGATCCCAGGTGCAGACATGGCACCACTTGGCAAGCCATGCTGTGGTAGTCATCCCACATATGAAGTAGAGGAAGATGGGCACGGATGTTAGCTCAGGGCCAGTCTTCCTCAGCAAAAAGAGGAGGATTGGCAGCAGATGTTAGCTCAAGGCTAATCTTCCTCAAAAAAAAAAAAAAAAGAATGGACATAAGGAGGCCAGTTCATATGCTAACCTGAATCTGAGCTACAGCAGGGGCAGGAAAGAAGGAGAAAAACTAACAGATGAGGACTATTTAGGAGACAGACTTGATGGGGTCTAGTGATTGACCAGATGGAGGGGAAGGCAGAGGAAATGGCAAGGACAGCATCCTCAATGCTCCTTCCTTGGCCAGTGGGGCACTTTATTGGTTTTTAATAACAATGAGGAAGAATGAATGATGAAGGTGGCCAAAAGGTAAAAATTCTAGTTATAAGACAAATAAGTTCTGGGGGTGGAATACAGCATGGTGACTATAGTTTCAAAATAAAAAAAATAAGGAAGGAGACTTTTTTATTCCCGAAGGTGTGGTAGAAAATCAAGAATCCAGTGTTAGCCATGCTTAAGCTGAGATACCCATGATATAGCCACATAAAGATGTCAAAATAATTAGTGGATATATTCAGGAGCAAGCTCTGGGGAGACTCAGCATATAGACGGTATTCAAAAAACTGGAGTGAATGAGATCACCTCGTGAGAGGGGAGAGTGAGAACAGAGGCAGAGTGTTAAATTAGTGGAAAAATAAACTATTTTTTCTACTTTTGTTTTAGAATATAAAGATATTTTAATTACCTATATATTACAATATCAAACATATTATAGTTATCATATTAATATTTATGTATAATTTTTAAAAATATAATGTAATTATTGCATAACAAATTATTTAAGAGTTAAAGACTTGATACTGTATTATTGATAAGGAATATTGATAGGAAAGAAAGAGGAATGAATTGGGTCACCATCTTTTCATCTGCCTTTGTCATACCTATCTCTAAGCTGCTGGATCCATGACAGGCCCCACACACAGCCCCTGCATAGAGCTCTCGTCTGTGAGCCAGTCCCCATCTACACGAAGCACAAGGGCCACAGTAAGACTTGGATTTGTCGTGGGTGCCTCTATTTTTTTCCCTCCATGTCTGTGCCCCATGCTGTTCCCTGAAGCTGCAGCTTTCCAAGTCTCAACACATGCTCTTACTTCTCTTTGGAACTTCAGAATGTGTTAAAATACAAATTTCTCCATTTGGATTTTCAAAGGAAAGAAAAATTCTGCAAAAGAAAGCTATTTCTAAAAACAAAGAAATTCTTCACTCTGTTATTCACTTTTTTTTTTTAAAGATTTTATTTTTTTTCTTTTTCTCCCCAAAGCCCCCTGGTACATAGTTGTATATTCTTCGTTGTGGGTCCATCTAGTTGTGGCATGTGGGATGCTGCCTCAGTGTGGTTTGATGAGCGGTGCCATGTCCGCGCTCAGGATTCGAACCAACAAAACACTGGGCCACCTGCAGCGGAGCACACGAACTTAACCACTCAGCCACGGGGCCAGCCCCTGTTATTCACTCTTTTTAGCATCTAGTTTTTCCAATGTAATCAGTTTTTAGTGAAATCAGGAGAGGTATGAATCCAAAAAATGAGTAAGAGGGCCCAGTTGGTGGAACAGTGGTTAAGTGTGTGTGCTCTGCTTCAGCAGCCTGGGGTTTGCGGGTTCAGATCCAGGGCGCAGACCTACACACCACTCATCAAGCCATGCTATGGCGATGTCGCACATACAAAACAGAAGATTGGCACAGCCGTTAGCTCAGCGACCATCTTCCTCAAGCAAAAGAGGAAGACTGGCAACAGCTATTAGCTCAGGGTCAATCTTCCTCACCAAAAAAAAAAAAAAAAAAGTGCGTAAGATGCGGGTTTCAATGAGTTTAGAAATTACATCCATTTTGAAAGCCTAGAACAGCAGTGGTGATGAAAACAGCAAGTTCAATTGCAGACTTAAATCGCTGTAGACTGAAATTGCTATTTTGACCCCAAAACTGTTTAAAGACCAAAGATTAATACTTGTCTCAGCGGGTAGGGAAAGACTTAGGTTTTTATAAATGCCTGCTTTGAGAATTAATAACAACCAGGGTGGGCCCTCATCTGCTAAGACTGTTTGAGGTTTATAATCAGGCCTGGAGGCATTAGATGACTCACAAAGACATCAGAGCCTTTATCAAGATTATTAACTTAATCTCAATGATCCTATCTTTTAGTGGAACAGCCAAGAGCCAAGCTGCAAAGAGTTTCTGGATTGACTGCCAAAGAATTCCAACAGAGGGTTTTTTCAGGTATAAGGTGTCCTACCAGTTTATTATATAATGAAATCTGGACATAAAACAGTTCAAAGTCATATGATTTATCAAAAGATATCTATTGCATACTGGTGGCCATTCTACAACAGAATGGACAAGCCAGAGGATGAAAGAATGGACCAAGGGTCGTGCATCCTAAACCATCAGTTCTTTTAAGGGTGAAAGCTTTCTGGCAGAATTGGTCATGCTGCTGTCAAGCTTACGAATTTCACTGACCACATGCACACAATAACAGAAAAACCTCCCATGTTAAGAACACACAAAAACGTTACTTGAGTCTGAATGTTACCTTTGTTCTTTTCTTACTGAGTCCGCTCACAAAGGACTAATTAACCATGGCAGGCTTTGTTAACCTTTTGGGGGTCAAGGATTCCTTTGAAAACCCTACAGATGCTCTGAACACTAGATAATTGAAGATTACATAATTTCAGGGTGCTCGTGAACCTTCTACACCCTTCCATTGGCTCCCTAGAACCCCAGCCTTACAAGGTATAAGGGACAGCGAGTCCCCTACACATATAGGGGGAAGAAAGATTCACCTCTGGTGAGTACCTTTCTCCCCCATGAACAATGACATACTTGACACCCTCTCAGACTTGTCACAGCAAGTTATGTTACCTCTCTCTTCTTTTCTCTTGAGCCTCCAAAGTTTTGACCCCCTACATGTTTACAGCCTACATTTACCAAGCTTTCCTGATTCACAAGACTTCTTCCCTATCTGAAATACTAAGGTACAGAAGCAATTTTAAAATACACATTCTTTTGACTCTTCTCATTCACAAACTTGAGTCCACTGGTAGGAAATGTAGGGATTATAAAAAAGCACACTGATCTGCGTCATATTTGCTGTGAAGAAAATCATCAAATTATCCTTAACTGTAAGTTTTATCAGACTTTGTAACTGCCAGATGATACCACAATTTCTTTGAAGATGTGGATGTGTTCTGGCTGAGGTCATATACTCTTCAAACATGGCCAGAGCAAAGCATTTTGGAGAAGGTCATTTCCACCTCATTCTAGTTCCAAGAGCCTATGATTCCAAGAAGGCTTATTATAATCTGCAAAGTGAAAAACTTTCGTTTTAATTATTACATATTTTAATCAATATTAGATGCTACTTCGTTATAAATAGCATTAGAAGATCAGATTGCTTCATATCGTGCTATAAAAATATTTTTGCTGCATATGATTATGAATGAGAGCTACTCTAATATAAAGAAACACTGAAATTTTGGGAAGTACTAAATCATTGTTTTTCTGCTAAAAGTACTGAATCTAATAGCACAAATATATTGTAAAATATACTTTGGGAAGTACTTATTTTATGAAGAGAATTTATCTGTCTTTAAATGAAAATATTTGGAATATACCAACTTTTTAAAAATAAATGAGTAGATTTTTTTTAATTTCAGGTACATAAATTGCATTAATCATAATCAGTGTTTCATGGCACACTCTTATTGATTCATGCATGGTTCATTTTACCTAGTTAGTATTAGTTAGTAGAATAGTTAAATATTTCCTGCTACACCCATTACTCTTGGTAACTTCTCTGCCCTTACACAAAAAGTGTGGCCTCCCTCTATTTCACTTTTATAGTAAATGGATATTCTCCTGGTAGTTTTATCTAAGTCACCCAGACACTTATAAACAAACTCTACTCATGCAAATATGAAAGAACATTAGCAGTATGTTTAAAGTTTGGAAGAAATATAATCCATTTAACTATATACAGCCATATTTTGACAGCTTAATTTCTATCCTTTTCAAAAACAAAGGCGGGCAGGCAAGGGTGGAATGGGTCACAAAATCCAGGACCTTTGCAGCTTCTATTCAACCTGGTTATAGTTAACCCATTAGAAACTTGCCCATCTACCCATCCTGTTTGTTTGTGTCACATTCCTATCACAAAAAAACAGAGGAGTAAAAGTGGGACTAAAATCACGGACACTGGTTCTATTCTATGTTAGAAAGGCCTAAGGATATGGAATTCTACAGCATTCCTGGGGTACTCACCCCAGAGACAAGCCAGGGCCCTCACAGCATGAAGCCTGGGTTGAGGCTGGACATTTTTACCAGCTTCCCACTGGTCAACTGGTCACCTAAAGTCCAACTAGCATTTAGGGCCACAGATATGAACTGCTATTGGATTGCTATCTAAATGTTCTAAATTTCAGCAGAGCTAACAACTGAATTAAAATGATATAGTCTATAAATAATACTTCTTTACTGAACAGGAACAAAACTAATCTAAGTACAATAATGATAATATTTGGCAAATTTTTTTAATTTTATATTATTCCCTAAATTGTTATGAGATAGAAACCAACTTAAGAAAAAAGCACATTAAATAGAAATTGAAATCTCACATATAAATGAAATTAATTTTAAATCTTAATTTCTACACAAGACACAGAACCTTAATATGGAGAGCTTAACGGGTATTATCAACTCGAGATTTCAGATAAGTGTAATGCAATCCTGAGGCATTTTACAGTCTTGGTTCACTAAGTCACTGAGGCAGATCTGACATGTTAGTAATGTCAGAAGCAACTATCACTTCCTTGACACCCTCTACCCTACTTGAAATGGCACTCAGAATCACTGACTCATTTCAGGCCCAAGTGAACTGGCCTTTATACTCCCAGACATTAACAACAAGTATTTAAGAATACTGCCTATTCCTGATGACACAGACAATCATAAAAGAAAAAGAATTTAAAAGGCACAGAATCTTATATGTCTTAGAAATACACATTGTGCTTATGCAAGAGGCCAATTAAACAGATATCTCCAAACACAATCTTCAAAACAAACAGAAGCTGCGGGCCCGGCCTGGCGGTGCAGTGGTTAAGTTCGCACTTTCCACTTCACCGACCTGGGGTTCGCCCGCCTGGGGCTCACTGGCCTGGAGCTCACCAGTTCAGATCCTGGGTGCAGACCTACACACCGCTTATCAAGCTATGCTGTGGCAGGCATCCCACATATAAAGTGGAGGAAGATGGGCATGGATGTTAGCTCAGGGCCAGTCTTCCTCACCAAAAAGAGGAGGATTGGCGGCAGACGTTAGCTCAGGGCTAATCTTCCTCAAAAAAAACCCCAGAAGCTGTTTTCTTAAGCTTATGATGTATTTCACTACAATGCATAGCTTTCATAGTTTTAGAATTTTCTGGGTAAATATTCCAAAGCATACTTTTTCCACTAGCAGATGGAAAATAATATATCCATTTCCTAGCTCAGGCAATGCGGACAAAAGGAAATTAAGACCCATCACACTAAGCCAAGTGAATGAATGACAACACTGCAGCTAACCTAGTCAGACAGAATGCTGACAGAGAAATCAAGTCCAATATTTATATACTTGGGGGGAAGAGTTTTGTTTCAGAAAAATATTTTCTAGTTTCTGTTCTGTCACATTAAGAACACTGAGAAACCACCACTAAAACAAACTGGATTCAAATTCAACACAATGGCATGTGTTTTTCAACCTGTAATCAACACCAAGAAATAGTTCCCTTTGGTTATTAAAATCCTGGAAAGAAATCATAATTACCCCATCTGGGGATATGGCCTTTAAAACATGAGTGCTTTAGATAGAACAGTTAATTTCTCAACCCACTTCTCCTATTGATTTTCAAATTCCTTGAACAGAAAAAAAGTAAATAAATAAATGCTTTCATAAATGGGAGATTTCAATCAGGTTTGTTTAAATCAAGCTATTTGATTTTACGTAAACAATAATATTCTATATTGAATTTTATTTTTAAATTAAATTTTAAGTGAAGTAGGTTTCAGCTACATAGAATATGAAAAAAAAATTTTTAACATCAAAAGCATACCACTTGGCCCAGCAATTCCACTCCTAGGCATTTACTCAAGAGATATGAAGGCATGTCCACACAAAGATTTGTACAAGAATGTAGCAGCTTTATTTACAATAGCAAAAACTGGAAATAACCCAAATAGCCATCAACAGAAGAAGTGATAAACCAAACCTCGGTAATTCATACCATAGAATACTGCTGAGCAGTAAAAAGGAAGAAACCGTTGAACATGCAACAACGTGGGTGAAACCTATGGAAATCAGACTGAGCTAAAGAAGCTAGATACAAGAGAGTGCCTGCTCTATGATTCTATTTTATGCAGCTCTAATATATGATGAAAACAATCAGAACAGCAGTTGTCTCTGGGTAAGGGGCAGGGATTAGAATGGGGCATGAGGGAATTTTCTAGGGTGATGTAAATATTCTACATCTTGATGGGGCGATGGTTACACAGGTATATCCATTTATCATTAAGCTAAGGTATGCACAGTTCAGTGTATATATGTTTTACCTCAAAAAAAAACCCTGCATAGAGGAAATGGGTGGAGGTACAGGTGAAACAATTAAAGCAGAATTTTATCACTGTTAAAGTTAGTTAATGGGTATGGACTTTTATTATACTATTCTGTTTACTTTCTACATATTTGACATATTCCAAAATAAAAAGGTTCAAAATTTGTTGGTGAAATGTACAATCAAAAATTGTTACATCAGAAAAATATACTTCTCAAGCTTTCTCTGTATGCAGAAAACATTTACAAAAATCCAGTGGAGATCCCGAGTCTGTGCTTCACATGGAGAATCTGAAATGGAGCTCATTATTTTTTCCAGCTCCTCCTGCCCCCACCTCCAGCATGCCTCCCTTCTAATGGGCCATCACGGTGAATATATGGTTGTCTCAGCTACCACCAGCCCCCAAATTATCCTTCCCTGGCCCTCTAAATATTTATTTCTCACAAATATTGGTGCAGATGGAGAAATGAGAGCTGCTGCACACACCAGAGAAAACAACTCATTTGACAGACGACCTTAGTCTTTATTCTCACTACTGTCTGAAGACCGGGTGTTTTATGAGTTAATGAGAAAATAAAAATTCACTGTTTTTAAATCTTGACTTTGTAAATCTCATATTCAACTTTTTTAAACCTCATTTTCTTATTTCCCAGCAATACAAAGAGATACAAATTTTCAGAATAATAAAATCCAGCGAATACTAACCAACATCAATTTCTCTACTATGGACTGACATGCTCAGTCACCAAAATGTGTCTTCTTAGTTTTCTAAATTTTGCCTGAGAAAAGTCCTATAGTTTTCCACATAACATGTCCAAGATCAGAAGCACCATACAGACGAAAGAATGAACTCAGGCTCAACCACAGCTATTTACAGATACGTTAATACCCTCCTAGGGCATAATAGGATTATAAGTACACTTGGGTAAAAAACCTTCTTGGGGCGGCCCTGTGGCGCAGCGGTTAAGTTCGTCTGTTCTGTTTCTGGGCAGCCTGGGGTTCGCCTGTTCGGATCCCGGGTATGGACATGGCACCGCTTACCAAAAGCCATGCTGTGGTAGGCGTCCCACATATAAAGTAGAGGAAGATGGGCACGGACGTTAGCTCAGGGCCAGTCTTCCTCAGCAAAAAGAGGAGGATTGGTGGCAGATGTTAGCTCAGGGCTAATCTTCCGCAAAAAAAAAAAATCTTCTTGACAGAACCTCATAAGTGGACTCAAGCATTGGTATCAATCAGTTCTCTATAGTCAGCATAAGATAAAGGCCGAAATTAGCTAAGATTCAAGATCCAAAATTTATATACTTTATAACCTCTACTTACAGATATTTCTACCTAAAAATTCTTTATTTTTATATCTCCCCTGCTAAATTCCAATGAAGAATTTCACATGTTAAACAGCAAATACTTAAAAGGTGAAAATGATCCTTGACGCCAGCATTTTTGTTTGTTCCTTCATCCATTCATTCATTCAACAAACCTATGCATGCCTATGCTTACCAGTACTCTTCTAGGTACTAAAAATACATGTAATTTAATACAATAGGGAACAAAACAGCGTTCATGCCCTCACAGAGCTTACATTCTAGTAAGAGGAGACAGGCTCCTTAGGATGATGAGTGACCTGGAGGAGAATGAGTATGAAAGGGCACGCAGATTCCTATCTCACGTAGCTGGTCAGGAAAGCTTCGTAGATATAGTAATATTTCAGCAAACCTGAAGAACGTGAAGTTCCAGAATTCCAGAGAGAAAGTCCAGGTAGAGAAAACGGCAAGTGCAAAGGCCCCATCCCAAGGCCCCCTTGCAAACTGAAGAAACTGAGAGCCAGCGTAGCTACAGTGGAGCGAGTCAGGGGCAGAGCTGCGGGTGATGGCAGGGGGAGGGGCGGACAGGGGACCCAGGCCTTTGTAGGCCATCTTCAGGATCTGGGCGTGCATTTGGGAGGATGGGAAGCCACTAGAGGACTGTGAGCAGAGATGATCCTATTTAATGTTTTTAAAAACATCACTAGCTGTGTGAGGAGAAGAGATAGTAGAAAACAAAGGTTGAAGCAGGAAGACCGGTTCACCCTAGAGATCACGGCGCGCTCAGAGGACTATTTTAACTTCACTTGTTTATAGGTTGTTTGTGATCTGACTCCATATCCCAATAACTAAACAACAATCAACTGAATTGTTCTCTTGTTTGCCGCGGGCTTGGGGAGCTAGAGTTTCTGAGGCAGAAGCAAGAGTTATCATATGGTACTTTTCAGGCTCTGGTCTGACCCATGGGCTAGTGGCTCCTTCCTCTTGATCGCTCTAATAGGTAAATGGGACAAAAACTCCTAGTTTCCCGAACAATCATCCTTTTCAAAAATATTCCCTCACAAATATCAGAAAAATATTTTAATGTCCACGCTACATACAAAAGATTTCCCATGCCACAACGAGAAGGACCCACAACTAAAATATACAACTATATACTGGAGGGATTTGGGGAGAAAAAGCAGAAAAAAAAAAGATTTCATCTCGCAGTTATTCGTAAACCTCGTCACAACATATCTGTATCACAGTAGTCAAAACACATTAAACGAATATGCCTGAAAGATAAACTGAAATAAAAATATATTGCAAATCATAAAATCCACCAACACTCTCTCAGACTTGTTTCATAGCTAATTTATGAAATCCTTCTCATAATGAAGACAGGCTCTCCAACTCTCCTCTCTCATTTCCCTACGTTTAGCAAATAGCAGCCTCGCGCAAACCATGTTAGCACTTCCAGTTGTAAAAACCCAGGTAGGAAAACCAGCACACACACCACACCTTTCAGGACTCTTAGCCACACTCGAGTGTTATTAGTTGGTGTAGGCACCCGCACACTTTGGTGATTTCATCCTCTGCTCCAAGCACTCTGATAAATTAAATCATCCTGGCTGTGTCACGAATTGCAGCTGGCATGCCTGAGTATTGCTCTTTGATGATGAGCAAGCAGTACAAAATAAGCTGCTGATTCCATTCTTTAAAATTTCATTTTCAGCATCTTGTATCATGTCACTAGGCAGGATTTTAAAACAAAAACAAATGTTATAATTCACGTTGGCTTTTGCAGAAACCTAAGCCCACTTGCCAAAAAATGGATGGGCTTTTCTTCTTTGCAAACAGCAGGCAGCATCTACAGTAGGGAAGGGACTCGGGTGGTGGGTGGGGAGAGGCTTTTAAAAGGGATAATCCAGCTTTCTGCTTACCAGGAGAGCTTTAACGGGGAGGGGGAACAAGGCAGGAAACCAGGGACTGTTCCAGCCACATACACTACAGCGTATTTCCTCATCCTCACGGAATAGTGTCAAGAATCTGCCTCATTAAGTTCTCCTAACAAGTGAGGAGATTCCCCTCTCCAGGGGCAAGCTCCGCCGTGCTAACGTCAGTACCGACTTTATCTTATCTGCCCCCCTCCTCTTTTCCCTTTCCTTCAATTGCAAACTCCTATTTCATTTTGTTTTATTATATCTTATTATACTGAAGGCATTCTTGCAAACTGCCTTAAACCCTTCCCGGGATAAGAAGAGATAGAAACAGATAATAAAATAAATCAAGATTTCTTTCTCCAGGTCTAAATTTAAATACAACAGGCGGGGCGAGACGGTGAAAAGGAGTGTGTGGGTGTCTGTTGCAAGATTTTTCAGTCTCTAGGGGAGAAAAGGATAAAGAGTAGAATGCTAAAGGGATTTGAGAATGTGTGTGTGTGTGTGTGTGTGTGTGTACAATATGTGTGTGTGTGGGTGGGTGGGTGGGGGTGTGTGTGTGTGTGTGTGTGTGTGTGTGTACAGTCATTCCCAGGGCAGAAGGAAGAATTCAGAAAGAAGGGAGGGAAGAGAAAAAGATCAATGGAGGCAGTCACTCACCCCTACCCCTCCCGACCCCTCCCCACCTTACTGCAGAGCTCTGCGCTTCCCAGAAAGCTCATCACCCAAAGGGCAGATTCCCGAAACCAGAGCACAGCCTGAGTCCTGGCCAGGCAGTCTGGGGAGACTGCGGAGATGGGGATGGGTAGGACAGGCCATGGGAAGCGATCTAGGGAAGGGGCGAGGAAGCCAGGGACACCAGATGAGCTCTCCGGCGGAGATGGAAAGGCAGGGCCGGGCTGCCGGGACCTACCTGGAACAGTAACGGTGGAGGATGCCCCAGGCACCTCTGGCCTCTCCTCCTCAGCCTCCTCCCGCTGCCGTTGCTGCTGCTGTTGCTGCTGCTGGATGAGGCTGAGATCCGAGCGGCTGAGCTCGGCTCTGGCGGCCGCGGGGACCAGCTGTGCCTTCAGCAACACCGCGGCCAGGCCGAAGAGCAGGGTGCAAGGGACGCGCCGGCTGAGCCTCGCCATGGCCGAGAGCCAGAGGGCCGCGGCGGCATATTGCGGGGCTCCGGGCGGCGGCGGGCGCCAGGGCTGCGGGCTCCGGCAGCGCCCGCTTGCACGCTCCCCCTCGCGCCGTCTGCCTCGCACACCCTCAGCAGGAGCAGGAGGAGGCCGGGAGGCGGAGGGAAGCAGGAGGAGGAGGGGGAAGGCAGCATCCTCCAGCACGTGATGCGCGGGGCGGGGCGGGGCGGGGCGAGCCGGGCGCCCCGAGCAGATGCTCGGTTCTCGCCCGCAGCCGGGCTGCTGCGAGGGTTAGTGCTCCGCGCGGTGCTAGGGTGGTGTGCTGGGCGGAAGCCGCCAAGGATCAACGAGAAAGGAGTCCTTCTGCGGGCTGGGAGACCTTCAGACCCTCCAGCCCCTACCGAGGCTCCGGGAAATTTTACACAAAGTGGAATAAAATTCCCCCCCACCTGACCCTGAAGTAGAGGAGAGGTGATAGGTTGATTACCTTCCTACAACACTTACCGCATCAGTGGCTGAAAAAGCTAGGGTCTCCTAACTAAATAGGCTTTGCTCATCATGGCCATCATTGGTTAGCTAGAAATTAAACTGTGGCTCTCCAGATTTTGACTAAACTTCCTTTTTCTGCCCAAGTGGGAATCTCTTTCTGTATCATAAAATATTCTTATGTACATTTTGTATAATTGGTAGCCTACGTTTTTCATTTGTTCAAAACATATTCTACTAAATGCGCACTAGGTGCTTACAGTATGCCAGCCTTTAGTCAGGTGTTTGGAACAAGCAAGATACAACCCCTGCGTTCTAGGAGCTCACTACCTGTTAGGGTAGAGGAACATGTAAGCAAATTATAATCCAGTGTATGGTTGCCACTGGGGAAACACTACGTGTAGAGGTTGCAATGAATTGGAAGAAATTATGTGGGATACGGAAGGGGGCTATAAAATACTCGGGAAGGTGGAGTTTAAAGAAGAATAAGAATTCCACACATAGCTGGGAGCAATCGGGTCATCTAAAAAGTAGAGCAGCATGGGGGGCGGGGGCGTGGCGGTGCGCGCGCGCGCGCGCTCGCACAAAGCGCAAAGGAGTTTAACAGCACAGTGTGCTTGGAAAACTGTGAGCAATGATTGTGACAGAGTGACAGTGTTTTAAATTGAAAATGAGACTGGAGATCAGATCACTAAAAAAGTAATAGCGGACGCTTCTATGGTACTTCATATGTGCCAGGCACCATTCAAGCACTCTATATATGTTAACTCTTGTAATAACCTTAGATGCTATAATAAATTCAAGTAAATTTCAAGGAAATTGAAATTTACGCTGCAAGTGACTGTGAAGTAGTGAAAGAAATTAATCAGGAAAGAGACTCGCCACCAGTCTGCTTTTTAGAAGGATCATTTTGCTATCAGCATGGAAGATTGATTACACAGGGTAGATCAGAGGAGAGGAGACCAGTTCAGAGGTGTTTGCAAAAGCCCATGAGGAGATGGCCAAGGCTTTTGAGACTGGAAAAGAGAGGAAATGAGTGAGACATTCAATATTTAGGGCTGGAATCAACAGAGATGGCTGGCTGGTTGGGTGGGTGGGTGGGGAAGGGAGAAGGAGAGAGATGAGTGTGTCTAGTATAACAGTCAAATTGCCAGATTCAGATCCTGGGTGGCTGCTTAGAACATTATCAAGATTAACTGGTAGTACAGCCTGCGGAATAGGGTGAGAGGCCACAGCTTGTTCAACTATAGTCTTTTTGCATTTGCAGTGCCTGTGGGACATCTCATAGTCTAATGTAAATGTGATCTGACTGCGACCTTGGTCAGTCACCATCATTCTTGATTCAGCTGATTTGGCTATTGGACAATCCGTCTCCACTCTCACCATTCTTCTGTGTGTTTCTCCCACAGTTTCCAACTTGCTGGAAAAGAACAAACTTCTCAATAGTGGAAAATTATTCTTTGATCAATGGTATAAAAATAATGCCTATAGAACCATAAAGTAAAATAATAATAATAGGCATTTTACATGCATTATCTCTTTGTATCCTCAGAGCAATCCTACAAGTTAGCTCTCATCCTATTTAGCAAATGGAAACACTGGCAATCAGAGAGGCTACTGTCTCCCCAAAGCTACTCTAATATGTGACTCTAACTGCACTGTTTGAAACTTTTACCATGAGCTTGTATTGCTTGTTTAGTGATGTTTTAGACAAAAATAAAGTATGGGGGCTACATAATTTTTGGAAAACAGATGCCAAAGTGTGGGTTCTCGCAGTGAATGCCATTGTTCCATCATGGCTCTGCCTCGCCTATGCGAGCAGGAGCTATTGGGGGAGGCTGAAGGCAGAGAGCCTTCACTAGTCTCACCAAGCTGTTTTTGTTGCATTTTCTTCCAATTTACCTCTGCCTGAAAGAAAGGAGAAAATGGAAATGGCTCCAAAAACCTGACTTGCAGGAAGAAAGGAAGGCTTCCAGGATTTCTGTCCTTCTGCGTTATGGTGGCCAAGTCATCTTTAACATATCGGAAGCTGACCCTCCCGAGGCAAAGCCGCTGATTACACAGCCCCCGGTAGAGGGTGGACGTCAAAGCCTTCAGTGCTATGGACTGTTTAAAGAAATAAGTTTTGTCGATCAACATGGTCTTGACATAGTTTTTAAATGCCCCATTGCTCATACAGCTTATGCCTAACTTCTGTGCAATATACAAATCTATATTATCTGATGCAATCAGGGCTAGTAACTGGTGAATCAAAAAAGATGGTGAAGAAACATAAAAATCAATATATCTTAAATATATTTTAAACTGCTTATTTTATCTTAAAATAAGTAAAAGCAGATTCATTTACCAATCTTTTGATGTAGGGCTAAAAATTGAGGGTTTTTTTGAGTATCTAACCACATCCTAGGGTTTGAAGTCATAAACCACCATTACAGTGCACCCCTATGATTTGCAGTTTTAGTTTAAGTGGAAGGCGTTCTTAAAGACTCTTGACAAACAATGTGAGTGCCAATTCCTTCTATTTTCAATTTTTTCCCAAATGTTTGCAATTTTCTCACTCACTATTAAACTTAGTTTACATAGAAAAATGCACTTTGCTCAAGTTTATATTTCATCCATTCCTTATAACACATAGAAGTGACAAAAACAAGTTTGTGAACAAGCATAACTGACTTAGCACACACACCAACTGGTGGGGACAAAACCAAGCGGATATTCAGGAAGGTGTATCCTGCCACCTGCGTGTGCTTCACGCGTCAGTCAGTGTGATTTACAAAGAAATGGAAGATGCCAGTTGATCTAGGACATTATTTTCAGTTTCCTAATTCATGATACTGTTCATGCTTAGTACAATATAACCATAAATGTTAGAACTTCTTCATTTTTATAAAACTACTACAAGAGCCACCAGAAAGCAAAGAATAATACTATGCATATATAATATATTAATTCTTCCCTGCTTGAAATCTACCAGTACCCCCCCCCACCCCACTGTTCTTGGCACAAAGTCCAAAATCCTGAACAGACTTACAAAGCCCTTTATAATCTATCCTCTGACCACCCAGGCTCATCTTTTAATATTTCTTACATAAACACTTACACAGAGAGAGAGAGAAGGGAGTTTTCTTATTGCCTTGAACTAGACTGATTTGGGTTGCCCCTAGACCTTAACATACTGATTTCCTCTGCCTGGAACTCTGCTCCTCACCTCTTTAACTGGCAAGCTCGCATAGAGCCAGAAGGTCCAGCTTAGATATGACTTCCTCCAGGATACGTTCCCTGGCATCCTTAGCTTTGATTAGGTACTCCTGCTTTGAGCTTGCAGGACACCTCATATTTCCCCTTAGGACTCTGTTATTTAAAAAGGATACTTACTTGCCTATATCCTCACTAGCGTAGGTTCCACAAGGGTCAGGGCCATCATGTTCACAGCTGTGTCTCCAGCTCCTACCACAATGCCTAACACTGATTGTTTGATTACTTGGTTGATTAAATCAATAAATCAATTTTATGAGGCAGAACTATTGGTTAATGGAGGAGAGCCCTGGAATCAGGCTGCTCTGGTATCTACCACTCACAGCTTTGTGTGTGATTTACAAAAGATTTGGGCCTCGGTGTTCTCAAGTGTATAGTGGGAGAAATAATAGAGCCTAAAAGAGGTAAAAAAAACCGACATAATGTAAAATTAGAGTTTCTTGCTATAGAAACTGTTCAGTAAATGTCAGCTGTTACTTCTTTGGTTAATGTATGCATGTTTATTCTGTTTCATTTATATATATTTTATAATGTATATAAAATTTCATATTATATGTAGTCAATTCTCATTTTTCTTGTTAGTTGTGTTCTATAAAGTCACTGCAAACACTAAAGTAGCAAATACTGAACCATTGCTCCTAGGAGGAATACAGTCTGGTTCCTGCCAGCCTCTGGTCATAACATTTTTATCAACTGAACAATACATAACCTTGTTTTATGTGCGTTTCTGTTTAAAGACACCTTATTTATTATATATTGCAGTGCATTAATATTGAGCTCACAGCCAACAGCACTATAACTCATGCCTGAAAGAAGCTTATCTAATGCATGTATTTTCTCTGTAAGGCACAGCACAGCCTTCTTGGGTTTAGGAACAGTGACAGCTCTTCAGCACTATAATTGGGGGCTATTTTAAACAACAAAATCTCCAATGAAAAGTACAAAACTGAAAAAAAAACTGGCACTAAATAGACCATAAAAAGGACCCTTGTATCTAGTATGAGAGCCGAAAGAAGGAAGAGCATCACCTCATTTGAACTCAGCTGGGCATATGTATGTTGGGCAACTCAAATTTTTCACTGCTTTGCACATTTCCAGGAATAACCATGAAAGTACTGATTTGGGCATTATAAATACATTTTAGCAAATAGGCAAATTTGGAAATATGGAATCATGAATAATGAGGATCAACTGCATATGTTTGTGTGTGTAATATATATAATGTATTTCTTTTGGTGTACATAAGAAAGACTGGATAAAATACATTATTGGGAGCCGAATAACTCTGGAAAGAAAATATGAATGCTATCAAGGATTAAGAAAGAACCCACCCCTGTAATTCCAGGCTCCAGGACTGCCCCAGGGCTAGGCTGGCCCCTGAGCCCCAGGCAACAGGCTAGCACCTTTGGACACAGCCTCCAGGCCAGCCTTCATGGCCCCAAACCAGGCCTGCCCCAGTGTCAGAGCGATCCCTGTGGCCCCAGGCTCCAGGCCCTCTCCCCACCAATATCTACAAATCAATCAGTGTGATACATCACAGTAACAAAATGAAGGACAAAAGTCATACGATCATCTCAATAGATGCAAAAAAAGTCTTTGACAAAATTCAACACCCTTTTATGATTAAAAACAAAAACCTCTTAACAAATTAGGTATTAAAAGGATGCACCTCAACATAACAAAGGCTGTATATGACAAGCCTACAGCTAATGTCATTCTCAATGGTGAAAAGCAGAAAGCTTTTCCTCTAAGATTAGGAAGAAGACAAAATTGCCCACTCTGACTACTTCTGTTAAATATCATACTGGCAGTCCTAGCCAGAGCAATTAGGCAAAAAAAAAAAAAAAGAGATAAAAAAGCATCCAAATCAGAGAAGACATAAAATTGCCTCTGTTTATAGATAACATGGTACTAGATATAGAAAATCCTAAAGTCTCCACCAAAACTGTTAGAACTAATCAATGAATTCGGTAAAATTGCAGGATACAAAAATCAACATACAAAAATCAGTTGTGTTTCTGTACACTAACAATGAACTATCTGAAAAAGAAATTAAGAAAACAATCCCATTTACAACAGCACCAAAAAACAACCTTAGAAATAAATTTAACCAAGGAGATAAAAGATCTGTGCACCGAAAACTATAAAACATTGATGAAAGAAATTAAAGAAGACACAAATAGTTGGAAAGATACCCTTTGTTCATGGATTGGAAGAATTAACATTGTTAAAATGTCCATACTTCTCAAAGCCATCTATAGATTCAATGCAAAGCCTAGCAAAATTCCAATAGCATTTTTCCCAGAAATAGAAAAAACAATCCTAAAATTCATATGGAATCACAAAAGAATGTGAATAGCCAAAGCATTCTTGAGCAAAAAGAACAAAGCGGGAGACATCGCACTACTTGATTTCAAAATATAGTACAAAGCAATCGTAGTCAAAACAGCACTGGGCTGGCCCTGTGGCTCGGTGGTTAAGTTCACATGCTCCCCTTCGGTGGCCTGAAGTTTGCCAGTTCGGATCCTGGTCACAGACAGGACATACACACTGGTAATCAAGCCATGCTGTGGGGGGATCCCACATAGAAGAACTAGAATGACTTATAACTAGGATATACAACTATGTGCTGGCGCTTTGGGGAGAAAACAAATTGGCAACAGATGTTAGCTCAGGTGCCAATCTCTAAAAAAAAAAAGAAGGGCAAACTGGTACTCTGAAAACTATGAAATTTTGTTCAAAGAAGTTACAGTGGATCTAAATTGATGGAAAAACATCCAAGGTTCATGAATCAGAAACGTAACATTGTTAAGATGACAATACCCCCAAAGTGACCTACCGAATCAACACAATCCTTATCACAATCCCAGATGACTTCCTTGTAGAAACTGACAAGCTGATTCTAGAATTCACATGGAATTGCGTGGGACCCCGGATAGCTAAAACAATCTTGAAAAATAAGAACAAAATAGGAGGACTCATATTTCCTGATTTTAAAGTTTACAACAATCCTATGGAGGCCCGCCTACGGATAGGTGCCCTGGAGCCTACGTGGATGAGAACTTCACCGCCAGAGCCCTTGCCTCCACAGGGGAGACCAGGATAAGTGTCAAACAGACTCACTGGACTCCTAGCTGGCTGCTGTTTTGTAGAATGCACAGATTTGGCAACAGCTGGGAAGTGTTTGCATAAAATTAATGGGAAACATCATCTAAGAGGCACACCTGCAAAATGTTTTAAAGTGAACTATGCCACTTGTAGGAAATAACCAAATAATAGCCCTGAGTACTGCCTCTTTTGCGGGAGGGTCTGATCCAAGATGTGGATGATGGCAAGATTTTAGAATTCTTCATCTACATCTGCCGCTCCTGTCAGGAAAGCAAGGTGGTTTTGGATGAGGGCTATGGTTTTGTGAAACCATTGGGCTATGGTTTTGTCAAATTCACGGATGAATTCACAGATGAAAAGTGGGTCATATGAGTCAAATAGCTACTAAACCCTGGGTTTAGAGGCCCTTCCCAGGTGACAGGCATGTAAATCATTAAGATTCTCTGAGGTCAGAAAGGATGTATTATCTGCTTTATGTCAAAAAGCGATAGTTTTTTGGAAATTTACCAATGAACGGGAACAGAAGCAAACCCTTACAAAGTGCCAGGAAGCAGTGGGACGGGGGTCTAAACTGGCGCTGCTGAGCATAGCAGTCCCTCACGTGAGCCATGTGGAGCTGGTGGAATACAGTCAGATGTGCAGTTACAGCTACAACCAGTATTACCAGCAGTACCAGAACTACCACTCCCGGTGGGGTCATGACCGGAACACAGGCAGCCACAGCAAACAGTTCCTCCCAGTGTGGCCATACCCAGAGTACCATGCAGACATATTGTTCCGCCACATGCCCAGCCGAGTGAGCAGTGCCCGATACGTTGCCAAGAGACCAAAGAAAAGACCTAGAGACAGCGAACAAGACATAAGGGTTTATTGGGAAGTTCCGTACAGGGAGGGTCCAGTGGCAGCCAGCTGGACTGAAATGGACACAGCTACCGGCCCCTGAGAGAAGCTTGCTTAAGTAGGCAGAGGAACAAAGGCTGCATGCTTGCCAAGGGGGACTGTCCCTGTATGACCTGCATTCCAAGGACCAGAGCCCCATGCTCCGCCCCCCGCCCTCCCCACCAAGGGCCTCCGTGTTCCCTCAGATCTCAAGGGTCTTTGTGCTAACTCTCCAATGAGAAAACAGCTGGGTTAACCAAGCCCAGGACTGTTATCATTGTGAGTGCTGGTACATAGCCCAGACAAGGAGCCTCAAGGACACATGGTCTTAAAAGGGCACACCAGCTAGTGCCCCTACACATATGAAGAAGTTGCACTCGATCGATGACCCCGTGCCACAGCTGGGTGTCACTGAGGCCAACAAGGAGTTCATAGAGCAGACTGAGGAGCTGTATGATGCACTGATGGACTGTCACCGGCAGACCCTGTACAACTGTCTCCAGAGATCCCCACCATGACGTAGCCAGGACAAAGGAGAAGCCAGAGTGGGCCATGAGAGGGAGAAGGCAGACTCCTTTTGAAAAAAAAAAAAATTGCAAGAACTTTGGCTTTTCTGAAAATATGATTTGTAAGATTTTAGCGATGAACTGTTTCACTAAATTATGAATATTCCTGAAATACTGCTGCCTTCGTTTGTTAGTAAACCATTTGAGTTTGAAAACCAAGGGACCAACTGTTGAAGAGGGTTGAACAGGTTCAAATTTGTATTTCTTTAGGGGCCAGCCCGGTGGCGCAGCGGATAAGTTCGCACGTTCTGCTTCTTAGTGGCCTGGGGTTCGCTGGTTCGGATCCTGGGTGCAGACATGGGACCACTTGGCACACCATGCTGTGGTAGGTGTCCCATATATAAAGTAGAGGAAGATGGGCATGGATGTTAGCTCAGGGCCAGTCTTCCTCAGCAAAAAGAGGAGGATTGGCAGCAGGTGTTAGCTCAGGGCTGATCTTCCTCAAAAAAAAAAAAATTTGTATGTCTTTGAACAAGAATCATTTGCCCAGGTAGGACTATCCATTCTCCTGGAGATAATAACAGTTTGGGATTATTAACCAAAATAGGTCATTCAAACAGCTACTAAACCCTGGGTTTAGAAGCCCTTCTCAGGTGACACGCATGTAAATCATTAAGATTCTCTGAGTCAGAACACGTGGATTATGTGCTGAGCGTCAAACCGTGGGCAATTTTATCCAAGGCATTTCAGGCATCCTCCTTCCTCCAACAGATTTGCTCTAAGTCTGGTGACTGGGTAGAGAAGAGTTCATTAGGCATTCCAGCTGGGATAGGCCAATGTGTGACAGGAAGTGATGGAACCAGCTAAACCTAGACCAAAAGGCTCAAGACTTGGGGGTTGGGGGGGGACTCAGAGAGTGTAGCCATGAGGCACAGAGAATTATTCACAGACTTTGAAACCAAATGGAGTTTGCTCAGCTGGATTTTACAATTGCTTTGGACCAGTGATTTCCTTTTTTTTTTTTTCCCTTTTTTTTCTTTTTTGAATGAGAATGTCTATAATTATTGTAATATGCCTGTTGCACCATTGTATGTTGAAAGCACGTAACTTTTTCTTTAGTTTCACAGGTCCACATATAGAGAATTGTATCCCAGGATGGATCATAAACCAAGCCTCACCCATACCCAGTTTGGATGATTTAAATAATGAATTAGGGACATTCAATCTGATGAGATGAAGAAGGGATTTTGGTCTTTGAGTTGACGCTGTAATGGTTTGATTGGGGGGACTTTGGTATGGGTTGAATGTATTCTGCATATGAGACTGATGCGAACCTTTGAGGGCCAGAGGTGGACTGTGGTAGACATAATAACACCCCCCAAAAGATGCCCATGACCTAATCCCTGGTTCTCTGAATGTGTGACCCTTCAGGGCAAAAGGCCCTTGCAGTAATTTAAAACTACGTCATTGTCCAAGGCACGAGAAAGTACTGAGGCTCACCCAGTGACCAAGCCTGCATGGATCTAGGGGAGGCTATGGAGTGAGGAGGGGAAGAACTGGCTGTGGGGAATTAGAGGTGAGAAGGGACTGTTTCTGTTTCATGCGTAAACCAGATTCTCAGCTCTGTTACTGAGTCACTCCTATGCTGCAGCTGCTTTAGGATTCCCTTGAGCGACCAGGGCTGTGCAGCAGGATCGACGTGCCACTAGTTACTGCTGTGTCGTCTCTATTCCTTGCAATCACTGAATACCTGAGGAGTGATTGAGAGAAGACCCTTGAAGTTGAGTTTGGTAATTTAGCACCACATGGTGGGAAGTGTGTGGCTCTGGTTTAGTCGTAAAGGAGGCTCAAGTCGAAAAGTCAAAATTGGTATACTGAGAAGTAGGAAATTTGCTCATTCTTTAATAAACTCTTCCCTTTGGTTTCCTCACTAAAGTATACTGAAAATTGCAAAATCATCCACTTGTCTGCCAATTAGGTGAGAATACCTCTGAGTTTTAAAGGTGTTTATGTCACTTCTAATCTCAAAAACAACTTTTTCTTTTGGAGGAAGATCAGCCCTGAGCTAACATCTGCTGCCAATCCTCCTCTTTTGCTGCGGAAGACTGGCCCTGAGCTAACATCCGTGCCCATCTTCCTTCACTTTATATGTGGGACGCCTACCACAGCATGGCTTGCCATGAGGTGCCATGTCCACACCTGGGTCCCAAAGCGGTGAACCCCGGGCAGCCAAAGCGGAAGGTATGCACTTAACCGCTGTGCCAACAGGCCACCCCTCTCAAAAACAACTTTAACTGCACTGTTCAAAGAGGAGAAAATTTATAAGCCATCAGAACGTTCTTGCCTATGGGAAGTTCACCATGTACCCTATACAAGATCAAGAATAACTCCTATTACTCAGGTAGAGAGCATAATTCTCCAAGTTAAATACCACCACTGATAATGTGCATCACTTAGTGCTTTTGAGGGATAACTTTGTAGTAACTGTTAATAGTCTGAATACAAGATTGACTAAAAAGCAATGCCTAAAGATTCCATTTCAACACTCCAACATCTGAGAAATGGTGTAGAACTTTGAGATTACTTCAAAATAGTTTTTTTTAAAATAACACAAATGTAAATTATTCTAAGTTCCAATTCAAAATCTAAACTCCTTTTATTAAACCAACACCAATTTACATATTTATTATGCTTCAGGAGATGGGGCTGACAAGGAAAGGGACCCAGGAGGTAAAAGGGAATCTAACCATATAACTCTCTAGGCAATTCAGAACAGGTTAGAAAGTGAATAAAGATATTACTTGGAAAAGGATTGGTGTTGCACCAATTGATATGCAGGCATTTCAGCCTATTCACTAGATAATAGCAAATCCATTTTATAAACTGTGAACTAGCAATCTAGGCAGTGTTGCACAGCAGAAGGCAAGCTGGACTAGGAATCTGAATATGTAAACTGAGGTCCCAATCCTGACAGTTACTGCTTTGAACAAGTAAGGAACCTTCTGGGCATCATCAACAGTGTGAAGGGGTGAGGTAAACCCCTCCTGATTTGTGGGTTTCGGCGTTTGACATGGTGTCCGTGGATGGTGTTCTTTGGATTGTCCTGTTTGGGGTTCACTGAGCTTCCAGTCTTGTAGGTTGCTATTTTTTTAATCAAATTTGGAAACTTTGGTTTCAAATATTTTATCTGCCCCATTTTCTCTTTCCTTTCTTTCTAAGACTCCTTGTGCACCTTGTTAGATTGTCCCACAGGTTCTTGACAAGGCTTTTATTTTTTCAATCTTTTTTTCTTTTTTTTGCCCTCTGTACATCACTTTGGATGAATTCTATCAATGTAAGTTCATTGATCCTTTTTTCTGTTCTGTCTACTCTACTTTTAATCCCCCTCTGATGAATTTCTGATTTTAGATACTGTATTTTTTAGTCCTAAGGTTTCCACTTGAGTCTATGTTATTAGTTTCCAAGTTTTTCCCGAAATGCCTACCTTTTCACCCCAAACTTCCATGTTTTCCTGTATAGACTCTGACATATTTATCATAGTCATTTAAAGTAATGTCTGCTGAATTGTTTGTGGGTCTGTTTCTATTGACTAATTTTTCTCAAAACTATGGGTCACATTTTTCTTTCTTCTCACTTACACACACACACACACACACACACCATTGTGGACGATACATTGTAGTCTTTAGGTTGTGGTATCTTCCTCTGAAGGTAACTGCCTTTACCAGCAGACAATTAAATCATAGGTGGATCACCTTAAACTTGTGGAAGCTTGGTTTTATGCTTTGTTAGGGCGAGCCCCTTTGGTTTTCCCCTTTGTCCTAGGGTGAATTAATCAATCTTGGGATGTAGTATTTATTCCTAAGCCATAGATCCTCTGGAGTTTTAATGGAAAGACTGGGGTATTCTCAAGCTCCTGTCACCTGGTAAGACTTGAACTCCAAACTCATGTTCCTCCTGCAGTGGACAGTGGCTGGAACAACTGCTCAGCTCTTTCAACCTTCCAGCTGTTGTTTTCCTTTTGGGCTCTCTGGAGTCTCACTAGAGCAGAATCAGGGTCAGGGTGGGCCAAGAATTTTAGGCGAAAATATTCTCCCTCTTAGAACGTGGCTCCTTCCTTTCCTAGATTTCACCCTCAATTTCTAGCCATGATGGCAGTGCCATCATTTCAGGAAATGAGAGGGCATTTTTCTGTTTGCATTCTCTCTATACAACAGAGAGCAGCCACAGAGAAAAGCGTGGTTCCCTTCCTTAAGAGTCAAACCCTCCCCGGTTTCCACCTGCTTTTGGTAACTTCAGTGTCTTCAAAAAGTTTCTTTTTTTTCCTTCTTAGTTTGTTCATTGTTATTGGACACAAGCTTCTCTACCATTATTGGAATTGGAAACCCTTCTTAAATTTTAAATATCTGTGATTCTATGACTTGTAATTGGTGTGTTTTCACATTAGGTTTCCTTTGCTCTTCTTGTATTATCTTTTTCCAAATAATTAACTCTTAAGAATTCAGACTTTCAGAGAGGTGTGTCACCAGTTTGCGGTCATCCTTTTAGTGCATTATTGCTGGCTCATGTGATTAAAAAACATACAACATCCCAGAAGGAAAGTATAAAGGCCATACCCAAACGCGGCACCACACGCTCAAGTTTATTGTACAGTGACGAGTTACACACGGGAAACTAAGCAGAACACTGTCCCAGTTTTCACTAACTCAAATCAAGTTAGCAAATGACACATTTTAGAATACACTCATTTTATGTCTCACCCAATGTGGGTGATCACAAGAGAAGCTAAACAAAGAAAATTACTTTCTATGTTACTTAGGTAGCAAATTAATTTGATATATACAGCTTCCAAGTTACTTTAAGATATTTTAAAGTGTTTCAAAACTAGTAGGGAACTGTTTACGTCCAGCCTGAAAAAGAATGTAGAATGGACCATTTTAGGGGTAAATAGCTTCATTTGTGTATCCACAGCAGAATCACTCCTTCCTGCTAACAAAAATACTAATAAATCTCTGTGTAGGTTAGGTTTACTAAATTAATAATGACACTGAAATTAACTAGGTTTGGTTACATTGTTATATTGCACTTGAGAACAATGACAACAAAAAATCAAAGACTCAGTACCTCTCCCAAAAAGTTCATTATGTATCAGAAATTACAATGAAACACAAGCACATATGCATGCTACACACCCCTAGGTTCACTGTTCTAACTAGCCTACCAAGAAGTTAAAAGGGATACTCTTCAAAACACTAAGTCATTTCATTCACGGTTTTTGATCCTATATGCAGTTTTCAAATTTTGTATATTTTTCTCATTTATCCAACTACCACATATACAAGTTATTCAAGAATACAAAGTGACACTGAGATATGCAATGGTCATACACAAGTATTCCAAGAATGACTTACTCTTCTCCAAGCTCGGCACTACATTCTGTAACAGAGGAATGTCTACCAACTTACAGATTGTTTTCCTTATAAAAATCAGCTAGATACTCTACTTTTGCCACATAAATCTCTCTCCTAAGGTCAGGATTCATTATCAAAAATCTTTACGGCCCTCTTAAAGAAGCCAGTATGGTCTCTTTTACTAATACTTGAATTTTCTCTTTATATAAATATAAAGTATTAATGAGAATTTACTATGAATAAGTAGTTTCATAACACAGGTAGAATTGTGGCACTAATACTTTGCTTACTTGTTTTATACTTCAGAATTACTAAGAACTTAATCAGAATTACAGTAACAACTAATCATAAGAGAAAGGTATAGGGAAGAAAAGGAAAGAATGTTCCTCACACAAATGTTTCTCAATTCTCAAATAAATGTATACATAAGAAATCAACAACAGTATCAATATATTTTACGAATATCAAATGCTTTAAATATTCTCTACACCTCATTCATATGTGTTTTTTCAAACTGAATCAGATTATAAGAATTTTACACTTAAATGGATTTTAATTCTCAATAAATCACAAACACAGTAGCATTTAAAATGTTTGAAAATTAAAATAGTTTTCATAGGACTACTTTTGACATTTCAAGCAAATACATTCACAGGCCACTTTAAGGTAAAAAGAATCCCAACATTTTGCCAAACATTTTCCTTAGAGAGTAGGCTTTTGCTTTATACTTCTACCATATTTTTGTGGAGATATAAATTTTCATTTTTTAAAAGAAAATACTATTGCTTAAAATTACATTTCATAAAGGAAATTTCAAACAGCATGTTAATTTCCAATGAAACATCCCACAATCTCCTTTACAAGGGTATACCTTGAGATAGACGCCATAAAGGAACAGATTGTGCAAAAGCAAATAGTAACCCTCTTTTCAAAGAGTGACTTTCTATCCAACATCTATCTTCAGGAATGACTGCTATTAGGTGGGAAAACAGGTAAGACGAAAGTTGTTATAGACCAACTTAGTAACCATCTGTGGCAGGCTCTACGATAAAAATATTTTTTTCTTAAAAAGTTTTAAATTTATCAGTAATAAAAATACTTATTGCATACGACTAAGATCTTTTAAGCTACTAATAAAATCTATACTACAAAACCTATTAATTTTGAAATTCATTAGAGCTAAATACAGGGTCTTATCAATATTCTAACTTGTATAACTCACCTACATTTGCCTCTATTTTATGAATATATTCTAGTTAGCCACTTGTGTAGAGAATTATAACACAAGACATGGCAAGATAAATTTCAATTTTTAAAACATAGAAAAATATTCAATTATTTAAGGAAAATACTTATCATTGCCAAATGAAGACAGCAATTAAAAAGTTATTAAATTCTCAACTTCCAATGTACAACATGACGTAATTGCACAAAAATAGGTATAATTAATAGTCATCCGCAGGCCTTGAGGAACTGTGAATAAATCACCCATTCCTCTAGAAAAGTCATCACCCTACAGGCATATAAAAGTACAACTTGCCTCCTATGCAGCTTTTATTAAAAAATCCTAGAAAAGTAATTTGTGTTAATAAGCCTAAGAAAGTTTTAAAAGGTTTCCAATAACTTGAATTGCTTATAAAAGTACCCTTTAGAAGTCACCTTGATATCTGAGACTAGTTTTACACATTACACTTTGCTTCAACTGAGGTCATATCCACGTGAGTAGCATCATGCTATTGCTAGAAGGAAACCAGTGAACTACTTTGAGAATTTCCATTCTAAGCATTTCCCATGGGCTTGGGGGTTTGGGTGCAGGTTCCTATAAGTTGTAAAGATTCCTCATTGATCTTGACCCATTTTCAGTAACAGTTTTGGAAATATAAGGAACAATACATGTACAGGGGGAAAACAAATTAATCCCAAATGAAAATTCTTACTCTAAGAATGTACTATTAATAAGCAACTCTATCAAAGAGCTACAAATGTAGTCTTTTAATTAAAATGCTTTTTCTTTTTTGTATTGTAAATAGCCAGACTGATACAATGGGATAAATGTACTTTGGAAATGATTTCCAACTCCATATGGCTTTAAGCACCATGATATTTAGTGGAAATTAAACTATTACACATAATAGGCATTTCTGATTATGGAACGAATTTTTAGTATAGGTTGGCTTAAAGGATTTGAAATACAACTTATACAAATTAAAATGTAATAAAATGGACTGTGAATTAAATATAAATAAAAATTTAACAGCATGTACCCAATTTTCATATTAAAACACAATACTGTACCTTTGCTATTACAGGAAAGAATTTTGATGAAATCACGTTTGTTTGCTTTTTTTAAAGTTCTATGATGTAGGTAATATTAAAATCAAGTTCATGCAGTTACAAAATTAGTAGCTTGAAAACGCAACTGTAGTGTAATGTGTATTAACATTAAGTACCTGTACAAAAGATGTGGATCCTAAGGCCCGAATTTGGATGGCTTTAAAACAACAACAACAACAACAAACAAAACGCAACATACAAAATCAGAAACAATAATCGTAGGAGGTACTGTTTTACATAGAGTGGTAACTCAGGCACTACCTGTCTTATGTACATTGAAGAAGAGCTCTCGCTTGAAATTTTATTATTTAAATACCTAAAAACACAAGTCAGTGGATGTGTATTAAATGTATGTCTGAACATAATTATAACAAAAAGGCTCACAAATATTGCTGTCATTTTGTGGTTAAAACAATGGGCACCATCAGCAGTACAGTCTTGGAATTTAATTCCTCATGAAGGAAACTGAAACCTGTAAGGAAGTTGGTGATTCGAACGGGTCAGGATGTAGCATAACTTAAAAATCACAGTTAAGTTTCTGAGTTTCCTTCACCATTTTCATGAGGTTGAAGCTGTTCTCTTTCTTGCTCTTCTTGAGGTGGCCGGACACGTTTAAAAAAGCCCATCTGTCAGTTGAAGAAAAGCTAACATCACTGCCACATCAGTGAAGAAAATTCAAAGTATTCTGAGTGATTATATTCTCACCAAGAAAATTTAAATGGCACTTGGTACAATTTTTCTTCCCTGAAATAGTATGTAATGCTCATCGTGCACCATCATTAAACGTCCCTTCCTTCCCTTCCATTCCTCCTCCTTTTCCTTCCTCTCTCCCTCTTTTCTTCTGCTTCCCCTCCCTCCCTCTCTTTCTAAGTCCATTACTTACCCTGTACATTACAAATACCAAAACAGCCAGTAACAACAACCCTGCTAGAACTGCTAAAATGATCACCCACACAGGCACAGGCATGGGTGCCGGCTGAATGCCCCAGGTGACATCAGTGGTGACCTGTCGGGGGAAAAAAGTTTGAGTTTGAAAAATAGTTCACTGACTTATTCAACAAATATCTTAATGCCCACAATATTTTACCTTAATGGTATTCACATTATTTTCTTCTCTTGTGTACAATCATTTATTTGGTATTGGTAGCATGTACAGACACACAAAAACTCTCCCAAATAGGTTAACTTCTGACTGCCTCTGAAACGATTTTTAAATAATCCTATCCAGTTTATGATATATTGGTCCCATTTTTAATTCTCAAATTTAAGATCTTTAAAATGCTTTCACTTACTGCAGTTAATTTCTAACGTGGGGAGAAATTTCCCAAATTTCCCCCAGTGAAATTTAGTACATGCTAACAATCTCTTACAGAGGACAAGATGCCAAAGTAAAGCTTTAATAACTCCGGGGTGGGGGAGTAAAACAACACTATTAAACCAGGTTATAATCCTATCAAATAACTCTTAATTACTTAAAACTATTGAAATAGTTAAACTGCCATTATTTAAAATAGAATAAAAACATCTATGGCATTGAACTGAGTGGATTTATTCCATTGCCCCAAATCAACGACTTACTAATGTGGAGTTGAAGATATCCTCAATTGGAAGGTTCTTATAAGGAAACTCGATGACATTAAATGAAGCCGATGACTTCAGAGAATATGAATGATTCTGGTTTTCCTTCTGTATGGAAACAACAGTGAAATGATTTCCTGATGACAGGCCTTTTTCATTTCTTGGAAAAAATGGAGAAGTTTGCTGAACGCTGCATCTGTCCACTTACATTCATAAAGGTCTCGGTCCACAGCAGAGACCTCACATACAGGATTGCACTCTTTCCTCTGTCTAGCCGCCCAACCTGGCAGACAATCTTCAAGCATTCAGCAATTCCACAACCCTGCCAAAACAAATTATTTACTTACGAGAAAAGGTCGTTCTATCATCTCTTCAACATATGAAAATTACACATTATACTTGTTTTATGCAAAGGCTTAAGAGATGATCCAGATTCTTTTGCCTTATAGGAATAAGGTTTAAAATGGACAGGCTAATAATTGACTCTTTGAAGGCTTTTTGTTAAGGAAGGGTTGATTTTAATGTGATTTGTTATAGGAGGAAAAGATCTATAATATTACAAGATTCACTTTTACGGCTAGAATTCAAAATTCTTTAGGCAAACCCAGAGCATGGTGATTTTAGTATGACATAAAAATCAGATCACAATGTGTCTGTGGGAAAGAAAAAGAAGCGAGTGAATCTTTAACAGTCATTCCACGTCAGACGTGTAGAAACCAAGTGTCATGCCGATGGTCTTTGCCACATTCAGCGTCTTTATCAGGAACTTGAAGGCAGGCAGGTGAAAATAACAGATATTCACTACCTCATATGTGCTGGTCAAACTGCATTAGACATGTCACATGCATACACCTCACAACAATGCTGTCCAGTAAAGGGCACCTCTAGTTGATGACTAGGAAGAGAAGTGAGCGTCCTTGACCTGATAAAGGGGATCTATGAGAAGCCTATAGCTAACATCATACTTAATGGTAAAAGAATGGATCCTTTCACCCAAACATTAGGAACAAGAAAATGACGCCAGTTCATGACACTTCTATTTAACATTGTTCAGAAGGTTCTAGCCAGTGCAACTAAGAAAGAAAAAAAATTAAAAGATATCAAGATTGCAAAGGAAGAGGTAAAGCAATCTCTATTCACAGATGACAGGATCTTATATACAGAAAACACTAAAGAATCCATAATAAAATCATAAGAACTAATAAGTAAGTACAGAAAAGGTGCAGAATATGAAATCAATATACAAATACAAGCTGTATTTGAAACAGCTATACAAAGCTGTATACAAGCTGCATTTGTACATAGCTATATAGCTATACACTAGCAATGAAAAATCTGACAATAAAATTAAGAAAATAATTCTATTTAAAATAGCCTCCAAAAAGAATAAAATACCTGGAAGTAATTTAATCCAGGAAATGTAAGACATGTACACTGAAAACTACAAAATACTTTTGAAAGAAATGAAAGAAGACCTAAATAAACAGAAAGATATCTCATGTTCGAGGACTGAAAGACTTAATATTGTTAAGATGGAATACTCTCAAATTAATAGACAGATCCAATAAAGTCACTATCAAAATTCCAACTACCTTTTATCTAGAAATGGACAAGCTGATCCTAAAATTCATATGTAATTGCAAGGGACCCCAAATAGCCAAAACAACTTTGAAAAAGAAGAAAATGTTGAATGACTCACACTTTCCAGTTTCAAAACTTACTGTAGAGCTACAATAATCAAAAGATTTTGGTACCAGCAGAAACAATACAGGTATAGATCAATGGACCACAATTGAGAGTCTAGAAATAAACTCATACATTTATGGTCAATTCATTTGCAACAAGGGTGCCAAGACCATTTGAGGGGGATAAACAGTCTTTTCAACAAATGATGCTTGGACAACTGAATAGCCACAAGCAAAAGAATGAATCTGGGCCTCTCCTCCACACCAAATACAAAAATTAACTCAGTATGGATCAGGGATATAAATCTAAGAGCTAAAAACAGAAAACTTAAAAAACCATAAAACTTAGGTGTAAATCTTCAGGACCTTGGTTACACAAGAGTTTCTTAAATATAACAGCAAAATTATAAGCAACAAAAGAAGAAACAGACTTGAGAAAAGAAATTTAGACTTCTTCAAATTTAAAAATTTTTGCATCAAAGGTGACTATCCAGAAAGTAAAAAGAACAAACTAGCAGAAAGAGAAGTTGAGAATACAATCCCATTTACCTACACAACAAAAAGAATAAAATACCTAGGAATAAACTTAACCAAAGAGGTGAAAGACCTATACACTGAAAACTATAAGACATTATTGAAAGAAATCGAAGAAGACATAAAGAAATGGAAAGATATTCCATGCTCATGGATTGGAAGAACAAACATAGTTAAAATGTCCATATTACCTAAAGCAATCTACAGATTCAATGCAATCCCAATCAGAATCCCAATGACATTCTTCATGGAAACAGAACAAAGAACCCTAAAATTTACATGAAACAACAGAAGAGCCCAAGCAATCCTGAGAAAAAAGAACAAAGCTGGAGGCATCACAATCTCTGACTTCAAAATACACTACAAAGCTATAGTAATCAAAACAGCATGGTCCTGGTACAAAAACAGACACACAGATCAATGGAACAGAATTGAAAGTCCAGAAATAAAACCACACATCTATGGACAGCTAATCTTCAACAAAGGAGCCAAGAACATACAATAGAGAAAGGAGAGTCTCTTCAATAAATAGTGTTGGGTAAACTGGACAGTCGTATGCAAAAGAATGAAAGCAGACCATTATCTAACACCATACACAGAAATCAACTCAAAATGAATTAAAGACTTGAATGTAAGACCAGAAATCATAAAAATTCTAGAAGAAAACATAGGCTGTACCCTCTTTGAAATGGGTCTTAGCAGCATCTTTTCTTTTCTTTAAAGAGACATGAATACTAAGTCTACTCAGAAAAGGGAAACAAAAGAAAAAATAAACAAATGGGATTTCATCAGACTAAAGTTCAGCAAAGCAAAGGAAACCATGAACAAAACGAAAAGACAATCCATCAACTGTGAGAAAATATTCACAAATCATATATCTGAGAAGGGGTTAACTTCCAAAATATATAAAGAACTCACACAACTCAACAAAAAAACAAATAACCCAATCAAAAAATGGGCAAAGGATATGAAGATATTTTTCCAAAGAAGATATACAGATAGCCAACAGGCACATGAAAAGATGTTCAACATCACTAATTATTAGGGAAATGCAAATCAAAACTACAATGAGATATCACCTTACACCCGTCAGAATACCGACAGGTGTAATACACTTGGCTATAATTACCAAGACAAAAAAACAACAATGTTGGAGAGGATGTGGAGAAAAGGGAACCCTCATACACTGCTGGTGGAAATGCAAACTGGTGCAGCCACTATGGAAAACAGTAGATTTTTAGCGATTTCTCAAAAAATGAAAAATAGAAATACCATATGATCCAGCTATCCCACTACTAGGTATTTATTCAGAGAACACGAAATCAACAATACAAAGAGATTTACGCACCCCTATGTTCACTGCAGCATTATTCACAATAGCCAAGACGTGGAAGCAACCTAAGTGCTCATCAATTGATGAATGGATAAAGATGATGTGGTCTATATATACAATGGAATACTACTCAGCCATAAAAAAAAGACAAAACTGTCCCATTTGCAACAACATGGATGGTCCTTGAGGGTATTATGTTAAGCTAAATAAGCAGACAGAGAAAGACAAATACCACATGATTTCACTCATATGTGGAAGATAAACAAACACATGGATAAAGAGAACAGATTAGTGGTTACCAGAGGGGAAGGGGGCAGGCGGTTGGCAAAAGGGGTAGAGGGGAACATACATACAGTGAAAGATAAAAACTAGACTATTGGTGGTGAACACGCAGTCTATACAGAAACTGATATATAATAATGTACACCTGAAATTACACAATGTTATAAATCAATATGACCTCAATAAAATAAAAAAGAAAGTAAAAAGACAACTTACAGAATGAGAGAAAATATGTGCAATTATAGCCCTGATAGGGTAGCAGCCAGAATATATAAAGAATGCTTTACGACTCAACAATAAAGGCAAACAACCCAATTTAAAAACGGGGAAAGGATTTGAACAGACATTTCTCAGAGGAAGACATACAAATGAAAAGATGCTCATCATCATTAGTCATTAGGGAAATGCAAATAAAGCATAATGAGATACCACTTCACACTGATGATGACTATAAAAAAGCGTTTTTTAATTTTAAAAAAGCCAATAGCAAGTGATGGCAAGGATGTGGAGAAACTGGAAACCTCATCCATCGCTAGTTGGGAATGTAAAATGGTGGAACCACTTTGATAAATAGTTTGGCAGTGCTTTAAAAGTTAAACAGAGCTCCCAAATGACCCAGTAATTGCATTCCTAGGTTTATTCTCAAGAGAACTGAAAACATATGTTCACAAAAAAACTTGTGTATGAATGTTCATAATGGCACTATTTAAAACAGACAAAAAGTGGAAAGAACCCAAATGTTCATCAACTGATGAATAGACAAACAAAATCTGGTATACCCACAGAATGGAATATTATTCAGCCATAAAAATGACTGAAGTACTAATATATGCTACATACAACATGATGACCTAAAAAACATTATACTAAGTCAAAGAAGCCAAAAACAAAAAGCCACATATTGTATGATTTCATTTACATGAAATGTCCAGAACAGACAAATCCTTAGAGACAGAAAGCAGATTAGTGGTTGCCAGGGGCTGGCGGCAGGGAAGAAGGGGTAGGGACTGCTTAATGGGTACAGAGTTTCCTTTTGAAATGATGAAAATGTTTTGTAATCAGTTAATGGTGGTTGCACAATGTGAATATATTAAAAATCACTAAATTGTATAGTTTAAAATGGCTAAAATGGTGAATTTCATATTATGCAAGTTTTATCTCAATTTTTTAAAAAATGCTATTCTCTAGGAGGATAGAGTGTACAGGATGGAAAATGAGGTGGGGGTAGGAAGTAATTTCTATTTCATACGTATTGGCCAGGGAAGTTCTGTCGTACTCTGCCTTTATGGACACCAGAAGGAGACAGGACATAAGCCACAGGGCTATCTGGACAAGGAGCACTCCAGGCAGATGGGAGAGCAATTTTCAAAGCCTGGAGGTAGAAACATGCTTGGGGCTGTCTATTCAATGAAAAGCAAGGCAGCCAGAATGCGAGGAACAGAGAGAGGAGAGGAGATGGAGGCAGAAAGGCGGAAGGGCCTTGATTCTGTTGACTTCAAGGCTTCCCAGGTTCTGGCTTTCTCTCAGAGTTAGGTGGGAAGGGACCACAGTGACATGATGTAACCTACATTTAAAAGGATCACTATGGCTTCTGATGGCAAATAACGGTAGCAGGAAAAAGGTGGAAATACGGAATCCAACTAGAGGTTTGAGAATAGTCCAGGTGAGAGAGGACGGTGGCTTGGGTTAGGCTGTGGCAGTGGTAGAGCTGATGAGAAGGGGCCAGATTCTGGGTCTTCTGAAAGTAGACATTAACAGAATTTGCTGATATAAGAACATGAGATATGAGAGAAGGAGAGGAGTCAAGCATGATGCCCAGGTTTTGGACAGAGAACTAAATGTGGAATGCTGTAGAAAGAGCAGAGTTCGGAAAACTCAAGGGTACATTCTTAGAGTTAAGTTTAAGATTCCTATTAAATATTTAAGAAGAGTTCTACTAGGCAGTTGGATGATCAAGTCTGGAGTTCAATGCAGAGGATCAAACTGGATGTATAAATCAAAGTCACCCACACAGGGGTGGTATTAAGGGTCATGACAGTGAGTAAGATCATCTAGTGCAGCACTGTTTGACAGAACTTTCTACACGACGGATATCATCAGTATGGGGATATCTGCACTTCCCAAAGCAGTAGCTCCTAGCCTCATGGGGCTATTGAACATTTGAAATGTGGCTGACAGAGACGTCAATATTATAGCACAGATCTAAGGAACGAATGTAGGTGGAGCAGACAAGAAATGTGAGATTTGAGCCTTAGAATACTCTTACAGAGTTTAAAGGTCTGAAAATGGAGGTTAAGAAGAAGTAGTCAGTTGTGGTAGGTGGAGAACCAGAAGAGAGTAGTGTCCTAGAAATGAATGAGGAGTGCTTCACGAAGAAGGAGGTGATTAATGGCCAAAAGTCACTGAGCAGTTGAATTGGATGAGAACGAAGAAGGACCATGGCACTTGGTGACGTGAAGTGACTGCTGACGACTAATGAACGTAAACACTGCACCAGGTTCTCTGCCTGGTGATGGGTTGCAGATCGGTTAAATTTCAAACACTTAAATGATAAGCCCTTTCTAAGATTATAGTCATTACATAGGCTGACTCAAAAAAAGTTGATCACAATGTTAATCATTATTGTAATATATTGTTATTGAGGCCTTCTGGGTTTTTCCTGCAGTGTTGCACTAAAGCCTCAAAGATCAGGATGAGGCCAGGAGAAATGTCAGTTAAAGGAGTGTAGTCAGAAAAATAAGTTGGACCATAAAATATTTTCATTAGCAATCTATAAAGTCAGATCATTTGAAGCAAATTTGGCATTAATTTGACCAGGAACAAGGAAATTATGAAGAATGGATGGTATAAAAGTATATATAGTTCTTTCAAGCACAGCTGTTGTTATTTTTGAAATGTGCTTTGGCATCGCTTCTATAATCACTTATTTTTAAATGTTTAAAGTGCTTGTTGTTGAGATGGCGCTTACCAAAGTGTGAACGTCTCCTTCAGTGAGGGTGAGATCTCGCTTAGTGATGAGATGGTTCCGGTCACCTTGCCCAGAAACTGTGTCATTCTTTTCAGTTTGCGAATTTGAGATCTATGATTACAATAAACTGGTGGTAAATAATAATGGAAAACATTTTACATGGACATTTTGGCATAAACTGTTATATGTGATTAAAACAGTGACTGGAAATTTGGTACAATAGAAAACTCACCACTTAAGATATAAGGTGAAAAGTAAGCATAGAAAATAAAGATTAGAGTCTTTCGTATGTAGAAAAAAGTTACCTCTGCCTAGCCATGATTTTCTCCCCTTGCATAGCGAGACAGGAAACTGATAAAATACAGAAACAGACTGAAATTTCACAGTGTACATCTGTGATGAGTGTTAATTAGGAACATACATCTTTTGTTTTGTTTTCTTAACTTTCCTTAGTCCAAATTGTGCAACAGCTTCTCGTCAAAACTTATGTGCTAGGATGGGGATGACTGTAGCCAAAGTATACAGAATTCCATAAAATGACATTTTTCTAGGTCATGTAAGTCAAGAGAGCCACAGTAAAATGTTGTATCTTATCCCAAAGACAAAAATTTCAACAACAAACATCCTCAACACAACATTATAGTGGATAAACCACAAGGCAATGGAACTAAACTCAAACTGAGTCACTTACGAATATCTCCTGAGGCTCACGAAACACTTCACAAATACACCGTTCACTAGGACGTCACAGAATCAACCTTTACTCATGTCACGAATAAACAATTTAATTCTTAGTGTACTGGTTATGAACTAAAATATTTTTGCAGAGTGGGTCTGTGGATTAGAATAGTTGTTTTATTTCACATTTCTTTTATGGGTTCAGAAAGAAAAGCAATAAAACGTCATCATAATGAAGCGCTGCTATTAACCACATTACCTTAATCCTCAAAGGGTTGATCTCCATATCTGAGGTGCAGTTCATCGGCCCATCAATATCGTATTGCAGGATGTAGAGCAAGGTGTTATTGTTGTATTTGTAAGGCCACTGAAGGTTTAGCATTGCCTTGCTGAAGGAACTTGGACCGTTGTTTCTCAGCTAATGAGGAAAAGAAAAGGCAAATACTTTCGGCAAAAATCTACTCTATAACCCTTCCCCTACACCAACCTTAGGGATCATTAGCAACAGGATTTGAACAACAGCAGAGTTACCATAGTAACTGTAATACTACAACATGCCCATTATTATGCAAAAGACATGAAACTTCACATTTGCCTCTAGCGTAGGGCAGGATGTGTTGGAATGAAAATATAAACAAAAGAGGAAAATATGAAAAAGTTACTAATGAAAGATAGCGTAGAAAATTCTCTTCCTGCAGAAACAAAATTTGGATGTTCTGCTATAGGCATTTTCGATTTTTAGTTAGAACTGCAAAATGTCTGTGTGAAAATATTCAATGACCTATTGCTTTTATTCAAAAATTGGTTTTAAACAAGAATTTGTATAAACTGCTTTCTTTACCCCCTAGAAGCTACTTATCTAATAAAAATGAACTTATGAATAGGGAAAAAATTCAAAGAAATCTCTGGTATATACTTAAACTATGCAGAGTGTACATAAAAATTAAATAGATTTGTTTTTTAAAAATAGTCCCTCTGTTCTCTCTTTGCCGGCTCTCTACCAGGTATCAGTTAAATCCAAGAACTGCAAACCTCATAGATGTGCTGAACGACTGGCCCAACGTCTTCCTCAGTGTCAGGGTTCTCCTTGTGCTCCCAATTCGGAATCGGAAGAAAGATATGATCAGGACTTGAGACTCTAAACAATGACCAAAGAAAACCTACCATGAATATCAAAATGATATGGTCAGTCCATTTTCAAAAGTAGCCTGTATCCAAATGAATAAAATCAGAACTAATTAAAAAAAAACCCACTATACATGCATGCGTACATGCGCGCACACACACACACACACACACACACACACACACACACACTACGCTTTACCGACTCTAATGTAACAGGTGAATTGATAAGTCAGTTTGCATAAAGTTCAATAAACTTATTTTGTGCCTGCTGTTGCCATATCTGGTTTATTTCCAGAGGATTACCAAACAGTTATTCAGGGCTTGGGACACACGTAGGACCTTCTTCTTTCTACAGGAGCTCCAGTTCTAGCAAAACCACCACTAACCACCGAGTGCCTACATCCAAAACAAGCTAGGGGGCCTCATAGTTACTTTTAAAAAGGAACTACTTAGTGAAATAGTTTAAATCACCAGAATGAGATACTCAACTCAGTAATCATACTGACCCTCTTATCTCAACAGCAGCTAAAACAGCAAGGTCAGCTTTGTAAGATACAACTGGGCTTACTTTGTCAAAAAGATTGGAGCTGAAAAAGAAAAAAATATATTTAGGACTGAATTGAGCATAATCATCGTCAAAATCACACAGAGGCAAATGCAGTAAAATTAAAAATGAACAAATTAAAAGCAACAAAGAAATGAAAAACTTACAAATCACATAATGACTTTTATAAGTATTTAATTCCAAAAAGATGACCAAGTTTTACTTCTTAGTTTTGTTTGACAAACTCAAAACTGATGATAAAATTATTCTTATAATATAAATATTGATTTTGAGAAACGGCAGAATCAAGTACTTAAGTTTTATTCTATTCTGTTCCATAATATTTAACGTATATTACATAATACATTTATAACAAATAATATGTCCTCAATAGTTATTATAAACTCGAAAAAGTTGTTTTCATACCTTTGGATCTGCAAATCAAATTTCACAGAAGTATCCATCTCTGATTGCTGGTGTACGCTGAAACGAAGACCAGCTAAGAGCTGAAGGGGGAGGAAAAGATGCTAACATAGGTTAAAACAATGTCTAATCAGTGAAATTTCAAATCCAATTTCCAAATATAGGGTTTTTCTGAACTTACAATAAAACTGAAAGTACTCTAACAAAGACAATTAAATCTCATCTTCTATTGAATCTCTTTTATTTAAGATACTTGGGCCAATTCATAATGGAGCCTACTTAACAATTATTAAATATAATTATATCTCTTTATAATATTAACTATCTTTCTAAAAAATGCAAAAGTAAATGCTTGTTGATCCAATGAAAGCACAACAATTATGCACAATTATTTGGTCGCAGGAAGCTAACAACTGAACTTGTGTTCACATATGGAGCAGGAAGGAAGAAATGGATGGTTAACAAGAGTGAGAACTTGGCTAATGAAGGCATGAATTGAGCCAGAATGAGAATCTCTCCACACCTCTCACCACTCTACCAACATTGAACATCCTAACTTCTGCAGGCAGAAAACTGTTATTTTAAAGAGAACAACTGAGCTACAAGATAAGAGAAAGCAGGCTCCTTGGGGACCGCATAAATGATACATAAAAATGGCACTTCTGGGGCTGGCCCGGTGGCGCAGCGGTTAAATGTGCACATTCTGCTTCAGCGGCCCGGGGTTTGCCGGTTTGGATCCCAGGTGCGGACATGGCATGCTGTGGTAGGTGTCCCACGTATAAAGTAGAGGAAGATGGGCATGGATGTTAGCTCAGGTCCAGTCTTCCTCAGCAAAAAGAAGAGGATTGGTGGCAAATGTTAGCTCAGGGCTAATCTTCCTCAAAAAAAAAAAAAAGGCACTTCTAGGGGACTTCATCAAACTGCCTCCCACTTGACAAAGCCTGGCGTGGGATTTGACATAACCTGGAATGATCTACACTGAACGGGCGGTGAGTGGGAAAGCTAGAGAGAATGAGGATATGAAAAAATAAAAAGCAGGTTCCCTCATTAATGAAATATTGTGTTAAATATATGTGAAAAAATGCAATTCAGGGTACTCCGTTCAAGCCCTCTTCCCTAAGAGACCATACATCTAGAAACAATAATAACTTTTAATAGAAAACATACTTCAATATGAAACATTTGTTTTAACTGAAATATATGACACATAAGAGTGTGTAAATTTAAGGCATACAACATGTTGATCTGATACATTTGTAAATTGTAATATGATTGCCATTGTAGCACTAGTTAGCACCTCTATCATGTCACATAATTCGCATTTCTTTTTTGTGGCTGGAATAATTAAGACCTAGTCTCTTAGCAAGTTTGACAATTATAATACTATGAATATTGAATACTGTGAATGCTGAATATGGTTGTCTATATTCACTATGCTGTGCATTAGAGCTCTAAGACTTATTTACTACTAGTTGCAAGTTTGTACCCTTAAACAACAGCTAATAGGAGAAATGTTATTTAGGGTAAATACAGAATATTTAACCCCATATTATTGCAGATCTTCAAATTACCGATATGTGCTATTAAATTAAATTTTATTGAAAAAGTAACATGAAATATATACTGCCATTTTTCCTTGATACTAGAAATTCTACAAGGTGTATTTTGTTTCCTTTTTAGAGGATTTGGGAAGTGACTCAGTGAGTGCTTCTTCTCAAGCTCCTGGGCTCCCTTCTCCACCACCTGAAGGGGACGCTCTTTGATCCTGCTCGGGAGGACCATACAGGTTTCAAGTTAATGAGAAAATTCTATCTCAACTGAGAATGACAGTCTTGGTATTTGTCAGAGTGCTTTGAGGATTCATTAAAGCATTAGTTTAAAATATCAAAGTCAGAATTTCAGTCCTCAATTTGAACCATGTTCTCATCCATTTACCAAATTGAAGGCCGTGTAAAAAGCAGCTTATTGAATACAGTACAACAGCACAACCCATTATTTTAGTGCCTTCGTCAAAACTAAAACTCTGCTAATTTACATTCTAAATCAAAACCAATTTAATGACACTATTTTGAAGTGTTTATTAAAAAAATTACTATGGATAAACCCACAGAGAAATATGCTATTTTCTTTAAAAGAAAAAAAAATCCATTTAATTAAAATAACTTACTTGAGTTCCAGCCTTCATTGGGTTTCCAAGGTCACATACCACTTGGCGGGTTTGGTTTTCTGTCTTAAATGCACAGGAAAGTCTTGCTAAGGCCTTTGATAAAGAACAAAGATTGAAAGGAAAATAAATTAATGACCCCCAAAAAAAGCAGACGCCATAAGACTATAAAGTTCCTAGACAATAGCATGCAGTTGGATATTTAAGTTTCTTGTTTTACAAAGTAAATACATGTATTTGAGCAAATAGGGGGTACAGGAGAAGCCAGAATTGTGTACAATTGCCACATACAAACGTAAAAATGTTCTGAAAGGTCCCCAGAGGATTTAGTTACATAACCATATTACCCCTGACAAATTATTTGATGGACAGGCTCAGACACTTTATCTTTCTGACCTTGTTTCAGGCACTAACTAGCAATTCTACAAGTGTCCTATCAATGCATTATGCAAAGTATTAGGCTTGAAAAGAATTATGTAAGATAGGCACGCCATTGTCTAGCAATTTATCCTTAGGTAGAATGGCTAAGCTTTTACAAGCCTAATAGGACAGTAGCTCATTAATGTTAATGAGACCTAGGAGTGCATTTCGATTTTTAAAGAGGCAGCTTGCTTACTTCACTGTTGCGGACAACCCCGATGAAATCAGCCTGCGGTGGGATGGAAATGATGAGCTCCGCTTCATAGGCACCTTCTCCTTGATTCTGAGCTTTAACAATCAATGTCAGAGGATTGTCGTCCCCTATATAGATTTTCTTTTGATCACTGCAAGTTAATACAAATCTAGACAATGAAAAAAGACTGCACAAGGAGAGCATGACTGTTCAAAGAAATAAGAGATAAATAGACAGCACTGACACATTCAACAGTGTCTCAAGATATTTTAAGACTACTTCACAGCTCAATAGAAAACTGGAAATAGCACAGTGGGTGCAAATCCAATGCTTCTGTCAGTAAAAGAACACACTGATGCCACTAGTGCATCACTATCATTCACATCTATTACAGAAGCAATTTTCTATCTCTTAGTAAGTACTATTAATTCCCTGATTTTTTTCCTGAAAGCTTAACTAATCATTTGTCACAATTCTCACAATATTCTTTATAATTTATACACCATATAAAATGCAATCAGATTCCTTTAGTTAAGAGTATGTCTACAACAAAGTGTATCTTTAAAAGAATATAGTATTACTTTGGGACACTACCCAATGGTGAACGGAAACAAGACTGTCAACCTAGGCAACTAGTGACAATAGTGGACATTTTTTTTAAAGCTCAATATTGATTGTTTTACAATTATAGAAAATAGTACATTATCTTTCTATATAACTAATTCTCATTAAAATATATTATTATTTTGAATAGAAAAATGTGCTCTTCCATTTAAATTTCTTATTATACTATTTACTGTTTGGAGGAAAACTTACCTATCCACAGAAACTTCCAGTTTGGGTTTACAGACATTGTCTTCACCACAGTCAAGGAGAATATGAGCCTACAAAAAAACACTTTATTTTTTCTATATGAAAAAATAGTATAAGACACATACGTAGTATATACCAGTATATGTGGATGTATGTGAATACACATATATACACACACATTTATATACATCATATGCACTCATCGACTTGTTTGCATACCTGAATGCAAAAGGGATCATGGCTGCTTATTTTTAAACAGATCAGTGGAGATAATCAAGAATGAAAAGGAAGAAAAAGATACATAGGATATAATACAATTAGTTGAAATTTTTACTTCTATCCCAAATTAGCTGTTAATAATTTTTGAATGGAGTGTTGTGTAGAAAAGAAAGCACCAGTCAAGAAACGAGGGGTCAGCTTGAGTCTGCTGCGCTAGCTAAAGTGTGTGATCTTGGGCAAGATAAACTCCCTCACAGACTATGCTTCTGCCAACATCATGGAAATATGGCTGCCGAGTGTAAAAGAACAATGAGCTGTAGATATACAGCAGCAATTCGGACAGGCAGACCAAAGGGAACAGAAACTGGACAGACTGAGTCCAGCAGATGCACGGCCATTTAGAAAGATGAGAGAAAAGGAACTAGAAAAATTAAAGTTAGCCAATCCAGGATAGGTGAAATAAGCAAAAATCCGAACTTTCACCCTCTAGATCTGGCCATGAGAAGCCAGGTGGAACAACATGGAAAATCTAAAAGCGAGAAACTGTGGGAGGCAGCCGAAGAGGTTGGATAGGATATGAAAGAGGAATATAAAAATTGAGAAGCGGGGCCAGCCTGGTGGCGCAGTGATTAAGTGCATGCACTGCACTTCGGTGGCCCAGGGTTTGCAGGTTCGGATCTCGGGTGCAAACCTACACACTACTCATCAAGCCACGCTGTGGCAGCATCCCACATACAAAATAGAGGAAGACTGGCACATATGTTAGCTCAGGGCCAATCTTCCTCACCAGAAAAAAAAAATTAAGAAAAGAGGAAAGGAAAAAAGATGAAGCCATTCTTGGTTTGTCTATTGATAATATCCAAAGGGCTTCAGGTCCAGAGGCAGACAAAAAGAAAAAAGAAAAAGATTTTAAGAGGGAAAAATAATGAAAAGCGTCCTTTAAAAAAAGATGATGACTGGGGCCAGCCCAGTGGCGTAGGGGTTAAGTGTGTACATTCCGCTTTGGCGGCCCAGGGTTCGTTGGTTCGGATCCTAGGTGCAGACACGGCACTGCTTGGCAAGCCATGCTGTGGTAGGTGGCCCACATGTAAAGTAGAGGAAGATGGGCACGAATGTTAGCTCAGGGCCAGTCTTCCTCAGCAAAAAGGGGAGAATTGGCAGCAGATGTTAGCTCTGGGCTAATTTTTCTCAAAAAAAAAAAAAAAAAGATCATGACTGTATGCTTCCAAGTCACAAGGGACATGCAGCTACCCAGAATAAAATTATATGACAGAGATCTTAACTGTCAATTTAATGGGATGAAACCCAAAAATATGCGTGACTTAATTTAATGACCTAGACATAAGTAGTTGCTATGCGCTTCAGGAAGGAGAAAAAAGGTCAGACTATTAGGAGAACTCTGTGATGATTCCGGAAGTCACACCAAATATAATCACTGATGAATTAGTTCAGGAATAAAGAGTGAATTTTGCAGATAACAAATTAACTAGTGAAATGGTGTGTATTAATAGTCCCAGTTAGAATGATGAGTATCTGAAGTTTGGAATGAACAGTATGTATGAAATATTAATAAAACTGTGGTAAAGGGATGGTTGGCTGACTACCACACCATATTAAAGAAAAGGGACTCGGCCAGCATTGGTTCAGCTAAGTATTAAAATATGCTGTCGGGAAAGGTATTCTCAGAAACAGAAAAGCATGGAGCAACGTCTTCCATTCACAAAGAACTAAATCTCTACAGTTATATATTCAAATCTTGCACAAAATAAGAACTTAACACATATTTGAAAGAATGGAGGGTAGGAAAAAAAAACACTCTGCAGAAAGCACTAAATGTCTACTCCAAAGGATTGGGGTGCAGCAAGGGAAACCCTAGACTAGCTGCCCTGGCCAGTGCTGGAGCCACTAGGGGGCCCCACGGGGCTTCTGCGCACTTGCAATGTGCCGAATGAGATTGAGAAATTGGTTTTTAAATTTTATTTAATTTTAATCTCAGTTGAGATGTGCTGTAAGTATATAATACACTCTGAATTTTGAAGACAGTAAAAAATAGAATGTAAAATATTTCACTGATAATTTTTAAATGGATTATATGTTGAAATGGTAATATTTAGGAGATTGTTATGGACTGATTTGTGTCCCCTCAAAATTCGTATGTTGAAGTCTGAACCCCTCAGTACCTGAGGGTGTGACTATATTTGGAGATATGGCCTTTAAAGAGGAAATTAAGTTAAAATGACTTCATTAGGATGGGCCCTCATCCAATATGACTGGTGTATCATAAGGAGATGGGGACACAGACACACAGAGGGGAGACCATGTGAAGACACAGGGAGAAGCCGGCCATCAACAAACCAAGGAGAGAGGCCTCAGGAGAAACCAACTCTGCCGACCCCTTGACCCCAGACTTCAAGCCTTCAGAATCGTAAGAAAATAAATTTCCACTGTTTAAGCCCCCCATTCTGTGTTACCTTGTTATGGCGGTCCTAGAAAACTCATACAGATATATTATCAAAATTAATTTCACCTGTTTTCTTCCCTTTTAAAAAAATGTTGCTGACTACTAAATTTAAAATTACAAACATGGCTCACATTATATTTCTATTGGAAGCAGTCCTTTATAGAGAGGGCGGTAAAAACGTTTATAATATGACCAGTGAAATGAAGAATCCATTCTAGAAGGAATAGTAAGAATAGTGGGTAGGTAACTAACATAGAAATGAGAGCAAATAATAAAGCTAAGAACGCAGAAGGAAAGACGCCTGAAAGTAATAAATTCAAGACACAAAGGAAACAAAAAAAAAAGATTCAGATAATGAAGATTGAGAGCAAGAGGGGGCAAAAAGGGAAGCCAAATATGACAAAGTTACTACTTCCCTCAAAGGGGTTTCAAAAGTTAATCTATTTGATCAGCTGGCTTTAAAATCGTATTGCTATTAAAGACACTGGTGACCTTAGTAAGTTAAAAGTAATGTTAACACTAATAAGTGATTTCCAAAAAATTTAAAAACTATAAAGAGAAAATCATAAGCCCAATATCAAAACACGTATTGTAAAGGGATGAGTAACAATTAACTATTTACAAAAATATAACATTGAATGGCAGACCCTAAGAGGCTCAGATGTTATATTATTATTAGTCAACATAATATTGCATATCCACTAAAAATAAGAAATACTAAAAAATGAACTAACAGAACTATATTTACAAGTTCTATATTGGGTGGTAGAAAGTGACACATTTACTATTCATATGCAAAAGGAAATATGAAATAGTTTATAAAAATTAGAAAAGACTAAAATATAAGTTGCCTTATGCTACTGCCGAATATAGTCTTCTCAAATTATATATATATATATATTAAAAAAAAGAGTTTATGAGATCTTAGCAAGTTAGACAAAAGAAATAACCTAAATTTAAGGTAAAGCATTCTATAAGAGAAGAAATTTTAACCTAAAAATATGAACACTTAATAAAAAAGAGAAAAAAGTAAATACAATAATATTTGAATATATAGGTTTTTACATAGGATTTTCTAAAAATATAGTACAGTCTTTATGAAGTTTTATTTGCTTTTATGAAAAGAACGATTTATGTACTATATACATATGCATACATGTGTGTACATATACTATTTTTTACAATTAAAATGTAAATCAAAGATAACAGATATAAAACTTGTTTAGTAAAACACTAAAATATTATATAAATACATTGGCACTTTGTTGTTTTCCTTGAATTACTTTACTATTTACGTATATGAAATGCACCCTGTCTTTCTCTGCATATCACTAGGTTCTGAGTGCCTTTAAATATGTCTAACCTGAAAATTCAGATTCCTTCCTCTCTGACTTCTTTGACTAAACATTATAAAAGCAATCCCTTGTAATATTTAAAAATATGAATTGTAAAACTTTAAAGTGAGAAAGTGCGGTACCTGTCGACTAATGTTGGCAGGAGTGAACTGGTTAAGAATGGGTTGTAAGCCTGTTGCATCAGCAGCCGTTCTGTAATCCAACCGATACTCCATAAAAATAGTAATCGGAGTGAGTTTGTCTCTAAATTCAGATTCATCCTAGAAATGGAAAAGCTTCGAATTAACAATACATCATCTATGACACCAAACTATCTGGAGAAACTCATAAGTGCACTATACAAAGCCAGCTGTGTTCATCCTTGATCCAAGTCTGCCAAAACTCTCTGAAAAACCACACGTACATAAGAAGAGAGTATCCAAAAAGATTATCACTATCCAGGGAGAACCTTTAACCAATTTTTTTTTTTTTTTGAGGAAGATTAGCCCTGAGCTAACATCTGCAGCCAATCCTCCTCTTGTTGCTGAGGAAGACTAGCACTGGGCTAACATCTGTGTCATCTTCCTCTATGTTTTATGTAGGACGCCTGCCACAGCATGGCTTGATAAGTGGTGCCTAAGTCCACACACAGGATCCAAACTGGCGAACCCCGGGCCACTGAAGTGGAACACGCAAACTAAATTGCTACACCACTGGGCTGGCCCCAACTCTTAACTAATTTTTGTTTTATAACGTAATATTTGATTCCCACAAAAATATACAAGGCATATTAATAAAATGAGCAGTCAAACACACCCCCAATATAATAACTAGAACATTACCAGTATCACTTGAGCTACCCACGTGCTCCTTCCTCTCTTTGGCCGTCTGCCTTTCTTCTCAGAGGAAACCACTATCCGAAATTTTAAGTTCACCATTCTCTTGCTTGCTTTCAGCAGTTTTATTACATTGCATATGTCCCTAAACAGTATGTCCTTCAGTTTGCTTTTCCTTTTTTATTTATTTAAAAATGAGATGATATGTACTCTTCTGCAATTTGCTCTCTGTTCACCCTCCTTTTTAAGATTCACCCATGCTGTTGCATGTAGTTGAGGTTAATTTTTACTGTTGAGTAATATTTCATCATATAATAAATCCACAATTTATTTCTCCATTCTCCTGTCAAAGGTTACCCGGATGGTTCTGGGCTTTTTGCTTTTGCCATTACAAAAAAAAAAAGCGTTCTAATAATTATTCTTCTACAGAGTGGTAAGCAGATTTTTCAGCTCTGTAAGATAATACCACACTATTTTCCAAAGTCTTCATAACAATTTACACTGCCATCAGCAATGTGTGTGAATTCTCATTAAGTCACGTCTTGACCAACCAACAGGTAGTGGCAGACTTTGTTTGAATGTAACACGGTATGTCTTCATAGTTATAACTTGAGGTATTTGTCTTGTTAGTTTAAATCATGAATAGTTATTTAATTTAGTCAAAAGCTTTTCCTGCACTAAAGTAAGATGGTCATGCTTTTTTCTTTAGTTTATTCATGCGTTAAGTTGCAATTCTATGTTTTCAGTGTTAACCCACCCTAGAATAAATCCAAGTTGGTCTATTTATTTCATCTTTTTTAATAAACTGCTAGATTCCATTTGCTTATATTTGGCTTAGTAATGTTACATCGATGTCTTTGTGTAAGATAGACATGAAATTCTCCTTGCTTGTACTCTTCTTGACCGGTCTGGGCATCAATTACACCAGCTTCATAAAAGGACTTGGAAATGTTTTCTGCTTTCCTATTCTTTCAAAGAGTTTAATGTTGGAATGTCTCGTTCTTGACAGTTTGGTGGATACTGTTTATAAAACCATCTGGGCCTTGTGTTTCCTTTGTGTAAAGATTTTAACTGCCGATTCAACGTTTAAAATGGTTTATATGGTTAAATGGATTATTCGGGTTTTCTATTTCTTCTTACGGCAGTTGCATTATGTTCTTCTAAGAATTTCCCTGTTTTGTCTAAGTTTTTCCCTGTTTTGTCTAACTTTTCTATGTCTTAGCACAATTTTGCTCATAATAGTCTATTATTTTAATCCCTCTTTTATCTGTAGTTATGTCCCTTTTCAATTCCTAATTTTAGGAGGGTTTTTTTTGTTTTTTCCTTCATTTTTTTCAAAATTAAATAGCATTCAAGGCTTCACATTCTGCTTCTGTGAGATCCCACAAATTTTGATACACAGTATTTTCACTATGATTCACTTCTACATAATTTCCATTATGATCTCTTTCTTGATCCCAAAGTTATTTAAAATCACAATTCCTAATTCTCAATTTATCCTTTTGTTATTGATTTCTAAAAACTGGACTGTGATCAAACAGTATATTTTCTACTATTGCAATTCTCTGAAATTTGTTTCGACTTCCTTTATGACCTATATAGTCAATTTTTATATTCTCTAGTTGTTGGGTGCTGAGTGAATCGAGCTTGTTAATTGTGTTGCGTCTTCTAAATCTTTACTGATGTTTTTATCTTCTTTTTATAAATTTCATCCTTTCTTTCTTTAAACATTTTATACAAATTTATATCCCATAACTGATAATTCCAACATCTTGAGGCTTTGTAGGCTTAAAATTTGTTGTTTCTTCTAATGGCTTGTTTCCTTGTACGTTTAGTGCTTTTTTTAAAATGAATTCACAGTTGATTGAACTTAACCTGTGGAAACCATGGAGTCCATATAGATTGTTCCAGAAAGGCTGCAATTGCTCTTGCTGGAGGCAGGGTGCACCTCCATCCTGGGAACACTTTAGTCTCATGCAAGTACTGGGACCTAAAGCAGGAGGCTCAGCTCAGACCCCTGGCTCGCAAACACCCAGGCGAGTCTGTATCCCTGTGCTGGTGTCTGCAATTCCTGCTCATCCTCTCTCCTGGCTCCATTCTTCCCCAGCAACCCTGGCTCACACATGTGCACACGATTCACAAGTCAAATTCAGCCAACAGAGTTTTTAAATTGATTGCTTATTTTTTTAGACCCTGGCGATTTCTTTTACTGTCTTGAGAGTCCAGCAATATTTAAGGACTATGTTTGTCATAATTTATTCAGTAGCACTGTTGTGGAAAGGCCATTTGGAATATCCAGTCGGCCAGGAGTAGAAGTCCATTACTCAGGTTTGACACCTTAAAAGCTAAATTTCCTCAAGAGTATTTTTCTGTGTTTCCCTTTTGATTTAATACCAAAATTTACAGAAAGTGAAAATCATTGAGATGAAAAGAGAAAAACGTGTAAAAAGAGAAGATAACGAAGCAGAAAAGTCTCTCTTACCCGCAGATACGCTATCAGTTCCTCGCACTGCATCTGTCCCCCCCTTGAAATGGTCATGTTCTTGGAGTGACCCGGGGACCTGTTATGGAGAAACAGTGCTCGTCGAATGGCTCCTTTTTGCTTGAGTTTATCCAAAAGAAGCTCCACCTGGAAGTCTATACAAACCAAAAGATTTATAACCAACACAATCTTTATGGACACCTATCTGTCTCAGATATCTAGAGTTTTCATGTAAACACAGATATCTATTCCCTAAGAAGTAATTTGTTTCTAATTCATTAAAAATGTCTATACATTGTAGTGAGATCAGAACATATTAATTCTGAATAAATATTTCATAATTATTTAAATAACTAATCCAACTATCCCCAAAGTCATGTCATATGTTAATTCAGACAATAGATAATGATGGTAGTAAAACAATTATCAGAGGAGAAATTTTCAAAATTAAGCTGAGAGGAGGAAGTTCAGGGCATGAAATATACGTGAATTAGGACCTCCATCATTAATGCAAGTAGGAGGACTCTTGTTGTCTGTGATTATGAAATATTTACTAGCATGCAACCCTACCATTGTATTAAAAACTATGATGAATGAACAGTTTGCACCACTTGCAACTCCTAGTTCTAATGAAGCTACCATAGCAAATTGTGAGATAAATAGGTCTCTCATGAAGCAAGTGACCAAATATAGTTGATTGAGTCAAGAATCATCTTAAAGGAATGTGTAGCCTATCATCTGAAGCACAGTTGTTAGGATTACTTCCTTCTAAGATTCAATTCTTTAAATAGTTTCTTTAAAGGAGTGCAAATCATTCCAATCACAAATCTCTCTTCAACTTTCTCTAAATGTTGAACTTCATGTCAAATTTGGGTGAAAACCCAAGGTTATTTTGCTACCAGTTCTGTTCCACCCACCCAAACTTGCTGCTTCTGAAACACGCTAAGCATGCTCCTGCCTCAGGCTTCTTGAAATTGCCATTTCCTGTGTGCAAAATACTCCTCCAGACACCCCCTAGCTCCTTCATGTCCTTCGGGTCTTCACCGAAAAGTCACCTTCCAGTGACCCCTTGCCTTGCTACCCAATGAACTTCCATGCACAAACACCACCCAACAGATCCATCCCTCTTCCCGTTTATCATTCATCCTTAGCACTTGTCACTAACATACTGACCAATCTTGGCGTCAATTACTTAACTCTCCTACCTTGCTCACAGGACCACGTAAACCATTTTCTGGAAAGGTAGAGTCAAATTTGAGTTTGCTGTGGGGGTTAAATTTAGTGGCCAATACTTTTTCTCCTTCTCCCTATTTCTAAGCCACTTCTACTCTTGAGATTGCTGGGGGCTTCTTCAAGACACAAAATATGAACCTCTCAGATCATCTACTTATAAACAATATCATTTCCCCTAGAGTTCATTTATCTCACACTGGCAACTGCTTAACTTTCTGAAGGCCATATTTACCATTTGGTGGACTATTTTGTTCACAATGTCAATAAATAAATGTATTACTTCTGAATTGGCTTAAGAGCTGCCAAAGTAATTACGCTTCAATTTTAAATGTCTTTAAGGATAAACGTTCAAATACAAAACATCAACAACTATTTTAGTAATATTTGAGTATTCAAATATCCTAAAACATTCTTCAAGTGCTCTGTATGCAGCATCATTAAAACAACATAATTTTTCTAGAGAACACTTACTAAGTTTCGTAGGAACTGCTCCTTTGCCATCTGCCTTTAAGCAGAACCTGACATTAAAACTGTAGGAAAATAAAAATATATACAAATCCTATAATCCAGTGTAGACATATTTTTGAACATCACCCAGATCTCATATTTCGAATACACAGTTTACATTGTGAAGTCTTACATCTTTTTTCATGTCTTACTATTATTTTTAAAACGTGAAACTATACAGAATAATCTAACCCATCCTTCAGTAATTTAAGCACATTTCCTTTGATAGTACCTTGATGAGAAAAAGAAAAGGAAAAGAAAAGAATTTCCTAGCTTCCTCTCAAGTTTACAGAACCTGTTGATAAATCCAAATGAGGGAAGTGACAGTCCAGATTTAAAATAATGTCTCCTTCAATAAAAATCGCCTCCCCGCCCAGAGCTTCCCTTAATTAGCAAGCTCCTCTAGAAGTGTTCTTCACAATTTATTAACAGCTCATGAAATCAGTTTAATGTGCTGTGGCCAGCATCTTAAAAAACAACAAATTAAATAAATAAAAATTGAATTAAACATCAATGGTAAGATTTCATAAAACTTTTTTTAATTACATACATATGTTTACTGGATTATGGTGCAAAATGTATTTTGTACAATGTGCTATAGTCAAAAACACACGAAAGCTACTGCTCTAGTTAGCATATAATTATTAGCATAATTATAAGCATATTATTGGCACCTTCACAGGGACATGCAGGATGTGTGAAGGGAATAAAGAGAATAAACTTAAAGCCAAAATCTTGAAAACAACTTCACTGCCAATCAATAAAAATGAAGATCAAATATGAGTGAATTTTGAATGTAATCCAATGAAAAGAAATAAGAATTTGAAAAATGATTTTAATAACTATAATAATTTCAAAACAAAATCAGGAAAAATATTTTTTCATTAGCTCTTCGGAACTAAAATTTTCCCAGTTTCCAATTATTCTACCCGCAACTGTAAGTTCTCTCTGATTTTTCTGTGTGAACAAGGAACATGAACACTGTTTCCCAAAGTTGGGCACTCACGGTGATTTTAATAGTACATGGGTCAGGATTTTGCATTATTAATTTTATATTTATTTTGACATGTATGAGAAAGACCTTGGTTTCTCCATTTTTATTTTAAAGTGTTTTAAAGGAAAACATGAGTCAATTTTTTTAAAAACTTAAAATTATAAATACAAGTAGAATGAAAATATGGCAAAAATGATACAATATAGCAAAAAGTAGCATACTAAGAATGAAACTTAAGAAACACTGGACTAGAGAAGAATTCAGACGTTGAACTTACAAAAAATTATATTTTTCTTTAGAAACTAGTAAAGGAACAAGTAGAAGACCAGTATATTAAACCAAAATAATACTTTCCATTTAGCTATTCATAGATATTAAATCTGAAAATGATCATGTATTTTAAAAATTAAAATGTTCATGGGCCTGTTTAGAATTAAATATAAATGAGTTCTGAGATCTTATTAGCTTTTCCTTCTTTTAGAACATATTCACTAAACATGCATCTTTTTTAAAAAATTAATTTTATGCTAGTTTGTAGCATATTTCTAGAGCCTTCTACATATCTTCTTTGGAAGAATATTTCTATAATCCAATCTATGACATGAAAATAGAGTATATCCATAGAAACTGCTTTAGCAGTATTTCAGCCTCCCCAATTTTCAATTGTTTTTACAATGATTGAACCAATAATCACAATAATAACCATTATTAAACAAATACCCTTACCAGGAAACTTTAAGATCTGTCCCAGGCAGTGGGCAAGTTTTATTATCTTGATTTAAAATGCTAGGGTATACTTCAAGGCCAGCATTTACGGTGATAACTGGTCTGGCCCTGGTCAAAATAAAAAAAGAAAGAAAAAAACGTTCTTTAAAATGTTAGATTGGTCTAAGCATTTGAGGTGCACATTCACCGCATCTATAGTGCAATATTTACTAAAACATTGTTTATAATAGCAAAAAGAATAGAAACAACCTAAACACAGAATGAACAACTGTTCCAGTTTGCCTAGGACTGTCCTGATGTTTGCACTGACAGTGCCACATCCTGGAAAATCCACAGTTCCAGGCAAAGCAGGTCAATTGGCCAACCCATCGGAATTCAGTCCATTAAAGCAGAATGGTTAAACACGTCATGGGATATCTACCTAATACAACGCTGTAATATAGCAAGGAAATGAGTGCCGTAAATCCATCTGTGCTGATATGGATGATCCCTAATATTCCCAAGACAGAATTTTAGTATAAGAGGAAAAAAAAAGCCTACAGTGTACAAAAGATACATGTACGCACACATACACATGATTTTTTAATGCATAGACTATTTCTGGCAGGATATACTAATAAATAGTAACTGGTGTGGGAGAAAGTACATTTTTTTATTGTATGCCCTTTTTGCATTGCCTGAGTTTTTACTACATACATGTATTACTTCATTAAGAACAATTTTACAAAGTGAAACAATAAATTAAAATAAATACAGTTTTCCAAAGCTCAGATGCTCAGGTTTAAACCATATAAAAATACGGTGGGCTCAGGTCAGTGTGTCTGTCTCAATCAGGATAAACCAGGGAATCTGGTGGACACCTGCTGCCCTGAGAACCACAATCAAGTTGACCCAACACAAACCCCATTTCACAGCGCCAATGTTAGCTCTCCTGCCATGTATAAACGTGACCCGTAGAAGTGTAAACATCTTAATCTACTTGGGATGCCAGATGATATTCTAAGGCATGAGAAATTGATGAAATGCAGAGAATAATTGGGAATATGTATGAAGCTGGGAAATACAGATATGTGAATTTATACATATTGCTCTAATGAAAATATTCATTTTCAGTCATTAGATACTGCCCTTGTGGACAGAGAATGCTGTGGCACAAACACCAAGTTAATTTCTTGCCTCTTAGAGGAAATATAAACTGTATACTTTTTACAGAGAGATTTAAAGTGCAGGAGAATATCTTTGAATATAATATAAAGAACAAAGATGGAAAATTCTGAATACTTTTCTCAATAAAAAATCTGCAGCTTTCTCTATTTTGGGATCTCCTCCTATCCATACTACTTGCCTGGAGCAAATCTTGACTAGAAAGAACAAATTTTATCATTACTTCAAGAAAATTCAACTAAAATTCAAACATTAGTACTTAACTATAAAACTTTCAAACAATTCAGAATATTCCATTTCAGGACATGGAAACATGCTCACCTGTATAATACAGCTCTATCTACACCAAAAGCTCCTACAAGTAAGTCTTAAAAGAGAGTAGAAAAAATATGTTAGTAACAATAATAGTTTTATAAATTCACACACCATTCTGCAAAACTTTCAATGCATATAATAAAGATTTAGACCAGTCTCAAAACTACTCTTCATCAAATGGTTGTCAGATAATATCTAAAAGGCTAAAATATATGAAAAACTCTAAATAAGCTATCATCAATGGCAAACGCTCAACATAAAACTAATCTTTCATTCAGGTAGACAATAATCTTTTTAATGGCTATTTAGTAAAAATCAGCAACAATAAGGAAGTGTATAACCCCAAACACACATACCCTCAAACAAAAAAGCTTTATAGATGCCTGTGGATTTTACACTTTCATTGTAAATGAAATTTACACTTTCATTGTAAAATTTTTTTTTTCATTTTATCTATTTTGTTTCAAAAACCAAACCAAAAAAGCACATTACATATACTTAGAATACTTAGAATGTGGGCAGACAGCATTCAAATCAACAAGAACAGAATGCATTAGTCTTTATATGCAGCTGCTACAACTGGTTCACAATTAGGAAATAATGAAATCAGAGCTGTCTCACAGTATACCCAGCTAGGCCTGAGGAAGCCCTTTCTAACCAGAAAAGTACATGAGAAACCATAAAGACGGGTAGATTGGATTACATAAAAAGTAAGAACTTCTTTATGCCCAAGAAGCAAATGTGACAAACTGAGAACTATATATATGAGTTAATACCCTCAATATTTAAGGCACGGCCACAAGTTAAAAAAAAAAAAATGAATGAATAAAAGAAAAGAAAAACATCCCAATAGAAATGGAGAAAAAAAGATACAAACAGGAAATTCACAAAAGTAAATACATATGCAAATAAACAAAAATGCTTCCCCTCACTAATAATCAAAAAGTATAAATGAAAACAAAATAACATTTTCCACCTGTCAGATAGTATAAAGCTATTTTAAAAGAAATGAAAGATGACACGCAGTGTGGGCACAAATGTGGGAAAATGATGGCTCACTCCCTGCTGGTGAGTGCTTAAAAAACTTGCAAAACCTTCTTTTGTAGGGAGTGGGACTGTAGTTTGACAATGTGTGTCAATAGCCTTAAAAAAAAGCGCGTATCTTTGACATGGCAATTCTAGAATTTTGTCCTAAGGAAATAATCAAAGGTTCGCACCAGAATTACATACAAGGATGTAACTGCCCCCAAATAAGGTTAAATAAGGTATGATTACGGCCATTTGATAGAATGGAAAACATAAAATTCATGTTTTAGAAAAAAAATAACACGAGACATTTCTGATACTTGAATAAAATACGTTATTAGTGCATAAAGCATAATTCTATTTTGTTTAAAAAAAGTGTGTGAAATCACTGAAAAAAAGATGGAAAGATATGCTTTGCTGTATTTTCCAAAAGTTCTATAATAAATATATTGTATCATAACAAAAAAAATTCTTGAAATAACACCAACATAGATAAGAATTAACTTCATGTCCTATTTCCAAAAGCATGTCAACATACCTGTATATTGAGCTAAAAATTAACTGTTTCCATAACAAAGGTAAACTAAATTTTCTGCATTGTATTTCATTTAAAGAATGATCCAGGGCCGCCCCGTAATGCAGCGGTCAAGTGCTCACATTCCGCTTCAGCGGCCTGCGGTTTGCCGGTTCGGATCCCGAGTGTGGAAACGGCACCGCTTGGCACGCCATGCTGTGGTAGGCGTCCCACACATAAAGTAGAGGAAGATGGGCACAGATGTGAGCTCAGGGCCAGTCTTCCTCAGCAAAAAGAGGAGGATTGGCAGATGTTAGCTCAGGGCTAATCTTCCTCAAAAAAAAAAAAAAAAAAAGAATGATCCATTATGATCCTAGATCCATTATTATCCCCAAAGTATGTAAGAGCCAGAAAAAGGCCTCATTTCCTGTACCGGCTCAAACCAGTGGGCAACCTTGGGCAAATGACCCTTCTCAGTCTCTTTTCTCATCCAAAAAATGGTATAATAATGAGCTGAGCAAGTTTATATTCCTCACCAGCCTTATTGGGAAAATTAAAGGAAATAATATATTTTTTAAAATTCAGAATGATTAGTCAATTACATAAAAATGCTAGATCATTAAAAGAAAGACAGCTTACATTTAAAAACTTAGAATGAGCACTTAGCCTTTGTTAATAGCTTCTGCAACATTTCTCTCTGACCTTTCGATACAGACTTCAAGACAATAAAAGAAACTCAGAGTATGTATTATAGTGGAAGCTCTCAGCAAACAGAGCTGTCTTTGCTTTGTATTCCTTTCACCAATGAGAAGAGGGCCTTGAACAACAGTATGGGCTTGAACAATACTTGAAATACTGAATTGAAATGATTTATAACATAAATCAAGAACACAATAACTAACACTATTTGCCATTAAGACTGAAACATCTACAAAGCTCTATGTATTTCTAGGAAAGCACCTGGATATCCATTTTTGTCTATATCCGTGGCTCCTTTCATTGAATAGCCAAAGCTGGGGGGCATGCTCCGAGCAGCCCACTTCCCTTCAAGGATCTGCGATGGGACCGAATTCAAGCCTGTTGATCTTCCATTGAAAATATAAACAATTCCTTTTTTATCTTCACCCCCATATGGAGCAGCAATTGCAATATCTGTGAGGGAAAAGGTGGGGGGGCGGCAGTAGGAGATGGAGAGAAGTAAGAAGGGGTTGAAGAAAGGGAAGAGGAGGAAGGAAGAAGGAAAGGAGGGGGGAGGGCAGGAAGGGAGTCTTAGTCTCAGTACTTATTATTTATATGGAGAAGATCTGAATATTTCCAGAACCCATTTGTCCTGATAAATACTGATTCCAAGTTCAGCAGCATACTCTTTACTCAACAATCTAATTCAATGAAATTCCGGTGAAACAGTGTGGAAATGACATTAATTTGGAGCCAGGTATTCTGAGTCTGACCTCGGACAAATCACTTAAGCTTTCTGGACCTCAAATGGTTCATCCTTAAAATGGAGGGGAGGGGACATGTCGAAAGACTCATCTAAGGTTCATCTTAGCTCTCAAAATTCTAGTTACTGTGGTTGGGCATGGTGTTTGGTTTTCTGGCTCAGAAACGTGAAAGTTAGGATTTCATCTCGACCCAACCCAACTTACACTGAAATAACATAAACAAAGAAAAAGCTTAAATTCTTTAATAAACAAAAATAAATACAAAACATCAAATGGCCAAAAAAACCAAAACCACCAAATGGTCATTATGACCTTTCCTAACTCTAGAACGTATTACAAAGATGCCTACTTCCTTCTCTCTCTGCTGGGATCACCCCAGACAAGCCATTCTCCTCCTCTCCCTGGACTCCTAAAGGCCTCCCACTTCTGCTCTGGCCCCTATACTCCACTCTCCTAGAAACTGCCAAATGTAGTATCATGTCATCTTTCTTCTTAAATCCTTCAATTATCTCCCAAAGCATTTAAACGCTACCCGGTTTTGTCCCTTCATTCCACCACCACTCCCACCAACCTCACCCCGAGTTCTCACTGTCACTCACTCTTTCTACCAAGCCCGGCCTTTTTCTCTGTTTCTTAAACACGCTGAGCCGGTTCCCATCTCTGGGTTTATATTTGCTGCTCCCTCTGCCTCAGCACCTCTTGCTCCAGAGCTTTTCGAGGTTTGCTCCATTCCTTTGTCCAAATCACAGATCCAATGTCATCCCTGGCCACGCTATGAGGCAATGCACTCTCCCCTCTTGATCACACTCTCTCTAGGCACTCTATCACATTACATTGCCTTTGTTTTGTTTTTTAGGTGTTATTATTATGTTTTTTTGGTGAGGAAGATTCACCCTGAGCTAACATCCATTGCCAAGCTTTCTCTTCTTTTGCTTGAGGAAGATTAGCCCTGAGCTAACATCTGTGCCAATCTTCTTCTATCTCATACATGGGATGCCTCCACGGGATGACTTATGAGTGGAGTAAGTCTGCGCCTGGGATCTTAACCCACAAACCCCAGGCCACCAAAGCGGAGCGAGCAGAACTTTAACCACTCGGCCACGGGGCCAGCCCCTATATTGCCTTTTTTTGTTTTAACCCACAGCCTTTATCACCATCTGAATTTCCCCATTATGTGTTTATTCTATGGCTCTTCCATGAAAGATAAGCTTCATGAGAGCAAGGACATGTCCATCTTGCTATGACATATCACAGCCCCTACGTACCAGCCATTCTAAACTGCCTCAGTTTCTTTCATACACCCAAACTGTTCTCAGCCTCCTCAACGTCACATCTCCTGAGACATCAAAGACACCGCGATCACTCATCTTTTACATGAGACCATTATGCCCAGGAATATCTCCAACATTGCGATGATCACACTCTAGTATTTACTTGTTTACATAAAAGTCGCCCCCATGGACCCTGAATTCCTTAAGGGCATGGATGGGCTCTACTTCATCCTCTCATTTTTAACACTTAGAACAGTACTTGGCCTGCAGCAAGCACCAACTAAGAATTTGTTATCCTCAAAAAAAGGTAGTATTTAAATTACGTAAGTGTCCTTCTTTTATCCTTTTTTCAAGTTTCAAAAGAGAAGCCTAACTTCTAAATTGACATACGCATTAAGAAAGTATTTACTGAAATATAATTTCTCAACAGAAGATGGCTCTGGTGTTGAGAGATTGTTTAATAAAACTTATCTTTAAGTTTTCTAAACCTTTCATTACTTAATCCCTTCTAATCATGTGCTCTCTTGGCTGGCATCTGTTCAATGTGGGGAGTCCTCCTTTTTCGTTCGATTGCTTCCTTTGATCACTTTAGTTGCTCTTTTCTGTGTTTTTCCCCCTCTGCCCTTCTGGAGCCGTATTGACAAAAACTGCACATAATTGTGGAACGTAACTATTGTTTTCAGCATCCCTCTTGATGATATTAGCGTCTTCCTGGTGATGCAGGGGGAAAGGGGGGAACAGAGGAGCATCAGCATAACAAAGGGTTAATGTCATCAGCTCTGAACAAAGAGAAGATCCAGGGTATAAGTAACAGCTCATTTTATATGTATATGCTATATATACATATAAACTATAAATCTACATAGTTATATAAATACAGCTCAGATCACTTTCCACTAGAGACATTATTATTTATAATCTGTTTGGGACACTGAGACCCCAGGAGAACCTTGGGAGAACAAAATCATCCTCTATGGCATCTATCTCTAAACGTAAAATATCTTTGTAAAATTGTTGTAAAGCTTCAGTATCTGTTAGCTGTTGTTGTTCATAATTGCTGTGTTCACGGATAATATATTTTAATAAAAATATAGAAAGCAGGATGAGATCTTGGCTAGATGGTGATCCTGAGGACATTTTCTTTAAAGTGGCTGGAATATCCTGAGGACAAGGTGACAGCAACATGCCCAGGCTCTCCCAGAAAACCCAGAGACAGAGGCCCACCTACAGCAAAGAACTCGTCCAGCTTATTCAAGGTAGGACCTCAGCTGTGGTCCTGCGTTTTCTAGCTAGATTTTTTTCTCAATAAGTAATGGTTTGGTCTGTTCTATAGTACTCTTTTCAAATTCTGTTTTGAACTTTATACCAGAGTTTCATTTGATTTCTAAGTTCTCTTAGTAGTAAAATTCTTTAAGACTCTATGGTAGGAAGCAAAATGTCCCTTTGAGTAGCTTTGCACTAACACTGAAAACTTCTAGGGTTAATCTGAGAGATGACACTTCAGTACACGACATAAAACTACCCACGAGGCAGGAGTGGAGTCTTGAGGCCAAACCAATGTTTGCCTTTTCTACTACGACTTGGGAGATATTACAGTTATCCATATTTTTGAAGTTTTCTTTTTAATTTATAAGTTTCTTTTAAATTTTAAGGGGCATAGCCCTATATATTGTTGATTATACAAACCAACCAACTCTCTATTCTGTGATCTCTACTAAGGTTTTTAATAGTATTCTTTTAAAAAAAATCTTAGTAATTTGTAACGTATATTTCATTCTATAGTAAAAGCCAACTTTGATTTTTAAAGATATCTACTACTATTAATAAATTATTAAATGGGACTATTATAAAACAATGAGCTTATGTCTTTTATTTGCACCCAGAAGGGAGATACAACCCCCCTCAGAATATTTGAGGCAGCCACAACAAAGTTACGGCTTTAAAAATAGAAACGGCCAACCACACCTTTGAGGGATCTATCAGAGTCAGCATGGCCTCGACAATGTGCCTGTGACCATTGTTACACTTGTATCAAATGGACAGTAGAGGGCGCTGCCATCAAGCAGAACAGAGACATGGCACCCCCAGCAAGCATAGGGCTCCCTGGGGTGGCAGGCTCCTTTCAGAAATTAACCACCCCAACACTCTAATTTGAGGCAGCATGCATGAATCATAACTCATGAGAATCAATTTTTGAAAATTCTGTTCTGATTTTTAAGGAAAGAGAGCAACCTGTCGTTCAACCTGGTGTGTTACTCACTGTCACTCAATTCTTTCCAGGAAGGAGGTTTGCTTGTGTGATTCTCCACAGACCAGGGTACAGGACTTTTCCGCGTGAACAGAGAATAATCAAGGAACACACAGTTGCTGAACTTTGACCTTACCATTGAAACCATCCTGGTCCAGATCTCCCAAAGGTGCGATGGCACTGCCGAACCTCGCAAAGACCTCAAACCCATTCAGCTTGGTCGTCTGGAAATCTCCCGAAGCCCTTTGCAGAGACACTGAGACCTGCCCCACCTCCTGGAGTTTGCCATCAGAACCACGATCCATGAAGAGAGGTGCTCCAATAAATACGTCTGCATAACTGAAAGAACAGAGAAGCTTTTTCACCAAAGCGAGACCAAATTCCATCCGACTATTAATAATCAGTTTCTTTCTTATTAAAACTCAGTTTCCTTCTTTCCACATCTCTCATGGCCACACTGAAGCATAAAATGATCATTTCAAAGGCAAAGCTTCCTTCAACTCTTTTAAGAAACTATGATTACTTCATAAATTACATTATTTCTTCATATTATAAAAGCTATTGAAAGACATTATGAACAGCACAGAGGTTTTCTAGTATTCATGATAGGGTTGCTTCAAATTGGTTCTTTAAATAGAAAGATTACCAGGAAGGGGACAGAGAAACAGAAGAAAAAATGTTTAACTTTACTAAAGCATTCATAAACACGAGAGAAAAACTGTTTCTGGAAACATTTTTTTAAACTTACTCATCACCGTTAATGTCAGTGGCAGCGACCGAAAATCCAAAGTATGCAGCCATCTGGAGAACAAGATCAAAATGAAATGTTTACATTTCACCCAACTGGTCCAGACAATTAATATTTGTAGTATATTTATCAAAGAGAAGGGGTTATTTTTTTCTCTGCATATAGTGCTTCAATCTAAAATTCGTCTCTTTCAAGTTTATTCTACCAACACAATGACAATCAGGGAATGAGGCTTGTTTATTTTCCTAGATTTATGGGCAAAACATACCCCATGTATATTATTTCAGTGATTTCATCACACGCCATTTAAGGCCAAGTATAATCAATGCTTCTTGCCAGGCCTGACCTATTTCCTCCCTTCCTCTCCGTCACCGAACCACGCCGGATACAAACGCAGTATCAGAAAGACATAGTCACAGACAGACATTCTGGTTGAACCCAGGAAGTTAAACTGGATGTCTATGCAGTAAAGATAATAGGTAATAATTATTAATAGGTCATGATCGCCTCTCCCTATGTGAAACTACTACAACTCCAAAGAAATTATTGTTTGGAAAGTACGGAACCGAATTTGTTTTTGCCTCACAACTCAACCGATTACATGCCAGTGGTCTTGCTTTTGAAGTTCCCACAGTACAAATGCTTTTGTGTTTATTATGGGCTTATTATGCAGAGAAAGCAGGACCTCCCCTCCCCCACTACAGGAGACTGCTGCCCATCACAGATAGAGCAGCATGGCTGGAAATAAACGTGAAAAAGGAAAGTTCTAAAGAGAGCCCCAGGTGCAAAGCAAATCTGGGAGAGATGACAGATGAAAGATGACCTAAGGTGAAGAATGAGTCACCAAAAAAGAGCAAACTTAGCAAAATTTGATTAGCTGAGATATCAGGAGGGAATAATAAGGGAGATCCCTCCATATCTATTTTGGGTTGATATAGTGTAATTGAGAAAATGAAAGGTGCATTCTGTACTCAATGACAAGATCAGCACGTGTAGGAAAGTGCACTGTATTTGGGGTATCATGTTGATGTGCTGCCTGGAATTTAACAGAATACTATTCTTGGGCCTTAGTCTCTCAGGATATTCAGCCTGAAACTGTAAAGAAAGGAAGGCATTTACTGAGACAAGTTTTGTCCTGGGCACTATGATTGAAATGCTTCCTTTCACTTGATTCTCTCCACAAGCCCGTGAAGAAGTCACCAGTACCTCTATTTTTACACACGGGCCACCAGATTTACAGCGGTAAATACCTCGTCCGATGCAACAAGCCTGAGCATGGAGAGCCCAGGTCTACCCCAATGCAAAGCCCATGGGTTCCCCCGACAAAACAGTCGAGGAGGAAGAAAGAAAGCACCACAGACTGTGTGCCACGTGACCCAGAGACACACACGGGCATCCGACAGGAGAAGCGGTCTGATGTGGAGAAGTCACAACAGCACAAAGGGGTAACCACCGTGCCACAATCCTAGCGGCCCATCAGCTGCAGGCCATTCCGTCCGGCATCAACCCTGACCTGCCGCAGAGGTTTCCGGGGACGCTGAGTCTAGCTCCTCAGCCTGTCACTCCTCTTGCACAGCTAACAAGCTCGACGGAAGGGGAAGCGACCGTGAATCCCCAATCTGCCAGATGTTTGTTTCCTCTCTACCCACTGATCAATTTTTCCTTTCTCATTACTAACATCATTTCATTCTCTGACACATACACTACAGAATGTTATAAAATGCTCGTACTTGTAGAGAATATCTAGTACTTAAAAGCACTACTTTTTAACTGAAGGATGTTTCATTTCATGTAGCAGAAACGAAGTTTACTCATAATATCTATAATACACACATCTGTGCCATGTTTTGTCTTGCATCTAATAAAATTAACAGGCATAGATCATTCCTTAAAGGAGAAGTTAATGTCATCAGCAAAAAAGGAAATTGTTTTGGTTATGTGTGTGTGCAATTTGATTTTGCATTTCTTTTGGGAAAAAAAAAGCCGTAGTATGCAATTACGAAAGTCTTTGCTTAAACAAATCACTTTGGTTAAAATAAAGGTGAAATATTTAAAGCCTATTTTATATCTGTAATATTGATTATTAAACCAATATTTATTATATGTTGAATATTAAACCATGAGGAAATTGTCAAGAAAAGTTTTAAGACTTTAGGGAATGCTGATGTCAAAACGTTAAGTGAAAAAAAATTTATATATTTTTTTTGGAGAGGAAGATTGGCCCTGAGCTAACATCTATTGTTAATCTTCCTTTTTTTGCTTGAGGAAGATTGTCACTAAGCTAACATCTGTGCCAATCTTCCTCTATTTTGTATGTGGGATGCCACCACAACATGACTTGATGAGCAGTGTGTAGGTCTGCACCTGGGATCCAAACTGGACAGCCCCAGGCCACCACAGCGGAGCACACGAACTCAACCACTATGCCACCGGGCCAGGCCCAAAGAAAACATTTTTTTTTTTTTATTTTTTATTTTTTTTATTTTTTTTTAAAGATTTTATTTTTTCCTTTTTCTCCCCAAAGCCCCCCGGTACACAGTTGTATATTCTTCGTTGTGGGTCCTTCTAGTTGTGGTATGTGGGACGCTGCCTCAGCGTGGTTTGATGAGCAGTGCCATGTCCGTGTCCAGGATTCGAACCAACGAAACACTGGGCCGCCTGCAGCGGAGCGCACGAACTTAACCACTCGGCCACGGGGCCAGCCCCCCAAAGAAAACATTTTAAAAGCATACCTGCTCACCAGTAAAATTGTGCAAGGAGGACATGTTCTTCCCATCGTAAATGTAAACCTGTGCAGGAAAAACAAAAGTATATGAAATATGAGAAAATATAAGAGAACCCAGAGATTTTTTTTAAAAAGCCTTTTAACTTTCTTACCATTCCCAATGTCCTCGCTGCTCTTGGAACTCCTGAAACAAAGTCTGAAAAGAAAAAATTTAATTACTCATTTTTAAGACCAATCCTGGAAATTGTAAGAGGAAGCGGATATGTCAGAAAGCTTTAAGTTTTGTTTTGCTATTTCAGTAGACAATAAATAAGACATTTTAAAAAATTGGTGCGCCATAATAAATGATCACAGCATTTTTTAACCATGAAATCAAATCTTTACAAAATACAGAAGAATCTCGAGGACCCTCAAGTAAATGTATGTGTGCCCTCTAGGCATTTGTAACCTTGTTAAAAAGAGAACAGATAAGATAAAGTGAGCCTCAGAATGAAGGAAAGCTGTACTTACAGTAGAAAAACAATACAGAGCAAACTGAAACGGTGTAGAGAAATGTGATCAAAACCAGGTAAAGTCTCTGATTCCCACACTGAGCTCTGAAGGAAGATGGGTGGACAGAGAGAGGATGGGGCAACCACTGTACAGACAGAGCCCAGGTTACAAATTACGCCTAAAGAAGGAGAAACTAAGGTTCTCCAGAAGGACTGAATCTGCTGAAAGCAAGAAGGAAGGAGCTGAAGAAATAATGGAAACTCTGAGGCTGGAAGGAAGCCGATGAGGACGAGACTGAGGACCCAGCGGCCGGCTCGATTCCAGTGGCTGCTGAAGGAACTATAACATAGACCCAGCTCATATCAATGTACTAATGTCTCCCTCATTTCTCCTGTCATATTCCATAACAAGGGTTTGCAAACTCTTTAATTGCTGAGATTTTTCAATGCCACTTGTTTAAATGCTTAGTCTAAATTTTTCTTTTTTGGTAAGGAAGATTTGCCCTGAGCTAACATCTGTTGCCAATCTTCCTCTTTTTTTGCTTGAGGAAGATTGGCCCTGAGCTGACATCTGTGCCCATCTTCTTCTATTTTGTATGTGGGTCACCACCAGAGCATGGCTGACGAGTAATATAGGTCCACACTGGGGATATGAATCTGTGAACTTGGGCCACTGAAGTGGAGTGTGCCGAACTTAACCACTGTGCCACAGGGCCAGCTCCTCGCCCCCAAATTTTTGAAAAGGGATTAAATATAGTTCAAGTGCATCATACCATCTATGCCATCACCATTGAAATCTCCAACAGCCACCGAGTAACCTAAACAGGAAAGAAAAGTAAAACATTGTCAGGGCAGGAACAGTTACCTTCAGCATACTTGCTGAGTGGGCTTTCCTTGAAACTATTTTCAAGTAATTCCTTTAATTACGTATTATTTTGTCCTCTAGGGGCAATAGGTTCATATATTTATGATAAATGAATCTCTATTAGAATAACACCTCTATTAGAAAAATGAGGCTTTTATCAACTTTACAAAGGAGTCAGTTAAAAACAATAAATTTCTCAAAGGTACAGAGAACAGACTGGTGGTTGACAGAGGTGGGCGATGGGGGTGGGTGAAATGGGTGAAGGAGTCAAAAGGTGCAAGCTTCCAGTTATAAAAGAAATAAGTCCCGGGAATGTAACATACAGCCTGGTGACTATAGTTAGTAACACTGTATCGCATATTTAAAAGTTGCAAAGAGAATAAATCTTAAAAGTTCTCATCACAAGAAAAAAATCATCTATAACTATCTTTGTCAATGGATGTTAACTAGATTATTGTGGTGATCATTTTGCAATATATACAAATATCAAGTCATTATGTTGTACACCTAAAACTAATATAATGGTGTATGTCAATTACATATCAATTAAAAAAGGATAAATTTGTAATTCATCATAAAGAGGCAATAAATAACAGATTTTTTACAGTCAGTAAAGTACTATTTCTGTTATGTGTACTTAGTTTAATGAATAAGAGAAATTTACAGAGAGAAGAAAAGTTAATAAATCTTAAAGACCAAAACTGTAGTTGAACATAGTGAATAAAAGTCTGGGACTCAGACTGCCCGGATATGAAGCTCAGAACAGCAAGTTATAAGTGAGTGGCTTTAGGCAAGTGATTTTGCCTCTTTGTGCCTCAGTTTCTTTACCTAAAAAACGGGAATGATAAAGGAACACTTTCACAGACTTGTGAGGATTAAATGAGTTAATACAGATAAAGCATTTAGAACAACGCCTAGAAGAGAGTAAGCATATTTTAAAGGTTATCTATTATAGTTATCATTGTATAAAAAAATCACTTTCTTAAATTTCAACCACTGAAATATAACATAAGTACTCAATAACAATTTGAAATCATGTTCCTCATATTTAAAAAAAAATCTTAATACATTACACATAAAAGATTTTCCTACTTAAAGCAGAAGAAGCAAATACAGTACAAATACACCACAATTCCATAAAATGAATCCGTATTTTGGTTTTACCTACCCAAATAACTGTCATCAAAAATAGCTTGGGCGGTTCGAGTTGCTAGCTGGTTATTATATTTGATGCTGTAAACTTTGGGGTCATATTTAGATACAATTTCTGCCACTTGATCCGAAATGAGCTGACCTGAAATGCATATACAAAATAAATGATAACTTTCTAACAGAAATTTTATGATGCAGACAATGGATGGCACCTGCATTAAAGAAAATTACGTTAGAGATTAATATGTCTAATTACTAGTCTTAAATAACTCTCCTTCCTAATACTAAATCTGAAATTCGATATTATTTCTTAAGTCAAAATTATTTCTATTCAATTTAGTACTTAAAATTAGTCTCCACTAATAAAAATTTACGAATACAGAATTTGTCTTCATTCACTAAAAAAATCAATGTTAAATAAATGGAGTAACAAAATCAAGGACTATTTCCCAAACAAATCCATTAGAACTTGAAAAATCTACTGAAATAGTTTTACCTTTATAATAAGAACAACTGGCTCAAGTGATTTTTTTTTTTTCTGCTTTATCTTCCCAAACCCCGCATACATAGCTGTGTATCTTAGTTGCAGGTCCTTGTAGTTGTGGGATGTGGCACGCCGCCTCAACATGGCCTGACGAGTGGTGCCATGTTCGCGCCCAGGATCCGAACCCTGGGCCACGGCAGCGGAGCTCGCAAACTTAACCACTCGGCCACGGAGCCAGCCTCTCAAGTGATTTTTTTAAATGAGTTATCTGGACACCTTTATGAAGCAGCCTGCATGGGTGAGTTCACTTTTCTTCACAACCATACACAAGAAATCTAGACGACTACAAAAACTCTGACTGCCTCCGGCCCCAAGAAAGGTTGGCTGATTTATCAAACATCATCTCTATAACATGGGAAAATCATCTCTTCATTTCTGCTCTTTTAGAAAAAAATTCATAGCAGCTAAAATTTTCAGCCCTGCCCCAATTTGTCCAGTCACAGAAGTTGAGTTTATAAGGCAGAAACATTTTCTATCTGGGTCACTCTTTATCCTCTGTGCCCAAGAGTACCTAACACATGGGAGGAATTCAATAAATATTTTCTTGAATCAAAAAACACTGGAAAATTTTCATCATCTCTTTGAAATAAAACAAGTATCATTTTCTCTATTCTTACAGAAGCAACTCTGAGATTTATGGAAAAATTCATTCTAACATACTTACTTATTCAGGGTGAAACCTGCTGATTTTAATCTTATTAAAACAAAATACTCTATGCCCAGTCACGGAGCTTTTACTTACATATTACAGCCCGTTTATAATAAAACTCCAATGAACATAATATGAATAGTATCTATATCTGTCCTAATTTATAATAAATCGGAATGCATACAAACATTGTGTAATACTCAAGGTATTAAAAGAACAAGTCATTTAAACATCTTCACAGCTTGTAAAAAGGCAGAGTTAACAAGCTGTCCTGACTGAGAATCACACAATCTATCTTTGGTTCCCAGGCGGGCCCAACAGACATGTCCCTCCCCTCCGCTGAATGACACACCTAGCAGGAAAGAAGAAAAGTAAATCTATGTCTTATATATAACTAGGAAATATTAATATTTCCTATTTTCTCATATGTAATTCAAACTATTTTTCTTTTCATTTTAAAAGTATAAAACAAGCCAGAAAAAAAACCCTATAAAATTCAATTGCAATTTTCTTAAATCATTTCATTTTCCAATAGATAATTCATAGAAATGCAAAATTTTCAGATTTAGTCTGTCTCATAACCAATCCCTGTCTTTGCCTGATTCTTCTCTTTTCTTCATTCTCTCCTTTGCCATCCCTTTCAACTTCTCACTTATTCCCAGTTTTCCTTCCTTCTTATTTTCCTTCCAATCTATTTCCTTCAGTAAATGTCTTCTTTAGCTTCCCTTCCTTTGTTCTTTTTTTTTTTTTTGAGGAAGATTAGCCCTGAGCTAACTACTGCCAATCCTCCCCTTTTTGCCGAGGAAGACTGGCCCTGAGCTAACATCCATGCCCATCTTCCTCTACTTTATTTGTGGGACGCCTGCCACAGCATGGCATGCCAAGTGGTACCATGTCCACACCCAGGATCCAAACCAGTGAACCCCAGGCCGCCGAGAAGCGGGACATGCGCACTTAACTGCTGCGCCACCGGGCCGGCCCAGCTTCCCTTTCTATAAAGCAAAAGCAAGCACGGGTTTTCCCACAACGATGTAAGGAAAGCATAGCGGAGAATACAGAAGTAAAATTCAGAATCGGAAAGTACTTGCAAATCAATATAGTCACAGGCGTTCCAGTTCTTCCAAATACCAACAACGCTTGAATATCAGAACCTCAGTGAACAAGTTCTGACCCTCAAACAGCACTTTTTAGCAGAAAATAAACATGAATATATTGACTAAATAAATGGGTAAATCTAATGATAAATGAAACATAAAGTAAACAAATAAGTAGATTTAGTTACCTATTTTCAAACTGTCAGCAAATAATGATCTGCTATACATCTGTTCAAATGGTAATTTTACTAGGCCCCTCAGAGTGAGTGAAGAATGTAGTGTTTTATCTTTATATCAATGCCAGTTTAATTATATTCTTTTGAAGCTTACTAAGATCCTCTATTTTTAAAACTCCCCAAAGAGGGGGCCGGCCCGGTGGCCAAGTGGTGAAGTTCGCCTGCTCTGCTTCAGTAGCCCAGGGTTTTGCCGGTTCGAATCCTGGACGCAGACATGGCACTGCTCATCAAGCCATGCTGAGGCGGCCTCCCACATGCCACAACTAGAAGGATCCACAACTAAAAATATACAACTATGTACCGAGGGGCTTTGGGGAGAAAAAGAAAAAAGAAAATCTTAAAAAAAACCCAAAAAACTTCCCAAAGAAATCATTCGTGATGTCAGTAATTAATGAGAAAATAACCATTCCAATATTCTAATGAGCAAATTCAAAATATTTTTTAAACTATGAGATGTTGGAATGCCACAATTTACCTGTTACAGATCAGTTCCACACATTTCCTAATGCTTATGTCATGGCCTCTAGGGTACAGAGATGGAGAAGTACATACCACAAACAATAAAAAGAAATTATTTTAAATTACTTTACATATTTACTTTAAAAATACTCAGTTTATTTTCTACTAGGAATATATTTATATAATATATAATATATATTAATAATATGTTATATATTATATATATGATGCTGTAGTCCTTTCAAAAAACATTTTGTTACAGATAGTGATTATACATTTAAATTGAATTTTTCCATTTCTTTCTTTAAAATAATCTGAAAACTCTCAAAGGCACATGAAAAACCAGGTGAGTCTGAAACACAGTCATTATTGGGTAATTTAAACAATATTAACCTACCTTGCCAATAAAAACTACCAGGACCACCAAGAAGTACTCTGTCAGCCTAGATTAAATCAAGCAACAACAAGATATATATTTAAAAACATGTAGCTTTAAAAACTGAAAGCAATGTGATAAACATAAAAGCTATATATACATGTATATATGTATATGATATATATACATATATATTAAGGCAAACAAAATCATACATCTAAAACTCATCTAACTCAGTTTTAGTAATTTTCATTCTACTTTTTCTAAAATACAATAAAAATCAAAAAGAAAAGTTATATTCATTTAATATATGAAAACATGCAAATACGCATTTACATATATATTCTGCAGATCACGGCTGCTTCACACACTTGGCATGAAGCCCTACTGCAAAGTATTACTGCACTACAATGAAGAAAAAAGTCACTCCTTAATTTTGTACATTATATTTGTGACTACAAAGGCAAATTTCCTTTCCTAATAATCATTAAACACTTTTTGACTAAAGGAAAATTATTTTTAGTGGCTTGCAGATCTAAATAGGAGTGAAGTTAAAGGGTAAATTTTTCAGGGTATGTTATATATACAAATTACACTTGACTAGCATTTCTTATAAGTGTAACAAATTATAGGTATTTAATTCAAGGTATTTAGAGTTCGAGCATAATATTTTAGAAATTTCTTCTTTCTGGAGGTAAGAGAAATTTTTCCCCCTCCAAATGGACATCCAGCCCTTTCAAGCTCTGAATGCACAATCTCCTGCCCTGGCTATGTAAAAGATACTTCTAGGTTGTCTGCTCTAAAATGACACCCTTTTTTCAGAAATGAGTTGAAGTGAACAGTTAATTGAACAATGACCATTCATGGTAAGAGACTATTTCTTGGGTTATAGCTGTACAGGCATAGGTACAGAAAACATGGACACTTATTTTTAATACAACACCTATTTGAAAATACATCATGCAAGTTTAAACCTAATATTTATTAATATACTTTACCTCTGTTTTGCTTCCTTAAATTTTGAATTAGGAGTAATTATGAGTAAATTCGGAATTATGAATTTCAAATTGAGTAAATTAACATCAAGTATTTAGTAAGGAGAGTTGACTATAATTACTAGTACCTAGTCTAGAAAAAAATTTTTTTAATAAAATAAAGATAAAATACAAATTAAAACAAAAAGATGTTTCATTAGTTTTTCTGATTCACATGATTATAGTTTCTGCTGTTTTAATAAATTTAAGGCACTCTGCTCGCATTTTTTAAGAAAGCCATATTAAGCTTTCTAAGGAAGCTCTACTTTTAATCAATCAATATAATTTTGAGGCTTCTCTGGGAGGAATATTCTCAATTTGATATTCAAATATTCATATATCACACTCAAAAAAACCCACACACACAAAAGAAAATTATATAAAGAAAAGTACTTAAGAAAAATTTCCTTTGAAAATATAAATGAAATTCTTATTTTAGAAAATTAGATAAAAACTATCAACTCTGAAGAGCGTATTAGCTTAGTTAAAAATACGCATATGAGATTTCTTACCACAAAGAAATTGCTTCAGCTTTACTTGGTGTCTTTAGACACATAATAGATGGCAAACATGCATGTTTCTCAGCTTTTATGTAATTAAACTTTAATTTTGTAATAAAGCTCCCATTGATAGCTTTTGTGAAAAACCAATTTCAGTCAAAAACAGAAAACTTTAATATTCTATAAGTTTATCTAACTGGAAATTTTAATATTAAGCCTATCTAACTGGAAATTTTAATATTAAGCCATGAGAGTTATCTATCATCTCCTGAAGACATTTCCTAACTATCCTTCACTCCTATTTTGATGTCTATTTCAAATAAACAACGTCTACTGGGGAGAGAATTAATAAGGCAAAGACTATCAAAATGCATGGGTCATCTTTACTAGCTGTTTTCATAAAACAGTAAGAATGATAGAGAAGCTGAAGTATTGACTCATTAATTTTCAACCATTGTTTAGATAATAACGTAGATCTGAATCTCATTCAGTCTTAAATGACAACTTACTTTAGTAAAATCAATGCTGAATCCTCCTTGACAAAATCCCTGTCCATCAGCATCAATATTTTCTAAAATAAAAAGATTGGAAACATACACAAACCCAGAAACAAACAAATAACACAAAACAAAACATGAGAAAAATCTGATATCACTGTAATCATAAGAAAGTGCACTCGTTTCGGGGGGTGCTCATTCACTCAGGCCCTTAATGAGCTATTATCACGTTCTAAAAATGGCAGCATGCATGTCGATCAGCACCATTTTCTTAGATATGGCAACAGAGACAGATTAAAGTAGCTATACCAGTCACCAGGGAACAGAAAGATCCCCCCAGATGGTGGGTTTCAAACTGATTTTTAACTACAACCCACAGCAAGATTATATTTTGCATCACAGCCCACCAATCCAACATACACACATTATGTGTGTGTGTAATAGATAAAACAAAATTTCACAAAACAGTATCACTATTATTATGCACAATATATTATGATATATTCTGCTTTATTATATTTAATTCCTTTTTTTAAAGTTACTGGTTATGACCCACTATTTTGATTTCATAAAACAATGATGAGTTGCGATCTGTGAGTTAACTCCAATTTGAAATTCCTATTTCATACGATTATTACCCCACGATTGCTAGGTCTTTGCCAAGCTATTATGAATATTAAAGAGATACACACATCCCTAATACATTTCCTATACAAACAATTTATAGCCAATAACAACAATAAAATATACGAAAAACATAATGGGGAATTTCAGGTGATGGTTAGACCCTCACTTAACGTTCTGCAAAGCGCAAAATCTGAAACTGGCCTCACAATATATTCAGCACTGGGGTCGACAAAAGTGAACATCTTTCAACATGACACTTTCAAGTATTTTCCACATGATAACAGGCTCAATACTTTTTTATTCTTTTGTAGTTACTCCTTTTTTTTGTAGTCCTCACAAAAAGAGGCAATTCCTTGACACTTAGCCAATTAATTTACATTAACTCTAATCATGAGTAATACTGTACCCAGAATAGAGGGATGGAGGGACCTGAAGACTCTCCCTTCTTTTACTTTAAGGATAACAAGGAACAATGGGAAACCCTACTCTTCAGTTATCAAGGAATTCTTGTAACCAATGTTACAATATATAAATAACTAAGCTATAGTATTACTGTATTTGCCACCCAAATACAGGAACCAAAAATATTTTTAGTCATAAAGACAACTTGCAATAATTTTTTCAAATACTCCCACCAAAAATTTTGAACCCATTTTAAAAACCTGGGAACTGCCCCAAGATTACACATTTAACATCTAAGTTTAGAATCTCCTTTAGAAAATAGCCTCAAGAGTGTAATGCTACCCCAATGTAAATTTTTCTAACCAAGAGGGAGTGGGAAAATGTGGGGCTGGGGTTTCCAGTGTCTAGTGAATCATACTAAGGAATTCCACTCTGACCTCAAGCCAGCCGTTTATTTTCTTTATTCAAGTTGCATCTGGGGAATTATTCCAGGCTATTTATAAAGACATCCTTTTTTGATTACCATACTGTACAATTATCTGCTTTACTTGGTTTCCCAGAACATCCAGCTAGAAAGCATGGCTGCCTTTTAAATTCTTCTTAACAGGTACATACTAAACTGAGTGTTTACGCCAACATAAAGAAATTTATGTTGACTATAACCTATTTCAGGGAAGGCTTTTGTTTTTATTTCTACAATTAATATCTCTCTCATTCGTTAAGCCTGACGATATTATAAATAATACTATTGATTATGATAGTAAGAGCAACTACTATTTATTAAGCTCTTGCTATGAGTCAAGTACTGTACTAAAGCATTTTCTGTGGCATTATCTAAGACCTTTACAGCAATCCTATGAGAGATACTATCATTATTCACAATTTACAGATAAGGAAACTCAAGCTCACAGATATTAAGTAACTTGACCACAATCAACCAGCTAGTAAATAAAAGAGCGTGGATCTGAGCCTAGGCCTGTCTAGTACCACTAGCCTGTACTACCTCAAATCAAGGATGCATTTATAATTCCCTGAGTAGTGAACAAGAGGAAGGAAAAGCCAACTAGAAACCATAATAGAAAAATCTGTGTACAAATAACATCATCCTGAGAAAGCAAACAGAAAGAACAAAAGACTCAGTCTGAGCACGGAGTTGAAAGCGTATTTAAGTCATATGATTTGTGGCTCAGGCACTTTGAGAACAGAAAGACATTTGGCCTATTGTGTAACGCCAAGAATGGTCACAGATACAGTTCTGAAAAGCCAAAAGCAAACATCATCAGTAAGAAGGTAAGTGTGTCACAGACAGTGAAGTTCTGTGCCCAGGGTGTCCACAGAGGTCGTGTTAAAAGCAAAAGCAAACAAACAAATGAACAATGACAACAAAAAACTCCACAAACTACCACCACCAAAACAAGCAGAGTTAGCAACATAGCCTTACAAAACTGGCATCCCATGGAAAAATCAATCATTAAATTTACTGAAGTATGAAGAAGATACAAAATGCTAAAATTGTACCGCTGAAGTCTTTTGCCCAAATCAGTGTTCTGCCAATGACGAAAGACAGGCCCAGAGTGGTTAAGTGCATCACCCACAGCCACACGCTCGCTGTCGGCAGAATGTGAGAACATGACCCAGGTTCTCAGATTCCCACCCCTGAGTGTTTCTCCCCTCGGTAGGCTGCCCCTCGTAATTTCGGCCTACAGGTAGCTTAATATTTCAAAGGTGGAGCCAAAAAGCATGGACAACGATCAAGGGATACTGAAAGCCAGATTTATTAGGAGGAAAAGCATTCACTTTGCTTTTTTGAAGATGTTCTTTGTGCTTTTTCTAAGATCCGAGGTTTTGTTATTTAGATCAGAGCTAGATCTAAATACAGGGTTAGAAAGTATATAGAATATATTTTAGACACAGCCACTAGACAGTCTCTGTGGCAGCTGCTCAACTCTCCCTTCACAGACAACACGTAAACAAATGGCGTGGCTGTGTTCCAATAAAACTTTATTTACAAAAACAGGCTCAGCTCACACAGGCCAGTTTCCTGACCTGATTCAGATGTGAAAGATTTTAGAAAACAAAGTTTAAAACGATTTTATAACTTCCATGCCTGAACCAAGTAAGTGAAAGCATTATGTAACAGATACATCACGCAAACCTCAATGCCTTAATCCTTTAAATAGATGCTGAGAAAAGAGCCGGTCATTACTAAAGAGGCAAAATGACAAAAACTACTAGCCTGACAGGGCAGTATATCCACAAGGGATCATCAACACAATGCTTGCTTTCAGGAGGGTTCTGTGTACTCTCACACATCAAAAATTATCCAAACTTGTACTGTGAAAACAGGAAGTTTTCTTTGTAGAAAAGCTGTGCTTAATACAGAGGCAAGTGAAATGGAAAACTCCATTGTTAGTAATACAGAAGAAAGGTTCCTTTGGAGTAAGACAGACCTGAGTCCAAATCCTCATTAGACCACTCACTACCACAGGATGTAGGAAAAGAAAATGACTTCAACTGTCTGAATCTCTGTTCCCACATCTATCATACGAGATAAGGGGGATTTTACATGTGTGTTCACTGTATAAACGACAGCCAACCTGGTATAGGAGAGTTAGCTCATTCTTCATAGCCATAAAATTACCTTCTCATGATAGGCACATTTTTTATAACACAGAAATTAAAAATACACATTAATCCTCATATTTTCCATATACCACCAAAGACAACAGCACTATGACCCAAATACCAACAGATGACACCGAGCACTGAGGACAAAGCTGCCAACCTCCTCCACCCTGCGTAGGGTGTGCTTCCTGACCTATCCTAATAAACACTGTGGTTCTGGCTAGGGAACATTCTTTGGATGTTTACCTCTCACTTACAGCAAGGAGGGTCAAGGTGCTGAGCTAAGAAATAAGTGTCTGATGAAATCATTTGCAGTTTCTCAGAGGTTCAATTGTTTACAGTTTTGAGGATTTACTCAGTTCCTTTGACCTGGTATCACAAGTTGCCTAACACAGGAGGAAAGAGCCTAGCAGTAAGAGCCTTACCCAATGTTGTGCTTTTGCTGCTTTCTCTCTACTAAACTATCTGGTGACCAGTGGAACATAAAAAGTAATGGCATAAAAAGTGTTTCCAGTATAAACACAACACTGCATTTCAATAAGCTGTTTTTATGTTTCTGGAATAAAGAGGATCTGGAGTGGTGGCCAATTCCACAAAGGTGGGGAGGCAGAAGAACCGGAATCTCCAAGGGGAAAAGGACGCACAGAGTTTGGAAAAGCACAATCAAAATGATAAGCGCTCAAAATCATCTTTAGTCTCAATATCAATTTCATCTGAAATTTCAAATAATATCAGAGAACAGTGTGAGATCTTTTGGATGACGAAAAGAAGAAGAAGCTTGGTAACAGATTGACAAAGAAACTCTGATTAAAAGCAGGGAAATTCAGAAGCAGACTCCTGAGCTTAATGTTTCACCTTCCTATATAAACTCTGGTTGTTTAAGACATCATTTTTAATTTTTAACATCATTATTAATATAAATCTGTAGTTCCCAAACTTCAGTATCCATAAAATTACCTTGGAGAGCTTATTGAAAATGCAGGCATCCGGGCCCAACCTAGACCTACTGAATCACAATCTTTAGTTGTGGGGGTCCCACATCTCTGTTACAGAAGCTGAGTGAAGAATCTTTTGACTAATAGGGGCTAAAAATACAGGTTCCCAAACCATATATTAGTTACTACTAACCAAGGAAGATGAAAATTAGTTCTTAGGGAGACAAGATTAACTTGTTGACTGTACATTCATAATTTCTTTACATTAATAGGATTGTTTTCATTTTGCTGTCATCGAACATCACAATATGTCTACCAATTTAACACACACACACGTTTTTTAACAAAGTAGGCTTCCCGGCCCTCTTCTGAAAAGCTGGTACAACTTCCCGTACATACTTGATCTGCATGGAGCATACTCAACAGTCTTTGCTCCATCTTGAAGAAAGCACGTTCCAACCGGCTCTCTTTCCTGTTTCATTTCCGTCCTCCAGTGGTAGAGTGGGGCACAGGCCTGAGATCAAAGGAGCAGTCCATGACACAGAAATTCTCTGAAAAATTAGGGTTTCAGACAATCTATACTACCTCAACGTAACATCACTTTCTAAGCATTAATAAAAATGAATCAAACCTATCCTATACCTTAAATTCCCTATCACTAAGGAATGGATAAAGTAACGATTTAAAAAGACGTGCTTTTCTCATATTCTTTGGAAGGCCATATTTGTAGTCTAGATTTTTCTTTCAAAATAGTTAGCAAAGTTATTATTTCGGGTAGCATTCTTCTCGATGTTATGTGCCAAGCTGAAGGTCACAGACCGAATCAACATTCTAACGAAATAACACTCTAATGCTTGTAGAATATACCCCTAAATTACAAAGCATATTTTAAGTAAGAAGACAGTAAAAGAATTTGCAGTGCTTACTTTATTTACTTTCTGAATAAACTATGACCTTTTTGTCTTCCGAGTTACAGATTTCAACACCATGCATAAGGAGTAGAATAATGCATGTTTTCAGAGCATAGTAATCTACCAAAAGTGTAACAAATTAATTTGCTGGAAAAAAGTTCAATGAATTTTCTATAATACTTTTGAAGCAAAACGTTAACACAACCACTGCAGACATCAACATTGGGTCATTTTATACCTACCCTGAAAAAGCAGAAAGTCAGTAATCGTAGTTACTTCTCTCCACGTACTTGATGTTCCAGAGTGGATTATTTGCTACGTCTGCTTATTTCTGCTCCTTTGTACCTCTTTCTGCCTAGAATGCCCCCACTCTCAACCCTACCCTTCATCTCCAATTGCTAAAATCTGATACATCCTTTAAAGCTCCGCTGAAATTTCACTTCCTAAACAAATCTTTTCCTGATGCCCCACAATCAAATGAAAAAAAAGACAGTAATAAAGACTATGCAGGTAATTAAAATAGGGAAGGTTCTCTAAGGAAATGAAATTAAAGCTGAAATCAGAATGACAAGGAGCTAGCCAAGTGAAAATCAACAAGATGAGCATAACATTGGCAGAGGAACACGACCACAAAGCTCCTAACTTAAACGACTTGGCATGTGGAAGGAATAACAAGACTAGTGCAGCTTAAGTACATAAAATGGAGAGAGATGATGCCAAAGAGACAGCAGCCAGAGACCGGATCACAGAGATGCTATAAAAGTCTGGATGAGCATGTGACTTTTCTTCTAAGAGTGATGAAAAGCTGCTTGACTGTTTTAATCAAGAAGGTGAAATGCTCTGGATCACTCTGGTCCTTCTATGGAGAATGGATTGTAGTTGGGCAAGAGAGGAAGCAGAGAGATGACAAGACCCACTGCATTGGCCCAGGTGAGTAATGATGGTGGCTGGGTACAGGACAGAAATAGTGGAGATGATGTATTGACGGACAGGGGATACATTCCGAAGGCTGGAGGTGGAATTGGCAGGGCTCGCTGGTGGATGGGGTAGAGAGTCATGCCTCTAAATAAGCTGGGCAAGTTTTGTATGGATGCAGTTATTTTTGTGTTTTTTTCCTTTTTGACGGACAACAACAAGAGTTCTATTTGGCCATGTTCATTATGAGTAATATGTGAAATATCCAAATGGAGATGCCAAATAGGTAGTTTGGAAATACGATTTTAAAGATCCAAGGAGAATTAAGAGCGAGAGATATAGATTTGGGGATTACGACATACAGATTGTATTAACAGCCACGGGACAGGACAGGAGCAGCTGGTAAAAGGTGTGGTTAGAGAAGAGTAGGGGCTCAGAACAAAGCTCAGGGACACCCCAACACTTAGAAATTGGGCAGAAAGAGGAGCCCCTAAAAGAGACTGCAAAAAAGTAGCCAGCGAGATGGGAGAAAACCAGTAACATATAGTGTCCCAGAAGCCAAAGGAAGAAAAGGATCTCAAAAAGAATGGTCAACTGACCTTGGTGAATGGTGCTGAGGGGGCAAGAAAGATAAGAATAAGGACCAGTGGATTTCAGTGACCTGAAAGTCAAGAGTGACCTTGGCCGTGCTGACCTGAGTCTGACTGGAATGGCTGGGAAGAGAATGTGAAGTGAAGAAGTGGTGATGATGACTATAGAGAACACTTTCAAAAAGTCTCTGAAAAGGAGAGCAAAGGAATGGGCCAGAGCAGAAGGCAAGATGAGGCAAAGGGAAGGTGGTTTTATTTTTAAGGAGAGGAGGTACTAGGGTGTTTGATTAATTAAAGGCACACTATTCCTAAACCAGTCTGGATGGAAACAAACTGCTGGGAACCACCAAGAGGGGCTGGGAAAACAGACAATGTAGGAAGGAAGGTGGAAAATCACAGAAGCCAAGTCTGTGAAGGGCAAGAGAGATGGTACCCTGAGATGGGTGGCCTTTGACCAGAGCCATCTTATCTCATCACACCCTGTGGCCCTGAGCACAAGGAGTTTTACTATCAGTTTTCAAACATAAAACTTCCTCTGTTTCCACACAAACTGACTGAACTCACCTATGAGTAAATATCCAAAAGACTTACCAAAATTTTATCCTGTTTTGATCTCACAGATGCTCCAAACCACTGGTGGGACTTAAACTCCAATGGATCATCCTTGGCATAATCTCTATTGCCTAAAAAAAATATTGTGAGGGGTGAGAAATAAAATATATATTCTTAGTACAACTGAGTATATTTCAATCCAGTCAGGTTTACAAACAGCGTGCCTTTGATTAATCAAATGCCAGACTGGCTATTTATCTCATACTTTATATGCATCAGGGACTTTCAACTAATCAGAAAAAATAAAATACAGGATGATCTAGAAGTGTTTCAGGGTTAATAACATCAATTATCATAATGCAGATGTGAAAAAGTAACAGTAAGTGAAGTGTTCCAATTGCTAAATTGTAAGATCATTAACTATTAAACAAAGACTTGATATGAAACAAATACTTATAAAATAATTAACTATTAAACAAATTGATTCAACAAATATGATTACCTTCTGTACTCCCAAACGTTCTTTCTATGGCATAAAGAGATCTATGAAAATGAAAGGCTATGAAACCCCTTTGTAGAACACCTGTAGTAAAAGATTAAGATGTGGGCCAACGACACTATAACACAAGAGTTAGAATCCAGGAGACATGAGTCAGCCGGTAGGAAAAAGAATTAGATTTGGCACACTACATGCAAACATTCATTTTTCAGCCCACATTATTGAAAAAATTATTTCCGATCACCAGGCACTAAGGTAAAGCACTGTAGATTTTTTTTTAAAAAAGACCAGGGGCCAAGCCCCGTGGCCAAGTGGTTCAGTTCACATGCTCCACTTGGGCAGCCCAGGGTTTCGCCGGTTCAGATCCTGGGCGCAGACCTAGCACCACTCATCAAGCCACGCTGAGGCGGCGTCCCACATAGCAGAACTAGAGGGACCTACAACTAGAATATACAACTATGTACTGGGGGGCTTTGGGGAGAAGAAGAAGAAGGAAAAAAAAAAAGACAGGGCCTAGCCGGTTGCCGAGTGCTTAATGTTTCATCATGTGCTCCGCTTCAGCAGCCTAGGTTTGCACGTTTGGATCCCGGGCACAGACCTACACATGGCCCATCAAGCCATGCTGTGGCAGCAGCCCACATACAAAACAGAGGAAGACTGGCACAGATGTTAGCTCAATGACGATCTTCCTCAAGCAATAAGAAGAAGATTGGCAATAGATGTTAGCTCAGGGCCAATCTTCCTCACTAAAAAAGGAAGTCAACTCATTAAAAAACAAACAAATGAAAGAAGAGTGGATATGAGCTCTCCACGTTTTCTCTCTCCCATCCCTGAGGCTAGAATAGATGGTGGAATTGCTTGATGGAAGCAGCCTCAGTCCAATTTTCTAAACCACAAGAACAGCCAAATGATCCACATGATGATGACATGAGAAAAAATCATCCTTTTTTGAAGTGAGTAAGATTTGGGGTTTTGTTTGTAAATAAAGCATGTTGTTACTAAAGTATAGTCTAGCACAGTCTGAGTAACATATATTCTAAAGACATAATGCTATTTCCAGAAGGGCCTGACCTACAACTACAAAGAAGCTTAGGGGCCCCTGGAAAACTTCAGTTCAATTGATAGTTTTTCAAGGATTTTAACTATAAAATTTATGGTTACACGTTAACAGGATTTTTTTTTTTTTTTTTTCCACTGCAAGCTAACTGTGTTCTCTTACACAGTTAACTGTGTTCTCAACACAGGGTTGCCGGCTTTCTATTCTATTCCTTTCTACCAAGGAAATGAGGGCATTTTCCCCCTTACATTAATCAAGGAGGAGAAATGCAGCATGACTGCGAAAGAAACAGCTGGTGCTTGGAAGATTGACTTCTACTCACTGTCCCTTGAGATCACAGCATCACGATAAACGCAAGTAATCTTAGCCCGAGGGAACTGAGTTTATGAGCTAACTGGATCTGAGAAGTCCAACATTCTCACAACCGCTACTTCCTGCTTCTGCTTTCATTTAAAACAAAGCCTTTTGAGCAAGACCGTAAACATGACCAAGCGGAAGGAATCTTTTCTATATGAGAGGAAATCACAGGTTGAACAGAAGTACCACATCAGAGAGGTTCAAATTAAGGTTCCCTGTATTTTCTCTTAATCTCTAAAACTTCAAAAACAAAATGATACAGAACCAACATCGCTCTATTCTTGCCAATACAAGTATTCCTGTCTACAAGACACCTGATATGGAATCCTCAAAAATGTCAATGTCACGAAAGACAAAAAAAGTAGGGAACGTTCAAGATTCAAAGAGAACAGAGACACAGCAACCCAAGGCAGGATGGAATCTTTGATGGAATCTTTTTGCGTCTAAATACTTTTTTATGTTACAAAGGACTTCATTAGCATACTTGTGGAAATTTAAATATGGATTGTAGAGTAGGTAACAGTATCTTCATAATGACACTTTTCTCATCTGTGATTATAGTACCATGATTATGTAAGGGAAGGTCCTAGTTCTAGAGACACGTGCTGACATATTTAGGGGTTAAGGGTCACAATGTCTGCAACAATGGGTGAGTCTAGGTGAAGGGTCCAGTGTTGTTCATTGTATTACAGCTCCAAATTTTCTTTCAGTTTGAAAATTTTCAAAGTAAAACTACAGCAACCAACAAGTACATGTAATATGTACCATAAGGCCAAAACAGGCTATCTTCTACTTCTTTTTACTTGAACTCTTTATTGTATTTATTCTGATTAGACAACGTTACAAAACAAATTAAAATATGAGACATAAAATAAAGCCATATGTAAAGATGAATCTAAATACCACACTCTCACCATAAAGAAATGACCTCTGCTAACATTTTGGTGTCTATCTTAAAGACCTATTTCATGAATACATGAATATCCTTCTATACTAAAAGATATTTTAAAGCCAATATTTAAAAAGACATTAAAGTTATTATTATACATAAATGTATGTACCTTTTTTCCCCTTAAGAATATGTCATAAAGGTAGACCTACAGCATTATTTTCATTGTTGTGTAGTACATCATTATATAGCCATATAGTAGCTTACTTAACCAATCCCCTTATCTCCTTCAGTTTCAAATTTAGAAATATTTCTATTTTGCTTTAAGAGGCCTACAGTTTCCCTCAAAGTCACATTACTTCCTCTTCCGATATACCTAAGAATCTCAGCATTAAAGCTACTGTTAGGTTCTGAGACAGGCTCATTGCTAAATTAAAATGATAAACCCTCCAGAAAATGAGGTGTAAGACAGAATATTATTCTAACGGATATATTTTTAACAGGCTCCAAGATAGAACTATTTTTATATCTAAGAGTTCCCTTACCCTCAGTTCCCCATCCCCTAAACAAGTCATGCTCATTCCCACCTGCAGGCCTTTGCGCCCAAGGCCCTCTAACCTGAAAAACCTTCTTTCTTCCATTCTTGATTCAAATCCTACCTGAAAATTCAGTTGAAGTTGTCCACTTATGACCCTAACTCATGAGGAAATGGTAGTCTGCCCCTAACTACCATTAGTCTCTTATCTAACACAAGAGACAGTTATGGGAACAAGTCATTACGGCAGAGATATGGGTAGAGGATGGGTAAAGAGCATCGAGAAAACAGTGCAGAGGACAAGGGAGGGAATGCTTTCTTGGCCAAGAAAAAAAGCCTGGCAAAGAAAGGAAAGAGTGCGTATTCTTGATTTCTCTTTAGAGGATTATGAGTTGTTCACTGTGACTAGAGAGAAGGGTGAGGAGAGGAGCGGCTGTCAAGAGCTTTTCTGCCCTGCTAAGAATGGGCTTCATGGGGTTTTTGAATTGCCCTCTACACAAAACAATTTTTCTTTAATTATATTCCTGAAAGGTTGAAGATAACTTTCCTCTTCGTAAAATCTTATCCAGTTCTCTTCCTCTCACTTCAAAAAATTGTCTCTATGAATTTGTTTTCCTGAATAAACTGACTTTTCTCTAAATTTGCATGTGATGGCAAGGATGGTGCTCTGCTCTGTCAAGTGGCATATGGTTCTCATCGCTACCATGTTCTATTTCCTATGTTAAAAAAAGCAGTGAAAACATCTCCTGCCACAATGATTATGATATCTGCCTTTATGGACATCAGGTTTAGCTTAAGCTAGAAAATGTCATGGAAAATAAGCACAAATTTTACAATTTTTTTTTTTGGTTTCATTTTCATCATCAAGTATTGTGGAGCACAAAAACCCATAGTTCTTTCCATATGGCAAGCTATTTACCAACAGTATGTAATGAGGATGAAGGAGCACCAGCCACATGTGAAAAAACATCAGGCAACATGGCTCTTTTTGATAAAAAAGTACATTTGAAAAACCTGGAGCTTTATTAAAACTTAGATATGCCCCAAAACAATTGCCATGTCTTAAAGCATCACATGATTAAAGGTGTTCTCAATTACTTTACCAAACAAAAGAAGTCCAATATATTCGGGTACAATGCATTGGCATACACAGGCATTGAAAACTTTGCCAACAGTTTTCAAGAAAATATGTATCACCCACTGCTTTGAATGTCTTCTGCTTTGACAGGATCATAACCTCAAATTACCATCTTTTCAAGAAGTTTACTCAATAGGAAGTTCTTCTTTACCAATCAGAACTTTTTTCCCAGAGACCAAGCCTTAAAACACTAGATTCCACATCAGGCAGAAGTTTCACTGGGAGGAAGTGTGAATAGAGGTGGGTGGGCAGAAAGAAAATGAAGCATGCTCTCCAAACAGACTGACAAGAAGTTCATTCACGACCTGGCTGAAACCGGCAGCTAATCTGGGCGCATGAGGGAAGTAAATATTTTGAGTCACAGCCCTGAAGTCATCACTTGAGTGATCCCGGAACTCCACAGGCTGTTTTGGACCACGCCACCAGCTTTGAAAGGGAAACCGGATACAGACAACTGTAGAAATTCCGGTGCTGGAGGAAATGCCTCCTCAGGCAACAATCAAGAACGAACAAGGATTTCTGTCTACAATTCTGCAAAACACCTTGGAATATTGGCTCTGATCTCCCAAATAAATTAAAGGGAAAAAGAATATCTCACAGTAAAGACAAGAACAAATTAATCTGCATTATATAAATTAACATAAGACTCTACACTATCACTTTCAAAACTAGAGAAAATGTTGCTAAAGAAGCTTGAAGTCAATTAGCAAGTAAATCACTAGACTTGGAAATTTAATGTCTATTTTTCTCGGCTTTTAAATTTATCGATTGCACTTTATGAGACTCCCATTGATGAGGATTTTTAGGCTGCTTAATTTTAAAATGGCTTATGATGAGGATTTTTAGGCTGGTTAGTTTTAAAACTACAGATGAGATTCAGGCTCCAAGGAGTGGAATTTGTTTGCCCCTTTGTTGGGAAACATTTACATTTCTAAGGGAAACCTCTATCTGTAAAAGGTGCCTCCCTCTCTGTACCAGGAAGAAGAAGAGAGATGACCTTATCCCTAGAAGCTCTTAATGGGGAAGGCAAGAACTTAAGTTGGTTGCTGTCTGGCAATCTCATGTAACTGGTTTAGGGTGGTGGCTTCTGACCTTTACTTAATCCGATTTGATTCTTGTCTAAAAGTCATGGGATCACCCAACGACCAGACCCCACCTGCACTGATACCATTTTAACTTTTTTTCATGTTCTTTCCTTTGTCTTGTAAAGACATGATTCACATACCCATGCCTTATAAAATTAGCCCTAACCCTCAACTCGGGGCAGCAGCAGGAGCTCTGACTGCCCGTGGGTCCTGTCCCCACGCACCAGCTCTGCCTGCCCATGGGTCCTGTCCCCATGCCAGCGGGGGCAGCAGAGGCAGCAGCAGCAGAAGCTCTGACTGCCCATGGGTCCTGTCCCCATGCTACACTATTCTCTAAATAAAAGAGCACTACTGCCAGATCTTGAGAGTCTAAGAAATCTTTCTTTCGACTCCTCGGCTCACCGACCCCGCATCACCATGATTGAATACTTGAGGATAGAAACATATTGAGCAGAGCAAATTGTCCTAGCTTTAGACTCTGCGAACTCTTCTCATTTCTTCCCATCTCCTTGGAGTGTTTCAAAAGACAGTGTCAAACATTCAACTTGCTGGAGAATTACAGGGGATGCTTTTTTTTAAGACAAAGTTATCTTATTACCCTAAAACTAAATTTTTTGTTTCTTCTTTCATGCCTAAAGACTATCCTTTGGAGTAACAATATTATGTCACCTTTTTGAAAAGGCCAAAGTCAAGAAGAATAGCACAGCATCAGAAAAGCAAGACAGTAAACTTCTACTTGGAAATTACCTGTGTTTTTAGAGATTTGGTTTCCATTAATTCCTATATGACTATGAATGATGAAATGATTTAGGTCCTCAGAGAGCTTATTTTTTGCCCAAAAAGTAGCTATTAAAATAATGTAATATACAGCATGGTGACTACAGTTAATAATACTGCATTGCATATTTGAAAGTTGATAGAGAAGATCTTAAAAGTTCTCATTACAAGAAAAAAAATTCTGCAACTATGTCTGGTGACAGATGTTAACTAGACTTATTGTGGTGACCATTTTGCAATATACACAAATATTGAATCATTATGTTGTACAATTGAATAAAAAAACAAAACAAAACAACACTGCCCTCCATTCATCCTTTAATAGAACAGACAATTTGCAGGATTCCTTAAGCAGCTTTTTACCTCAAACATCACTTTTGTTCAGCTGCACTTCCTAGAACAAATTTGCCTGAAAGAAAAATCTCTCAATATTGCTTATTTATATGAAAATTAACAGGTCAGAGAAAGAAACTCTCTTTGATCTTCATTTAAGTAAATGAATCGTGGGTATCTCCTATGTCTAAATGCAAGGAGTATAGCAGTAAATGAGACAGACAAGGTCTCTCCTTTCAGGGAAGAGAATAACAATATTATCTAATAATGATATATACAAATAATTATATACGATATTTTCAGAGAGTCAAAAATGCTATAAAAGAAATCTGAAAGAAAATGATAAAGAGGTAGTCAGCTACTGGTCTCATGTATTTGTAACCTAACACTATTGTGAAATAATATATTTCATCGATACGGAGCTGTAAATATTCAGATATTAACATCTTTGAAATCTGAATGCGTACTACAGTCAATGGTGACTCATAATTAGCAAGATTTTTTAGTAGTACATAAATAATACATTTTAATATCAAAGGCATCCTTACATTTACAGTCACTATACACGTGATTGCTTGCTGTTGTTTTTATCTTCCACGTATGAGTGAGATCATATAGTATTTGACATTCTCCTTTGATTTATTTCACTTAGCATAATACACTCAAGGTCTATCCATGTTGTTACAAATGGCTGGATTTCATCATTTCTCATGGCTGAGTAGTATTCCATTATGTATAAATACCACATCTTCTTTATCCATTCGTCCCTTGATGGGCACCTAGGTTGCTTCCAAGTCTTGGTTATTGTGAACAATGCTGCAATGAACATGGGGGTCCACGTATGTGGTGATGAATTGTAATTAGTCTTTGGGTGGTGAACATGATATAATCTAAACAGTAATCGTAATATAATGATGTATACCTAAAATTTATATGTCATAAACCAATGTTACCACAATAAAAAAAATTAAATTAAATTTTTTAAAAAAGAAAGAAAAAAGATTTTAAAAAAAGTAGTGTGAATATGTATCCATTAATCTTCACATGCAAAAGCTTAGTTAGGAGTTTCTAGATCCCCTCTTAATTAACTTTATGTTTACATTTTCATCTCCCACACATAAAGGCGTTTTAGTTCATAAAATTCAAGAACATTTAAGTTGAACAAGCTCTTCCTAGCAATTTTGATAAGTATTATCCTTCCTATTCCTCTATTCTATACCTTAGAGTCAAACTAGTAGGGTAGAATATTGCAAAAAAATAATTCATTTAAAAAAATCAAAATTCCAGCTATTACTAAAGACCACGTTAATGATTTCTTTGACCTGATAAGGAAATATGGTTTCTTAATTTCTTTAAGAAACTCAGACAGACAATAAGTAGTGGTTAGATACCAGTATTAATGAAAAAATGATTTGCTTTATAAACTTCAAAGTGTCTTTAAATGTCTCTAGAAGCATAATGGTATTGACTTAAAATGACAAGAGATAAAGATCTCTAAATCCAGAGTGTTTGGAGTCAGACGCTACTGAAAAACTCATCATTTGTGAATGTAAAAATAAGTTCTGAAATCATAATCTACTAACATGAGAAAGTGTTACTAATTTACACAGAGCTGTCCAGAAACAACTTTTATACAAGATTAGATATAATTGTTTTCCAAAAGCAAACAAGAAGAATCAGAAAAGTAGAGCCAGAAGAAAACAGGAGGAAGCTCATTTCGCTGGAATTGGTTTTTATTTATTTACTGAGTTATTACTGCCACAGGGAACAGAGAATCAAAATCTCCCTTTCTTCCATGAGCAATTCTGATGGTTCTGCTGCAGCCAGCACCAGGAATACAGGCCCTTTGAAAAACACCCACTGCTTTATCAATGCTGGTTTGTTTCCTCCTGATGATGAGAAGGAAACGATCCTGAAAGCAACTAACATTTTAAAACAAAAACTCTTTACTGAAGATTTAAAAAAAAAAAAAAGGCACCAAGTCAATGTTAAGTCTTAAAATGATGGTTATGAGTCAGATCAAAGTGGGCAGGGAAGGGGATGGGCTTTAAAGGATCCTGTGAATTTAGTTTGGGTAAAACATTTCAAGTGTTAAATACCAACTAAGTGCATGAGTTTGAGCCAACTAGTAATAAGGAATGAGAGTAATTGACGTCTAAGTTGCGTACCAGCTCTCCAACTGTATAATTCTGTACCAGGGGATAATAGATTATATCAGGAAAAACAGTTTCATTAAAAAGAAAAATTCTTTAGAATAAACTTCTTTTGCATTAACAAGGAAAAGGAGACTATTTTTCTCTGTGTTTTTAACTTTCTAATTTGCAGGACTGTCGCAACTGTAGACACAACTCTGAAAGAAAACTCACCAAGAGGACGGTCAGTCAGTCAAACTAAGGAGGCTGTTTCCGTGTCTGCCTGATTGTTTTAACTGCAATGAGTTGAAAACTGTATGGCACAGAGGCCACAGAGAGGCTAAAAGTTTTCTATTTTCTATTAAACACAAGGCGCAGTAATATCCAGAAAATACTCCACAGCATTTTTCTTGACCAGAGAACTGGCATGGCCGGAGTCTGCCCACAACCTACAGCCAAGCCCTTCTGGGAACAAGTGGTAAGTGTTCCAGCAAGCCATTTTGGGTGGGCAGGGGAGTAACTGGACTTCTGACGTTTTCTAGGACAGATATTGTCGGTGAGAAGTGGCATCCATTCACTGAATTTGGCACATAAACACAGGAGCTTCTCCTTTTTTTCAGGGACATATTTTTCAGCCACACGCAGGCAAGCCCGTATTTCTAAACTAAGGGACTCTGACGGGGCCAGGTGGGTTCTCCTGCTTCAGTGCAGATCGTCAGTCTATCTTTTTGGAAAAGACTTACTATTGAGAAAACTGGGCAATGATCAGTCTGTCAGTAACATCTGCTTCCTAGAAAAGGAAAGCATGTTGTAAGGAGAGGATTTCCCCAAATGTCACCATAACAGAGGTTAAAATGCAAACCGAGGTATGAGGTATAACACATTTAAGAAGATCCACAGTTATCTTTCTTTCTTTCTTTCCTCTTCCTAATTATTCACTTCCCCACGGCTGCAGTATGGGTGTGGCAGAACCAACGCTTTCTTCATTTGTATACTGCTTCACTGTTTACAAAGTACCTTTACAGACATTATCTCATCTGATCCACATGACAACCCGGAGTGGGGTATTACGTTTATTTGACAAATGGTAAAAAACTGAGGCTGGCAACCTTCAGTCACTCGGCCAAAGTCACATCTAGCGAGTGTCAGGGCCTGAATCTGAGCCTGTATCTTCTAAGCCGAATTCACATTCCTCATGACCACAGAGCAAAGCAAAAGGAACAAGAGAGGGAACAAGGCCTACTTACGTAAGCATTGTTCTTGCCCTAAAGTAGCTTGCAGTATAAGCAATAACAAACAACAAAATACATAAAGGGCACCGTGGGAACAAAATAACGTCCCTTCCCCCCACCACCACCCAAGGATGTCCAAGTCCTAATCCCCAGAACCTCACATTTGAATATGTGACCTTACAGGGTAAAAGGGACTTTGCAGATGTGATTAAACTAAGGGCCTTGAAATGGGAGATTACTCTAGATTACCTCAGTGGGCCCAAGGTAATCACAACAGGGAGGCAGAAGAGTTACTGTCAGAGCGACTTAGCCTGAGAAAGGCTAACCATTGCTGGCTTTTAAGATGGAAGAAGAAGGGGCCAGCCTGGTGGCCCAGCGGTTAAGTGCACACGTTCCGCTTCGGCGGCCTGGGTTTGCCGGTTCGGATCCCAGATGCGGACATGGCACCGCTTGGCACATCATGCTGTGGTAGGCATCCCACATATAAAGTAGAGTAAGATGGGCATGGATGTTAGCTCAGGGCCAGTCTTCCTCAGTGAAAAGAGGAGGACTGGCAGCAGTTAGCTCAGGGCTAATCTTCCCCCCAAAAATAAATAAATAAATAAGATGGAAGAAGGAGCCACAGGCCAAGGAATGTGGGTGGCCTCTAGAAGATGGAAAAGGCATGAAAACGGATTCTTCCCTAGAGCTTCCAGAAGGTATGCAGCACTGCAGACACCTTGATTTCAGCCCAGAGAGACCCATTTTGACATGTGACCTTCAGAACTGAGGGTACTAAACCGGTGTTGTTTTTAAGCCACCAAGTTTATAGTAAGTTGTTACAATAGCAACAAGAAACTAATTCAGCCATGAAGACAAAAATTGAGATAACAGACTGCCCCTTGCCTGCTAACTGAATATTCCCTATATTATTTTGCACCCCAACATAATACAGTTTTGGAATATTTTTGCTTCCTAAAATACACAGACCATTAATCCTAAAACTAAATCTTATTTTAACCTTTGCTTAAATTCTACTTTTCCACGTCCACATTCAATAAATTGTGTTGTCTACATATCAATCATCCCAGTGTAAAACAAACAAATCAGATCCCAAAATGACCTTTTCATTTTCACTAATTCCACAGTGCTTCAAAGTTCATATTATTCTGTCAATTCAGGGAAACATCAGTTTCCAGCCATTATGCAGACCTCGGTGAAAACCTACAAATTGTGTGGAGTCACTAGATGAAAGAGTTTAAATATCCAAGAGGACAACTACTTTTTCAAGGCAAATTGTAATATTTCAATCACTATATGCGAACACGCAAAATAAGACAGCAGGCGTTTCTTTTCACTCCTAGTTATGGCTTTGTTTACATATGTCAAGAAAGTCAGCAGGAATAAGAAAAAGAAGACAGGCAAGAGTCAATACTTTGAAAGAAAATTAACAAAGAGCACATTTGGGAGGTAAATTTCACAAATCCAACAGATAAAATTTAGAGCGAGGCTTCCTTTTGTTCCCGCAGGCTCACTAATGCACAAACATCACTCAAGAAATCAAAGCAGCAAGTAAGCGTGCCGTCTTGCACTGAATTTTCTGCTAAATTAAACTTCATCACAGAAACCTATATTTTCCCTTAATTGTTTAAAAGGCATGTCTACAATATTTTGAAGATACCCATGATAATATTGTAACCTGTACAATTCTACCAAAAATAACGACTAGGAAAATTAACAGACTGTACTGAAAGTGTTATTTTCTCTGTAATGTTCATGTCAAATCTACTCAGCATGGCATGGAACCAAGGACCCAAGGTCCACCCACCGAGCCCTAGATCCTTTCACTTTTAATACAATGCTCTACGTGTGTTAGGCTGTATAGTGATTTGGTTAGACTGCTAGTTTAGAGTAACTTTCTAAAATTCATTTAGATCCTTCCTCAGCTTACGTCATTTCTCATCAGGCCCTCGATGCCTCATCGCCCTCCCCTTACACATATAAACCTTACACTCACATACGGACATCTATATGTGTGTCACAGGAATTACTTGATTTTCATTCATAAACATCATTTACTAATCCACGCACATACCGTTTTCTCTGCCTAGAACCCTCTTCCACATTTGGTAAATTCCATCTCATTTTTCATGGGCTACCTCAAACGTCACCAACCCAGCAGGGAAGCGTTCCTCGAAGGCCTCAAGCAGAGACAGACACTTCCCACTTACGCTTCTTTTATTTTGGTACACATCTATTTGTGTCTAGTGCTCATAATTAAAGTGAAATAAATTTATACTGGTCTTCCAAACATATTTTTGAGACCCTTCCTCTTCCCCTACTACACGAAATCATGCCCTGGGGTAGGAAGGAAAGCACACCAGAAGTTCACCTTTCTTTAAGAGCTGGAAACTAAGTGTTATGCTATCTTAAAGCCAAAATCCATATTGTCTTCCTTAGCCACCACTACATGCCTTAAAGCATGTGACAAGATGCAGTCAAATGGCCTTCTAATAAATTATATATCATCTAATATCCAGGCACATCTTTGCTAAACACTGAAAGTAAAATGAGTCCATGAATTATTGATCAGTAATAGATACTTATGGTATTCATAAAGAATGTTTTCTTTCTATTACTTTGTTTTCTAACCAAAAAGAGAAAGACTCCTCTGATTCCTATTCTTTTTCTTCTTTTGAAGAACCCTAGGTTCTAGTTCCCTATACGAGCTCATAATCTATCTTTCTTAGTTGTGTGAGATAAGGCATGCCCTCCCTGACTTTCATAGGCATGACTTAGACTCAGCCAATCAGATACTCCCACAAAAGCTTTGACTCTCCAGCAAGTGATGCAGAGGCAGGGATGGGTAAGAATCACTCTCATGATGCTGTCCCAGAGTCAGCAACAGCAATTCCAGCTCAGTAAAACCCAACACTAACAGCTTTTCTCTTGGTTCCTGCTCATTTTTCAGAAAACAGATGATTCAGCAATATACTTTCAATAAATTCCTGTTCAGCTAAATTCAGCCAGAGTCTATTTTTATTGCTTTTCATGACAAAACCAACACCTGTGTGCAATACACACAAATGCAACCTACCATATGCCAGGCACTTCTCCAGACACTAGCACACAATGGTGAGCAGAAATAAATTTGTTCCCTGCTCTTGAGAGCTTACAGTCTAACCAGGAAAACAAACATATTATAAGATAAGGAGAAAAAAAAAAGAAAATCAACATAAATATCAGCTTAATGGAAAAAAAGAGCTGTACTTAGTGTACTAAGACTGCCTATATACAGAACCTGACCCAAAAGAGGAGGGAAATGGGAAAGGACCATTCATCATTTCCTATTTAACATAACTCCAAAAAGCACCTTACTACAAAAATTTTTATTCTGATTCTGGAGCTAGCTGAGATTTGTTCTTTTTACAGGAAGGGATAAAGTCACTATTCTGTTCTTTCTAAGGAGAAAGAGCCCAAGAAACAAATGAGCCTGAAATACTTCATACAAACTTCAAATGTTGAGGCAACAACCCCCGGGGGGCTTCTCAAGGCTCAACTGAACTTTCAGACTTATAAAACTGCCAAAGGCCACACACAGTAGCACCAGTCTATATAGAGGACGTAGGACAAAACCAGACACACCTCCTTGATGAGAGCCCTTACATGAACATCCCTGAGCAGCGGTCCAAACAGCTTGTGTCCCGTGCTTTTCTTTTTGCCTCACCAGGTGACAGCTCAGACATGAGGAAACAAGATCTGGTGCGTGCAGGAGCTGCCCTGGCTTCAAAGCCTCACATCTCACAGGGCTGGTCTCTCTTGTAATGACTTCATCACCACTGCCTTCGGAGCTCCCACGAAGGACATGCTGGTTGTAAGGGTCCCTGTATTCAAGGAATGCCAAAGCTTCGGCATCTCCATCAGGTATTTATAGTCTATTTATAATTTCTCCCAGTCTAAACGCAATTTACCAACCAGGGGCCGTTTTTAGCATAAGCAATGATATGTAGTCACTTGGCCGCTCGGGACCCAGAAAAATAGAACAAGAAACTTAACAGAAGATCAAAAGGGCATGCAGAATACAAAAGGATTTTAACCATTTTAACCATTTTCCAACAGCTGACTACTGATAATATTCCATTTTAACGTCCCTACATGTATTATTCAGTTCGGCTGCACTATGCTGTAGTAACAAGCATCCCCAAAATCTATTAGTCAAAAATAACCAAGGATTATTTTGTACACATACACTGTGCGTCAGCAGGAGTCTGTGCTTCACGTGTTGCTCACTCAGGGACCCCGGCTGGTGGAGGCTGCATAAACCATGACCACCCACGATGGCACCTTGTAAGGGGAGAGGCAGAATAACGCCCCAACTTCTAAACCTTTTTACCCACGTGACACACTTCTGCTCATGTTTTACTGCCTAGAAAAAGTGACATGGGCTTACCTAAATTCAAGGGTTTTCCAAAAGTTTTAGAAACATGATACTGATTAATAGTTGTAATACCTACTACATCATATAAAACAGGGCTAATTTAAATAAAATAATTTTATTTCCCAAATATTAAAACATGAGGATGGAGCCCTTTTAAGCATTAAAGTCTCTTCTGGACTCAGATGCACAATAAAATAACACAGATAAACTAACTAATTTAAACTCTTCGTGATCACCCCAGGAACGTATTATAGCATGTGGAAAGGTAGGTAATGTTCCCAAGGGAACACTGGGAAAATGGCAGAACCTGGATTTGACCTCAAGTCTGATGGAATCCAATGCCAATTTCCTTTTCATGACACCGTGATATACAGCAAATATGGAGCAAGTGAAAAAAGAAGAGTCACTGGCCAAACTCCACAAGAGTATTAAGCAGGTTAGGAGGAATAAGGGTACACGATAGCTTCAGACAGACAAGGAGCAGAGACTTTACATAAGGAAGGAATGGTCAGGGGCGGCCTGGTGGTGCAGCAGTTAAGTTCGCATATTCTACTTTGGCGGCCCAGGGTTTGCTGGTTCGGATCCCGGGGGGGACACGGCACTGCTTGGCAAGCCATGCTGTGGTAGGCATCTGACATATAAAGTAGAGGAAGATGGGCATGGATGTTAGCTCAGGGCCAGTCTTCCTCAGCAAAAACAGGAGGATTGGCAGCAGATGTTAGCTCAGGGCTAATTTTCCTCAAAAGAAGAAGAAAAAAAAAAAGGGAAGGAATAGTCATTGGGATGAACTGTAAAAGAGAGGTTCAATAAGATGAGGGGGCAAATGTCCACTGAAGTAGGCCACCACTAACAATGAGGGCACTTGCTGGGCTGGGGTTAGCTAGCAGCCAGACAGGGGTGATGGAATACGGAAAGTAATGAAGAGAGGCACAGCATTCAATACCCTGGCTGTGAAGAAAAGAAGAAAGGAAAATGACCAAGAGAAGACACATGTCCAAGGGAAAGCTGTTGTGATTAGTTTTTCAGGTAGAAAAATTTAAGCATGTTTAAAAAGTTAAAAAATAAAAAAAGGAAGAGGGCCAATGCATAGCAGGGACATAGAGACAAATGAAAGACCGGGCAGGGTTCCAGAGAAGGGAGGCCATGGTAACAGTTTATATTGACTGAGCCGTTGCAACGCGCCAGTCCCTGTGCTAAGCACTTGCAGGCCCTAACTCACACACACGTCAACTCCTTCAGCTGAACACGTACCTATGGAGCAGGTTAGATGAGGACACTGTATCTGGAGATGGCAGTAACCTGATAGTCACCCTGGCGAGTCAAGCAGCTGGTAAGTGGCAGGGCCAGGGTTTGGGCCCCAGGCAGCCTGCCTCCAGAAGCCACACTTATCCACTCAGCTGCCATCTCCCTTGACACAACACTGAGATGAGGCAAAGAAAGAGAGAAAAGCCACCATCTCCCTTGAGATAACGGAAAGACAAAAGACCTCTGCGGGGCAGACATGTTTCTATGTTTAAGTGAGGATGGGGAGAGTTCCTCGGGACAGATGTGTCAGGATGCTCTAAGTTGTAAGCATTTCTTTCATAAAGTCAAGACACAGTTTAATGGTGCTGTTTCCAGATACACATTTTCAGGACTAAATTACTGAAACCTATATTGTCTTCTTTTCTTAAATTCAAACTACGTGAATAAAAATTCTAACGTAAAAAATGAAGTCTTAATTTGTATATTCTTTTCGTAAGTCTCAGAAGTTATACAAAATGATTGCAGAAATATCAGCAAGGTCGAAAGAGAACAGAACAAAAAATACATATTTGTACGAGTATAAACGGCTTCAGTTATTTCTTCACTATAGAAAAAGCTCTCATGATTCATTCATTCATTCATTTATTCAGTTTATTGGGCACCAACTTGTGCCGGGCACCAGGCATTGTTCCAGGCCCTGAGGTTTCAGCTGTGAACAAAACAAATAAAAAACTATCCTAATAGAACACACGTCCTCATTGAGAGAAAGAGACAGTAACTAAAAATAAATAACTTATATAGCAATGTGTCTACTGCAGGGAAATACACGGCAGAGAAGAGGACAGGAACATAAAGTGGGAAAAGGGGAACTGCAATTTTAAATAAGATGGCCAGGGCACCACTGAGAAGATGATGTCGGAGCAAGTCTCGAAGTTGGTGGTGGAGGGGTACCCCATGTCCATTTGGGGAAACCATGTTCCAGGCAGAGGAAACAGCCCAGGCAAAGGTGAGGTGGCAACGTTCCTATAGTTTACAAGCCCTGCAGAGACCCTGTAAAGCAGGGAGAACGGGAGAAGATGAAGGTAAGGATAGCAATAGTGCGCTGGAAAACTCAGAGTCCTCTTGGCTACTGTAAGACACACCGGGAGATATTAGCAGAATTTAGGCAGGAGTGTTATGATCTGAATATTTTAAAAGAATCACTCTGGCTGCTGTAGAGAATCAACAATCGGGATACCCAGGGCAGAAGTGCGGAGAACATGGAAGAGGTGTGCTGGCTTTCTTCCAACTGCCCCCAGGGCTCCTCTGCCCCATTCTCCACCCCACTCTCTGCCCAGGATGCTGACCAGTAGGAACTCACAAAGTGCCCCGCCCGCTGGCTCCCAACTGCATTCAGCCAGTGAGAAGCATGCACAGAGGATCAAAGAGAGGAAGGACACAGGTCAGGGTTTATTCCCCTTCTCCTCCCTTCCTGTCACTTGGGCCTGGCAATGTGCTGCCCTCTGACAAAAGCCACAGCTCCTGTCACATGGTTCTCTCCACCTAGTCCTGGTCCAGATTCTGGTAACTGCTCCTTTCGCTTTCTCCCTTCAGGCCTGGAGGCCAAATTTTAACGAGTGCCCAGGGACTAGCAATCCCTGAGACCCTCCACAATCCTTTGCAAATAGTCCTTTTACCAACAACTCCTCAAACTATCCCAATTTAAGCGTGCCATCTCTGCCCCGGCAGCAACCTTACTAATTCAGGAGTCGAGGGCAACAGTCCAGGTGGGAAACAATGGTGGCTTGGACCAGGATGTTAGCAGCGGAATGAGAAGCAGTTAAATTTTGACTTGCTGACAGATTTCATGTCAAGCATGACTCCAGATTTTGGCCTAAGCAACCACAAGGATGGAGTGCCATCAAATGAGATTCATATTCACAATCAATAGGAAATATGTGCAAATATATTAAAAGTAGCTCATAGGAAAAGGAATACTATGACTTACAAACAAATGCAAAGATGCTTAATCTTACTGCTAATTAAAGGAATGCAAATTAATATAACAATATAAAACAACACAATAATATAACATTAAATATATTATATACATATATAATATATAATAATACTATAACAGTATAAAATTGACACAGAAAAAATATGGTGATAAATGGCATTGGCATAGGTGTCAGAAAACATAATTGGAGAAGTGTAAACCTTTGTGAAGAGTAACTTGCAGCGTCTATCAAAATTTTAAATATACATATACTTTGATCCAAAAATCCCCCACTAGGGCTTTACCCTACAGACATACTCACACATTTGCACAAATACCTGTGTATAAGCTTTTCACCTGAGCAGTGTTTATAACAACAACAGACTGGAAACAATCTAAGTGCCCATCAATAGGAAATATAAGTGAAACAAATTGGGCTGCACACACAATAGAATACTATCAGTGATTTGCAAAGAAAGAGGTAAATGCATATAAGCCACATGGAAAGATCTATTAGAGATTTATATTGTTAGGTATGGTAGGGGATGGGGTGAACAGTTAGGCACCTGACAATATATTTAGTATATTTCTATTTGTGAATTGCCTTTTTATTGTTTTTGAAGATTGGCCCTCAGCTAACATCTGTTGCCAATCTTTTTTTTTCCTTCTTCTTCTCCCCAAAGCGCCCCAGTACCTGGTTGTATATTCTAGTTGAAGGTACTTCTAGTTGTGCTATGTGGGATGCCACCCCAGCATGGCCTGATGACTGGTGCCATGTCTGCACCTAGAATCCAAACCGGTGAAACCCTGGGCCCTGGAAGTGGAGCGCATGAACTCAACTACTCAGCCACTGGGCCGGACCCTGCCTTTTTTTTTAAGATTGACCCCTGAACTAACATCTGTTGCCAATCTTTTTTTTCCGCTTCTTCTCCCCAAAGCCCCCCAGTACACAGTTGTTTATTCTAGTTGTGAATTTGCCTTTTTTAAAAAAAAAGATATAGACATGTGTAGAAATAAGAAAATTCTAGAAGGAGCAAAGAAATTATTTAGAATAATTGCCTCTGAGCAGGCTGATGTAAACGAGTCATATTTTTCCTTGTGTACTCTTTTGGACTGTTCAAAATCTTTCCTACCAGGTGCATATGTTATTTTCTCAATAAACAAAATATTATATAAAGCCACATTTCAAAAAAAGACCACTAATAAATTATCTTGCGCTACACAAAAATTTATGGTGTCGAATACAGAAACATATCTGAACAGTTCAATCTATCAAAACTGACCTACAGTTTCATTTTATTAGTATTCATATTTTGTTAGAAGATATAAATGCCCTGACCCATAATATTCTGAATCGCAGGTACAGTCAGACATTCCTTAACGATGGGGATACATGCTGAGAAACACACTGCTGGGCGATTTCGTCGTTGTGCAAACATCATAGAGTGTACTTACACAAACCTAGATAGCATGGCCTGCTACACATCTAGGCCACATGGCACTCATCTTATGGGACCTCTATCCCAATTTAAGTGTGCCATCTCTGTCCTGGGAGCACCCTTACTAATTTAGGAGGCTAGGGCAACAGTCATACATGCAGTCTGTCATTGACCAAAATGTCATTATGCGATGCATGACTATATTTCTCCATTTGTGGTAAAACTGAGCCTATTTCCATACTCTTGGGGTTTTCCAAATGTTAGCCATATATGGAAAAACAATCGTGTTTAATGTAGATGGTTTCAAATGGAAAAAAACAAACAGGTGACCTGATTCCTGTAAGAGCTGGCTTAATGACTGACACTCATTTTGGCACTGATCACGATGTCAAATGGAACAGTCGACATCCTAATTCCTGTTTCATGATATTATAATTCCAAGAATAAAACTATTTAAGAACTAGGAGGAAATAACACTATGGAAATAAGGATTTTCTTCAGGCTTATCTTAAAACATTCTGTCAAAGCCAGCAAATCAGAATTGTTAAAAAAATGTGTAAAACTATTGTACCAGAAGAATGTCACACTATTTGAAGATTCTCTAAGCTCTGACCAATAGACATAAATATACCAATACAAACGTGTACAGGACTACGTATATTTTATTTCACTGATGTAAATACAAAACTTAAGTTATTTCTTCTCATCTTCCTCATGCAGTTTTTCTCCTTATTACCACAGTCCTGACTGATATGGAAATTTGTCACTGTGGATAAAATTCTAATGCTATCAGAACCATAACATAATTTTCCCAAGAGATTTTGGATAAGAATTTTTTTTTAAGTCAACCAAATCTACTTGAATCCAAAAGATTCCTCCGCTGGTTTTGGTAGCACAAGCCCAGGCTTCACTATATGCCTGATCAGAGAGCTCATCTTCTGCAGTTATGAGTCATACTCCAATTCTGCTGACAAAGAAAGGACAAAAAGCCTTGCTAGGAGCTCCCTCTTCTCAGCAGAGGTACAAAAATATTTTAAAAGGTTTTCCCTGGATTTTTCCAGATTGACACTATCGGTTTAAAGTTGAAGACGTCCAAAGCAATGGAAACGCAGTGTATTCTTAACACTTTTAAATGCCACAAAATTGTAGGAAAAAAATCATATAATGAATCATGTCTTTTTATAACTTTCTCTGGGGATCTGAAGTGCTTCTGTGCATTATTTATTAAATGTTTACCTTTAAGCTAAAGCAAGTGCTTTTAAAATTAAATGATATTAAAAAAATCAAGTGACATAAATTAAGAAAAGGCACCACCGCATGAACATTTACCTGTGGCGTCGAATTCAATCGGCTGGCACCCTCGGTGAGAAGACCAGTCACACTTGAGGACTTGCCCTCCTTCCACGATCCCCGGCTGGGTGGTGTTTGCTTTGGGGGCTCCCACAAGAAGAAACATCCTGCTAAAATACAAAAGGGGAGACAAGATTCTCCATGGCACAAAGTATCGACGATATCTTGTGATGTAGGAAGAGCATTCTTTTGACGTTATCCACAAATATTTTCTAAAAACCATTCACCGAAGGCACAATCTTCATTCTTCATTTGGTGCTGTTTTACATACATACATTATTCAGCATGGTTTATTCACCCTAATAGCACACTGTAAGGCAACTTCAGGGTGACGTGTCATTTCAAAATTTATGCTGGTCAAATTTCAATATAGGTAGCTTATTATATGTCAATCATATCTCAATAAAGCTGTTAAAAAATACATGCTGGCGAGAGTCAGAGAAGGTTTTTGATTTTTGCGGTTTGCTATACACTTTCTATATCCTGAATGCTGAATGGAAAAAAAGATTCTGAAGTATGGTAGTTGTAAATATTATCATTTCTCCATTTGGAAAATGAATCTTCTGGAACTACTGTACTTCAATTTTTTTTTTTAAACAGTGACTAACAATTTCTCTTCACAAAATTAACCTAATCAACCCGTGGTCAAAGAATAGGGTCACTATTCAATTTCTTGTCAGGATAAAATTAGTGGATGACAAAATAGTCAGGAGTCAAATTTTTAAGTAAAAGACATCTTTTTTTAGTTATTATTCATTCAGAAAACGATATGGATTGAGTGTCTCTTCCATATAGGGCACAGAGCTAGCATGATGAGTAAGACAACCTTGGTTCCAGCTCTCAGCGGGGCTTACATTCCCTTGGGAAAGAAGACCAGAAACTAGCCAAGAAAGAAAGTACTCACTCTTACAAGTGCTAGGAAGGAAACCAACAATCGGCTGGGAGAGATTATTTGAGAATAAGGAGGGGAGACCTTCTTCAGGTAAAAGGTATCTCTAAGGAATGGAAGGGAGAGACTTGCTTTAGATAAAAGGAAGAGTTAGGAGGTTCTCTCTAAAGAATGGGGAAGAGAGAGAGAGAGAGACCTCTTTTAGATAAGTCGCAGCCAGGGGACTTACCTCTAAGTAAACTGAGATGTATAGGATTAGAAGGAGGGCACCAAGCACTGTCTGTGTGTTGGGGAGAAGGGAGAAAGGTGGGATAAAAGAAGGATGAAGAGGTAGATGGGAGCACCCCAAGCAGAGGTACAAAGACCCTAGGCAGGAAAGAGCCTGCTTCCCAAGAGTTACAAGGAAAGAGATGTGGCTGAAGCAGGGGAGCAAGCTGGCAGTGGCACAGGATAAAGCTGGGGAGCTTGGCAAGAGCCAAGTCAAGCGGGGACCTTTCAGCCAGGGTAAAACTTTCGGAGTTTATCATGTGAAGCTCCATCTGAAGCCTTTGAATGTTTTTCTAAGCAAAAAAAATGATATAATCTAATAAAGAAAACTAAATCTGGTGCCTTATTGGGAAAGGGTTAAAGGGACAGCGGGGCAAAAATGGAACAAGGAAAGCAAGACACTTTTAGCAGCTGAGGGAAGAGGTGATAGTGACCTGGGTTAGGAGGGCGCATGGAGAAAGAGACAGTGGGCAGACTGGGGAACTATTAGAAAGAACAGATACAGCTGGTGGCTTGAATATGGGGAATCAGAAGATTAAAGAATGTCACGTAAGTTTCGTTCTGGAGTGCATGGATGGGAGAACCATTTATTTTGCTAGAAACGCCTCAAGAATAGGGAAGCAGGAAGCCGATTAAGTATTTATAGGAAAACCAAGAATTCAGTTCTCAATACGTTAGTGTGCAACATCTGTGAGGCACCTAATTGGTCCTCTGGAGCTCTGAAGAGAGTTCTGCCTTACAGAGAACGTTCAGCACGCAGGGAGAAGCTTCAGAGAGAAGAGGGCCAAAGAGTGAGTTCTGAGAGGCAGCAACACTTAGGAGTCAGGTAAAGAAAGAGGATACAGTAAAAGAGACTGAGAAGAAACTGACTGAAACATAGAAGAAAGCAGGATTCAATTAGACACAAAAGGCCCTCGACAGATGCTATGGCTATTATCATTTCATTTCCTCCTTAAACACTGTCACTTAAAGTCTTCTAGCAAAGGAAACATGTACAACCGTATTTCACTTTTTTGTGCAATTATGGACAAGCCTCCATCTTAAATATGGAGTGCATTCATCTTACTTTTGTCAATTTCAATTTCATTCCGGCCGGGTGCTAGCTGCCAAATTACAGTCAAGAGCTGGCTGCATGAATTGCCAGGTTACAGGAATCCTCCTCTCTGACACTCATCTGAAAACTCCATACTCAAAATAAAGAAAAAACTCCCAACCAAACCACACCCTGTTTAATAAAGCTTTATGCAGTCATATTTGGCATCAGTAAAACACCAACGCTAGCCCTCTCATCACAGCCAAATGGCCCCGGGTAAGAAATCAACTTAGTTTTCATTCAGCAAGAACCTTTTGTAAGAAAAAAAAATTAGGCTATGAATAAGAGCACCCTCATCTCCCACGAATGAGAGCAGCCCGTTGTCATCACATGGTCCTTTTCCACCGCACAGCTGGGTAACAGCTAAATTACATATATATACATTTTTATGAAATTTTTCATTTCAACAGGTAAAAAAGTTGACCATGAAACTTCCCCCTTCATCTGAATTAAATTATTTTTGAGTGCATGATGGGGAAAAAGAATATTTCCGACAAGTGTACTTTTCAGGGTTTACACCTGAAAAGGCACGGGGCCATTCCTGCAGTGGTCCTAATAAGCATAAAACAAGCACAGGTATACATATGATTTTAGGGTTGTGGATAATGGCCAGGATCCAGGAGATTGGGAGAGGAGAGCTAGTTCTCAGAATTTGTCTAGAAACCTACAAGCCAAATTAATTTCTGGAATGTCATCGCATAGCGCGTTACACAATCTTCTATAATTTTTTGTCAAAGCTATTCTTCCCACTCCACAATAAATTGCTTCCTTGAATTCAGGGGACTCTAATTCATCTTTGTACCTGCCACATAATAAGAGCTCAAGGAAAGTTTTATAAATTCATAGCTGAGTAGCAATTCAAGAGCAAGAGGTCTTAATCTTAAAATAGCCATATAGCATAAATAAGCCATTTCCACTGTCCCTGACCCCTGAACACGGAAATCATCTTCTATTAAACATCCAATTATTTAAGTTATTCTTACAGTAACTTCTTTATTTTGGATCTCACATACTTTCTTTACTTGGAACTGTAACACAGAGAGGGCTGGGAAGTTATTAGCAGACGCCGGCTTCCGCAAAGACAGAGAAAAAGGGCACAGTAGGAGAGCTCTGAATGAAAACTGTGCTCTCTTGGCAGCAGAAAGCTCGAGTTCCCTGGATAAGACCAGGAACAAGGCTGCTGCTTTTCATCAGACCATTTGCACGTCACGGGCATGAAAGGATGGTAATCGGAGGTACTAATATGGGAGTGCATCGAGTTTTCCTAAACATACCTTCATGTGCAGTCTTGCACATTGGTGAAATGCCACTGAAATGGTAGAATAACAGAAAAGGAATGTGGGAGCGCTGTCGATTTCTAAATCCTAGATTAACGGAGGAAGAGAAACTGAGGAATAAAGTTCTTTGTCTAAAATGTCAACATGATATTTAAGCTACTTTTAAGAGCATTATAGAAAGTTTTTCAAAGAGAAAAATGGAGAGATGGAGAAAGTAAAATTGCATTAGACAAATGTTAAAGTCTTAAGAGAGACTTGTGTAGAGAAAAATGAAATATTTGTATAGAATAAAGGGTACAGGATGGTAAAAAGTACTACATGAGAAAATTAAGGAATATAAAAGCAACACATACTATAGAAACAAAAGCCTCTCTCAGTGTGTTGGGAGGGTAAATTTTGCGTCATGTGGGGTTTTTCTGCCACAATAACAAAAAAATCCTGTTAATGAAATGCTTTATAAAAAATTAAATAATTGCTACTCAAAGTTCATCTAAGAATATCTAATGAATGTCTCCAACAGCTTAATCAGAATAAGAGAAGTGAGAGACCAGAAAAACAATGCTTGCAATACAAGCAGTATTGTCTAAAGGACATAGTTTGGGACCAAAGGTTACAATCACCATAGAAATCAATGGAGAAAGTCACTTGAAATCTTGTAGCCTCAGTTTCCTCTTCTATTGAAAGGAGATAACAATGCCCACAGTAATCACCCAAAAAAGAAATTTTCTGAGCATGGATAGTAGATAAAAGCAAATTTAGAAAAGCTGAAAGGATCATAAAAATACAAGATGATAGCATTGGAACTAGAAACAACAATCAATAAAATACTCCCTAATAAAGTAGGAAACCTAAAAATTAAAATCTGTTTTTAAACGGGCTTTTCTCACACAACCAGAAGGACCTACAACTAGAATATACAACTATGTACTGGGGGGCTTTGGGGAGAAGAAGAAGAAAGAAAAAAAAAAAGGAAGATTGGCAACAGATGGTAGCTCAGGTGCCAATCTTTAAAAAAATAAAATAAAAAATAAAAGGGCTTTTCTTTCCTCCATTCTCTGGAAGAGCCATTAATTAACTCAAACGCAAGAGCTCAAGAGAAAAAAAAGAGAAGGGTAGAAAACAGTCGGCTTGCCCACTTCCTGACAATGGTGGAGATTGGGGAAGATACACAGGGTTAGTTGAGGCTGACAAAGATTTTACTGATTATTAGCCTTGAAAATCTGAAGCTCAGCAACTTAGTTTCACAAGCCTGCAACTTTCTCCTGACAGATTCCATCTCCCTCCAAAAGGTTTGCCCAAGAACAAAATCAGGATCCCCATCCTCACCACTCTTTAAATGACTTGAGACATTTCCATTAAATGACTTCAAAATTAAGGTTTATCTACATGAGCCGGCTATTAGTATTCAAAAAGATAAAGGGCAGAGTGTGTGTTGGGGGAGGGAAGTGAGGGAGAAAGGAGAGAGAGAGGACGGAATGATGGAGGGGAGGGAGGGGGGAAGAGACAGAGAAGGGAGGACAAGGGAGAGGGAAGGAGAGAAAGGAGAGACAGGGAGGGAAAGGCAGAAGAAGGGGAGTGAGAGAGAGACAGAGACAGAGACAGACTAGAGGATGAGAGAAACCAGCCAGGAGGATGCAGCACTTCCCCTCCAAAGTGTCCTGTAAGGGCCAGCGCTTCAGGGCACGTGACCTTGACTACCAAGGAGAGGTGACCAGCCAAACAATGACAAGTACATATTTTTAAACCCTCCAAATGAAGTCAGTCATTTGGCTGCTTTCAGCACCGACTTCTCCAAGATAAAGCATCTTTAATATATTTGGCTGACCGGGCTGACCAGTGAGACTTCACCAAAAGGAACTTCTGAAAAATTATCATGTACTGCACCAATGTAGAAAGAAATGTGTATAAAATAGTGTTGAATGTTATTTCAGGGCTATAATTCCAGTTTTAGATTTACTTTTCATTAAAACAAAAAATGCTAGAGTCAACATTTATATGATGTAAAACAGCTGCAGTGAACTATAAATTCTAAACTATAAATTCTATGCATTTTCCTTTCTCTTTTATAATGTCCTATAAAATTTGGGCCTTAATCAGGAGTAATCAACACAGGATTTGCTTTCTAAATAATAAGGCTATAGTCTATGCATGTATATTATTTATGAGAAGAAATAAGAACCAATATAGCCAGAGACACACTAAGTTCGAGAAAATGAGGGGCCAGCCCAGTGATGTAGTGGTTAAGTTCACGTGTCCCACTTGGCAGTCCAGGGTTCTCCAGCACCTGGGGGTTCAGATCCCGGGCACGGAGCTATACACCACTCATCATGCCATGCTATGGTGGTGTCCCCACATACAAAATAGAGGAAGACTGGCATAGATGTTAGCTCAGGGCCAATCTTCCTCACCAAAAAAAAAAAAAAAAAGAAAGAAAGAAAGAAAACAAAAGAAAAGTAAAACAAAGAAAATGAGCTGGCGTCATTTTGTAAACGGTTGTGAAGATGGTTACAAGGGTGAGGGGAGAAATGGTCCACGAACTTTTAAAAGTATATGCAGATTGGGACAGACTGAAAGGGGCCTTCATCGCAGGTTAAGCAGTTTGGACTTTCTCTCTGGCCATGGGAACATTTTTGAAGACATGTTAGCAGCAGAATACCTGGATCAAAAAGATGTTTCAGAAAGATAAAACTATTAGAAACATCTAAGATGCTTTGCAGGTCTAAGAGCCAAATGATAGGAAGAGGATGAGAGCCTGAGTTCACGGACCACACTTGTGATGACTGGGCTTAAATAAGGAGGTCAAAGTAGAAGTGGAAAGCAAAGACGGATGCAAGAAACACTAACAAGGAAGTCTTTCTAGGACCTTCTGCCTGGTGACTAATCACTGACTAATATTAGGAGAGCACAGTAGGAGAGACAAAGAAAAATAGAAAATGAGAAGGAGGAATATGAAATGATTTCCAGGGCGACAGAGAAAATGATAACACCATTAATAGAAACAGAGGTGCAACTGACATCACTTGGTGAAAAAGAGTTCATTTTTAATCAAGTTGAGGTAAGATGGGCCAGATAAGGAAAAACGCCCCACGGTCTGCTGGAGGATGAAGTGAGAGGTCTGCTTCTAGATCTAAGGAGCAAGCAGGGCAACAACTATATTTTAAAAGTTCTCCAGATGTTGCAAATAGGAACTCAGGATTGAGAACCAGCAAACATTCTGCAGGACCTTCTGCGACCAGGGAACACTTGCTCACACCTGTTACCCCTGTCTCTGGGGTCACAGGAACACTTCAAGTAACTGTAAATAAGGCTCCATTAGTGTTTTATAGGGAAAAAGGCAAGAATTCTAATACAGTGTTGGTCATTACAGCATTATTTAAAAGTAAATATATATGTGATGGGGCTGGCCCCGTGGCCGAGTGGTTGAGTTCGCACGCCCCGCTGCAGGCGGCTCAGTGTTTCGTTGGTTCGAATCTTGGGCGCGGACATGGCGCTGCTCATCAAACCACAGTGAGGCAGCGTCCCACCTGCCGCAACTAGAAGGACCCACAACGAAGAATATACAACTATGTACTGGGGGGCTTTGGGGAGAAAAAGGAAAAAAATCAAAAAATCTAGAAAAAAAAGTAAATATATACGTGAAATGAGAACTGTATAATAATAATATATTTGAGGAATAAATAAGAAAATTGTTCGGTTATTTTCTTCTTAAAAATTTAAAATTTGAACATAAAAATTAAACGGAATTTGAATTTCATACCCTCTGCCTTTTGATCCTGCCCCCGCAGCAACCCACTCAAACAACCAAAGACTGTACCATCCTCTAGCCTCAGTTCCCTCAACTGTAAGAAAGAATTTATCTGCTTCCCTACTTCCCCTGGCAGTTTGAGCGATAGACGAAAGATATCCTAAGTAAAAGTGCTTTGTAAATTATGAAATAGGTTAACCAGTGTAAGATATCATTATCACAATTAAACTTAGGGTGCAATTTTTAGTTTGTCCAATTATTCTCCACCAGAAAAATATGACTTTACTTCTTGGCCTGTATATGATCTTTAAATTTTATGTAATTTAAATTTTTTGGCAATATGGCTACCATAAATTAACACATAACAGGAAAAAATAGAACACTGATTTTTCATAATTTTTTTTTTTTTTGAGGAAGATTAGCCCTGAGCTAACATCTGCTGCCAATTCTTCTCTTTTTTGCTGAGGAAGACTGGCCCTGAGCTAACTTCCGTGCCCATCTTCCTCTACTTTCTATGTGGGATGCCTGCCACAGCATGGATTAACAAGAGGTGCGTAAGTCCACAATTGGGATCCGAATTGGCAAACCCAGGGCCCCCAAAACAGAATGTGCGAACTTAACTGCTGCACAACCGGGCTGGCCTTCACTTTTCATAATTTTTAAATCACTATTTTTGTGACTTTCCACTTCGAACCTAAGACTCATTTCTGGAGAGATTTTCTTGAGGAGTCACCTTAATATTTTTGCTAGTACTTTATTTTTCCCTCTCTTTGACAAACATTGATTCATTAGTTTTCACAACAAAATGGAAATAGTTCAATAACAATTTTCTATAATAAGAAAAATGAGACCTAAAACAATTCCCCAGCTTGCTGGAGGGATCTGGACACCTCTGGAAACCAGAAGCAGCAAGGAGAGACTGCGCCACCTGCGCTTCCTCATTAATCCAGGCACCTTCCTTCAGAAGAAAGGCATCTTTAATTAGCAAACCCTTCCTATAATGTGGATTTTTTCCTTTTTTTTTCCTTTAGAAGTTTATGATCACACCAAATAACAACAACAGTAAGCAGCTGGTAATATTATACATGGCATCCCCACGTACCTTGGATTTCAATGCCTGCTAAATTTAAAAGTACCTTTTTACAAAATTAAGCATAATTTTGCATTTATCTTTGTTAAATCTGAAAAGTTCAGTAAGTAGAAATCTTTGTTTTAAAAGAATCTCATAGTTGATTTCTATTTCTTAAGTTAGGCTATACCTAGAGCTCACAAGTCTATCAATAACAAAGTCACCGAGGAAGATTTCAAAATATTACGTGAAACCAAACCAAGTTCAATTTTAGCTTACTCTGACGGCCCACATGGGAGGTCATGCAAACCTGTGAGGTCACAGTATATTCAACAACTACAGTGACTAATCCAGGATGAGCCATCCAGCCTCAGAACCAAAAATAGTGAGTATCTCACGCCAACAGTTCAATATCACTACATCTTTCATGGTAAAAACACGTAAAGTTTATCATCTTGTCACACTCAGTAGTGTGACATCTCAGAGGGTTGCTACAGAATCCAGAGCAACATCTACAAAACACTCCATCAACTCAGGTATCTTCAGTGCTAACTCTTGCTACTTCAAGTACTAATTCTTGACAATAAATATTTGCAAAATTATTAGAATTTCTGTACAAATTAAGTCTAAGAGAACACCCCTGGGACAACTAAAATCCTCTGCACCATAAAGGCATAAGCTTAAAAATACCTGGAAACAAAAATTTTTTAAATAACAGATAAGGCTGGCAAATGATTAAATCAAATGAGAAGGTGGTAAATGTTGCCAAATTTAATGATTATTTGTATCGTTTTGGAAAATATGTATTCAGGTCTCACAGAAAGCACTGAAGCTGGAAACAAACAAAACTGAGTTCACTACAGAAAACTGTCTAGTTTCCACTACTAACTGCTTCCAACCTATTTATTGCTGCAAAGGTTGTCACAAAAATGAATGACATTCAGCAACATTCAGAAAGAAGATAAGAATAAATCCTGCTGAATGTTCTAACAGTCACGGAAAAATATTTAGATCATCCTCAAACTAGGCATGTGTGAAGTGGAAAAATGGTCCTATCTAAGCACCGACCATGAAAATTATCCTCTCTCTCCCCGCAAAAAACAAAACCCTAAAATCTAGAGAAAATTTAGAAACAAAAATATGTTGTTAGAATTTCTAAGAGCTTAGAAAGAACCCTAAGAAGAGTTCTCCCACTTGAAAACAAGATTTAAACATCAGAAGACAGCCAGTAAACACTTATTAAATCAGTATTTCTAACGCTAACTTGGGGGTGGGGTGGTGAGAATGATGTCAGCGTTCAGCAAAGTCAGAGACAATTTTTAATCCAATAATGACAATAACTCTGTGACAAATCCTAACGGTCTCTGCAACTCGAAACGTTGGCAATTTGAAAACATAATTGAATTCTTAAATACTGCAGTATTCAAACGACCTGTAGTGAGCGAAAACTCAGCGAACACCCTTGTTCTTTCTGAACAATGACCTAAATAATGAATCACTACAAAAAGAACAGATGACACATTCAATTCATCTGTTCACCCTCAAATGTGCATAGGTCTGACAGTCCCAGAGATAAGACACAATGAATTTACTACGACAGGATGGGCATTTTCGTCATCAGAATGTCTGGAAAAGGAGTAAATGAGGAGAAACAACCAGACTGAGAGGCGGAAAGAGTGGGGGAGGGCTTGTTTAGGGAGAGCAAAAAGGACGGGTGTCTAAGTCTGTGAAGCAGAAAAAAAGACTACCGGGAAGGCTCCCGGGGACCGGAGAAAAAGAAGTTCGGAGATGAAAGGGACCAGGTCCCGGCCAAGGGCGGGGGTCGCGGAGTCCCGCCCCACCAGCCTTTGTTGATTTCCCACTTTCCCCGAATTTGAAGCACAGGTCTGCTTCAAAGCTCTCCCTCGGAGAAGAAGAGAGGGGGAACTGGGTGGTGGGTGCCGAGGGGGTTCAGCTCCCCAAAATTTCATCCATCCAGAACCTAAACCACCCTGTGGGGGTTAGGGGGACAGACAGAGCCCCGGATCTCCCCCAGGGATCTTTCCCAGTGGGGAGACGCAGGGTGGGTGCGCGCGGTGGGGGAGGAGGCCGACTCCCCTTCCAAGTGCGGCCACTTACGAAGACGCGCTGGGCACGAAGAAATCCACCGCGAAGCCGAAGTAACTTCCCTCGGGGCCGGAGTACTCGGCAGGACTGTCCACGTCCAGGTTGAAGGCGCCGCACAGAGGCAGCAGGAATCCGAGGAGAGGGAGCAGGAGGCGTCGGGGGCGAAAGCGCAGCGGCCGCGGCGGCGGAGAAGCCATCGCCGAAGTGCGCGCGGGGCGCCGAGCCCGGGGCCGCGGCCACCCCTCCCGGAGCGCTCGGTGCCCTCGGCCCGCCGCCTGCGCGCGCCGAGACTTGCCGGCCGCTCGCTCCCCGGCGGGTCCGGGACGGCGCCGGGGGAGGCAGGAGGGCTGAGCCTCGGAGCGGCCGCCCGGGAAGTGGGGCGCAGGGCGCGCGGGGCGGGGACAGCAGCGCGGGCGGCCCTTCGCCTCCCTCCGCTCGGCCGCTCCACGCAGCGTCTGGGGCTTGGGATCGCCGGGTGAGCGCCGCACCCCCGGCCTGAGTGCGGCCCCGGGCAGTGGGAGGAGGCCGAGCAGGGGGAGGAGCCGGCCCGGGAGGCCGGGCCGCCGCTCAGGAGGAAGTGGAGGAGGAGAGCCGGCCCCGGCCTGGGAGAGCCGAGCGCACTTCCGTGCGCGCTGCTGCCTCCCGGCCCGAGAGGGGGGCGCCGGGGCCGAGGCCCCAGACCCTCGGAGCCCCGGGCGGCCGCAGCGCTCCCGGACGAGGACTTCAGACTCAGCCCCGGGGGATGGGCGGAGGGAGGCAGGGATGGTCCAGCGTCCCGGCCCGCCCTCGGCCACCCGAGCGCCAAGGGCACCCCACCTTCCCCGGTCCCGCTAGGAACTCCCGTGCGACTTTTGTTTAAAAATGAGGAAAGCTTTATCCGCTTCTCGTGTTTCTGCTGCTGAAACGCTTGGCAGGCTCTCACGAACGAAACTCTATAATTAATGGTTGTTTTCCTCCCCACCCTATCTCACACGCAAACACTGAACTTAATTATAAACTTCCAGGATGCTAGCACAGCCTCTTCCAGGCGAGTCGTGTTCAAGGCGAACTGCAGTGGTCCACGAAAGGACTAGCAAGGCAAAGAATCGGCAGTAATCGCTTCAAATCGTCAGACTAGTCGGAACATTATTCTTAATTTATTAGCTCAAGTTGTATGATTTTGGATAAGTAGATTTAGGACATTTAGCAGAAACATAATTTTCGAGTTGGAAGAAGGAATCTGCACCACTGAGATAAGGCCCTTTGGGGCTTGCTTGCTGTTGGAGTGTCGCACCACGCCCAGGCCCCTGAGGGCTCCCTAAGAGACTTCCTTGGGGGCAGGAACCTTGACGTTTTTCTTGATACTCCCAAATCCTAGCACCTTGCCAGGCAGATAGTAAGCAATCAATAAAATGTCGAATGAATGAATGGAGATGAAATGATGAGTAAGCTTTGCCCAGAGAAGTGACTTTCCCATATTGTGTATCACACGCTAAAGAATTTGGTGAACAAGACTGAAAGTATAAATGCGTTGTGTGGACTTTAAAAACCTTCAAGTACTAGAAGAGTAATTTCAAATTGTTTCCCTAAGTAGCTATTGAAACTCAATCACGGGCTGTACACCCCACCCCCCCCCCCCCCCCCACCCCCGTGGCGCAGCGGTTACGTTGGCACATTCTGCTTCTACAGCCTGGTTCCCCATTTGGATCCCCGGTGGGGACCAGGCACTGCTTGTCAAGACATACTGTGTAGCAGTCTTCCCACATATAGAGTAGAGGAAGATGGGTAGGGATGTTAGCTCAGGGCCAGTCTTCCTCAGCAAAAAAGGAGGAGGATTGGTGGCAGATGTTAGCTCAGAGCTAATCTTCCTCAAAAAAAAAAATTTAAAAATTACTGTGTATATTAACCTAATAGCTCTTAATCCTGTAAAGGGACATGTATACAAATTGAAATGAAACATCTAATTTGAATTTATAGTACTTAATTGCATTATATATTTTGATTTTTAAATTTGACTAAAAGATATGCAGCAAACTCGTGGGCATGTTTTACAAGGCATGGTCCAGCACTTGCTTCAAGGAAATTACCACGTGAGACAGGCAATCCTACACAAGTACCTACGCACAGATACAAATGTACGTTTCTCCTCACGCTCTTCCCTGGTACACCCAAGAGGCTGGACGTATCTACGCTTAAACCCAAAAGGCCTTTTATGCCTTAAAAGCCTGAGAACCATTCCCTTTGGAAATCCATCCAGATAGGGAGGGCAAAAGAGTGTGGAGGTTTGCACTCTGGCTTGGATCCAGTAAGCCCTCCCACTCCCCAGCTTCTGATCCAGGACAGAAGTTGAGCAGACCCAAGCTGGGGAGGTAAGAAAGAAATCCAGGGAAGGAAAGAAGTCAAAGCAATGGCAATACCCGTTGCCTACCAAAACCTGAGTGAACTCAGGACCACTTTTCCACTAGGAGACAGAGAACCGGCCTAACCCAGTGCCTGAAGGCACCCTGGGTTACGCCTGCGGGCATCTTTGTAATGGGGTAGTACTGCATGAGCAGTCATCCACCCAGCGCCTTGCAAACTGAGGGAGTTTACTACAGTACAAATCAGTTCAGCCAGCGCTTATTCAGAATCCACGATGCGCTGGGGACTCCGTGCATGGGAGAGGGAAAAGCATATTTTATTCTACGGAAGAAAAGCTATGCCCCTCCCCCATTCCGGTGGCTCAACTGTTTAAACTACATTATAACAATTTCCCAACTTAAAAGAGCTGCAAAATAGATCTACATTAAGTATAATCATTTTCTTTTTTGGTGAGGAAGATTGGCCCTGAGCTAACATCCATGCCCGTTTTCCTCTACCTTATATGTGGGACGCCCGCCACAGCATGGTGTGCCAAGCGGTGCCCTGTCCGCCCCGGGGATCCGAACCAGCGAACCCGGGCCGCCAAAGCCAACGGTGTAAACTCAACTGCTGTGCCACTGGGCCGGCCCCTATCATCACTTTCTTACAGAGGAAATAAAATATTAGATAGAAAGAATTTTGACTTCGGATTTTACCCTCTACTCCTCTGTCCTTCAGTTAAAATCTCGATTCCATTGGTTCCTTTGAATTCAGGTGCCTGAGTTCAATTCTTGGCTTCACCGAGTGCTAGTCAGTTGTGTGACTCTGGGCAAATCACTCCAACCATTCTGCGCCTCAGTTTTCTCATCTATAAAATGGAAATGATGATAGCACTTACCCCGTAGAACTGAACAGTACTTGTTGCTGTTGATACTTCTACTGTCCGTTTCCACAGTAGTCCTAGCAGCTTTGTAGGACTCTCACTGCCCTCTCCTCGTTCTCCTCCTACCTTCCACAGTGCCTTCAATGGCCATCATCAAACCAGAGGGCTGCTTGGCTTTGTCTCTGTACACAAAGCATCTCAGCCCAGTTAGCCTAGGATAATTTAAGGGGAATTTGAAATTTTCCTCTCTCAAAGAATGTCAAGGGAAACTCAGTTCATACCCCAGGGAAACTCTTCTGAAATCCCCTTCTACTCTCCATTTCTCCAGAACCTTTAATCCGCTAAATCCAGCCCTGCAGTGTTTCTTGCTGCTGCTTTCTCGTCAGACTCTTTCCTGTCTCTCCTCTTCCAGCTACTTCTTAGGGAGATGGATTGGGCCTCTCTGGCTTCATCCTGCCTCCCACCCCTACTCCCAGTGCTGCCTTCTCCTATCTGGTCTGTATCACAAAAGATCCCAGCCAGCACCCAGTGCTCCCTGGGTGGGTGGGAGAGAAGAGAAGGCGGGAGACTTGCCTCCTTTCTGGGCGTTGTTTGCTAAGCTACCCCTTCAATGTTGGGCTTGTCCAGGTCTCCATCCTTGATCCACTGCATTCCTTGTTCCACACGTCCCCAGCACGGTCTTATTTATCTTCATGCTCTCACCACTCCCCACCCCACAAGCAGCTGTAGCCATGTTAACTTAATTAATTGCCATTTCCCCATAGGCCATCTTTGTTCACAGGGCTCTGCCTTCCTAGAAGACATTAGCCCTCCTGCTTACCGCTTCCCCCAGCCTTCCTCCTCGCCACAGACAAACCTACACAATGTCCTCTACCTGGCTATTTCCTCCTCTTCTTTCAAGAGTCTCTCAGGCATCCTCACGTCCTCCAGGAAGCCTTCTACTGTTTTTGTATCCTCCGAGCTCAACGCTGAGCTCCACAATGGAATCAATTCTACTGTCCAGAGACGTAATAATAACTACCATTTTTATTAAGCTTACCTATTATGTGCTGGGCACTGTGCTCAGCATTTTGGTACATGTTAAGTCATTTATTCGTCATAAAACCCTATCAGGCAGGTTCTATTAGCCCCAAATTAAAGATGAAGAAACTGATTCTCTACGAGATTGAAAGATTTTTCCAAGGTCAGGAGGGTAGCCTGAGAGGCAGATTTTTTTTTTTTTAAACAATTTTTTTTTTTAAGATTTTATTTTTTCCTTTTTCTCCCCAAAGCCCCCCGGTACATAGTTGTATATTCTTTGTTGTGAGTCCTTCTAGTTGTGGCATGTGGGATGCTGCCTCAGCGTGGTTTGACGAGCAGTGTCCTGTCCACGCCCAGGATTCGAACCAACGAAACACTGAGCCGCCTGCAGCGGAGCGCGAACTTAACCGCTCGGCCACAGGGCCAGCCCCCTGAGGCAGATTTTGAACATGTGATGGTCTAACTCCAAGCTCACAATCTTTAGTACTAGGTTGCTTTCACAATATGAAAATACATAATACAAAAATACAATAACAAAGATAAAACGGATATATTATATGCAAAGTGATCTGAAAATCTACTTAACAGATTAGGTTTATCTTTAATTAACCTGAATTTTTTATTTCATCATGTTTGCCAATAAAATAGTTTAATCAGATTTTATTACCGGTTGTATTTATCAAAACGTTCCACTAGCTTGGCAAGGTTTGTCCAAGAAGAAGTTATGAAAGGGTAACTGAACAATGCTTTCAGTAAAGATTAAAAATGGTCCTAATTGGGGCCGGCACAGTGCGCAGCAGTTAAGTTCACAGGGCCCAGTTTCACTTGCTGGTTTGGATCCCAGGCATGGACATACGCACCACTCATCAAGCCATTCTGTGGCTGGCATCCCATATAAAAAACAGAGGAAGATGGGCACAGATGTTAGCTCAGGGCCAATCTACCTCAGCAGAAAGAGGAAGATTGGTGGCGGATGTTAGCTTAGGGCTAATCTTCCTCAAAAAAAAAAAAGGGTCTTAATCTATCAAAGTTTTACTATGAAGAAAATAGTCATAAGTGAATATTTCATGGGGTTAATATGAAAGAGCAGAGACAATTTTGTACGTGTATTCCCTCTGCTAATCTCTTCTCATCTCCTGACATCCATATCCTTGTGGGTAAGGAAGGGAGCTGATGATGATCTCCAAGGTCTTTCCCATCCTGAGAGCCTGGGGCCTCAGTGACCTCCGAGGAGTAACCAGGCTGGTTGTTGATAGCCGCCATGAAACGGAGTCACCTGGTCCCGTTCAAATATCCTTTCCCCACATTAGGCAGAACAACAACGTCCGCTGAAGATAAACTGGCTCATATCCATGAAGACTGCAGATGAGAAAAGGAAATGTTTCTCATCCTCATGTATAGGCTTAATCCTCATCATTCTATTTTCTTATCAGTAGGAAATCAGATCAGACACTCCTTCAGATCAGACACTCCTTCCCCATGCTAGGAAAAGTTCGTTACAAATTTAATAAGTTTCAGATAAATGTTGGGGAAAATGTGAAAATATCTTAGTTCCCTTCTTTAAGGAACAAGATGTAGATAACTAATCTTTTGAAGTTTCAAAAACAAAAATGCAACTCTTTTCTCCTGTCTCATTTTTGTTTTTAAATGGGTTTAACTGAAAAGGACTATTGCTTAATAGAAATATTTACTATCCAGGAAGTTTCTCTTGATTTTTTCCCCTCAGGACTGATTATGTTGATAAGGCAAAGAAAATATGTCCTGTCTTTTATCTCCATCTTGATTAATAAATAACATTTCACTTTCTGAATATCTCTTTTCTCTCCAACATGCTTTCAGTTTACTCATTTCACTTATACAATCTGGTCTTAAAATTTTCATCTCTTTTCTTTTCTTTCTTTTTTTTTTTTTTTTTGCTGAGGAAGATTAGCCCTGAAGTAACATCCGTTGCCAATCTTCCTCTTTTTTTGCTGAGGAAGATTAGCCCTGGGCTAACATCTGTGCCAATCTTCTGCTATTTTGTATGTGGGTCACTGCCACAGCATGGCTGACAAGTGGTATAGGTCCACGCCCAGGATCCGACACTGAACCTGGGCCACCAAAGTGGAGTGCAACAAACTTAACCACTAGGCCACAGGGCTGGCCCCTCTTCTTTTCTTTTTAATACCATGAGACTTAAAGATCAAACTGAAAAGACCATATTGATTACTTTTGTATAAAAATCCTAAAAATGTAACATGTATGAATGCCACAACTGAAAATTAATAATGCCATCACTACATAACCTCAAATGTGGAGAGACAGTGAGTAGATTAAGAAACCATACATAAAGCATCTTGTTTCTATTGGGGTCAAACTTATATTTTAAATATCCGACCATATTTCCTCCTAGAGATGTACATTTATTGAGCACTTCCTTTGCAGTCCCTTTTCAAACAATCTTTCAGGGTTTGAATAACCTATGATAGAAGATACCCTAGAAATCTGAGGTTCAAAGTACCAAAATAGAAATCATGACACAAGGTAACTTTCTCACCTGTGAATAGGAGAAGAAGCGCTTGGAATTCTGGGCCTGAAGGGAGCAGAGCACCTTGGGCAGGAAGCTTCCGTCAGGCCAGCACCCGTGCAGGTCCCCCCGAGGCTTACAAATATGCCACGCTCACCACTTCCTCTGTGCCTCTGTTCCTACGCTTCTTTTTACCTCAGCCTGGAATATAATCCTTTCACCCGCTCTCTCATCCCAATTCCACCCAGACTTCAGTGTTCAGCTCAAGACTCATCTTCTCCAGGGAGCTTCACGTGACCTCATTTTCCCCCTTCTCTTTAAAGTGGCCTGTATTTCCAAGTCTACTCCACTCACGAGTTAGCATTTCATTATCTTGTATTTATTTCCTGGTGCTTTGGACAGTAATTGAATATAATTCTGTTTAATACTCGTCCTTGATGTTTTCAGGCATCTTAGTACATTTTTCCCTAGTGAAATGATCAGTTCCTTAAAAATAGGAGCTATGTTTTCTTAATTTATATATTCTCCCATAACATTCAATACGGTCCTGAATTTATATTTAAAAAAATCACAGAGAACTTGTTGATGAATTGTCTGTAAACTGTATGAGAAAAGCAAACATGTGGATCTTTTTTCCCTCCAGCTTTATTGAGGTATAATTGACAAAATTGTAATGAACATGCTGATCTTATCCATTATGAACTGGAAAGCGCCCAGCACAGTTCATATTGAATAGCAGGAAACCAAGAAGTATTTGTTGAAGGAGAAGTGCATGAATGTATGAACAAAAAAGCAATTGTCACCTTTATAAATTAGCACATGAAGGTAATAACTCAATAAACATTCTTGCGTAAAGAATGACTGAATATGTACTTTTCAAGAAGTAGAAAAGCCCAAGAATATCGAGCAGATTCATTTGATGGCTAGCAAAGAAATAAGATTAAACTATTAACTTCATCTAGAATAGTCTTTCTAAGTTTTTGTAGCTGTTTTCATCCTTTATTGCAACTTGGGTTTAGAGTGTGGGGTTTATGAAGGAGATAAAAATTAATCATGAATAGCCAGAAACGGCCTGTGCACTCCTGCGGTTCTCTACCTCTCACCGTGAAAAACCACTGTGCTCTAAAGATAGCCATTCTTTTTTTTTCCTTTCCTTTTCTTCTTCTTTTTTCTTTTTTTATTGCTGAGGAAGATTTGCCCTGAGCTAACATCTGTGGCCAGTCTTCCTCTTTTTGTATGTGAGCCCCCATCACAGCATGGCCACTGACAGACAAATGGTGTAGGTCCATACCCAGAAACCAGGCCTGGGCCAGCAAAGCAGAACGTGCCGAACCTAACCACTAGGCCACCAGGGCTGGCCTGAGATAGGCATTCTTTACTTCAAGGATATGGGTGGTGGTTTTGGAATTTCTCTCCAAGTGATCAACATGTTGTAAAAATGTAAAAGGAAAATTATGTCTATTATTCCATTTCAGCTAATTAAAGATTACCGCATCCTCTTATTATAACTACTTAAGAGGATTTAATTTGTTTTAAAGGCTTGAAGTGTTGATGTGTGCTCAAAATAGATCACATTTCTCAGAACAGCACTTATACCACAAGAAAATCCATGTTTGGAAGAGGGTAATGCTCTCCAAGCTACTCTTCTATCACTGAAAAGTCAAATGAGAGGCTTAGCTATAGAAAGCAAAGTATTTGTGGTATATTCAGAATTAGCAACTACATTTAAAAAATAATACATTAAAAAAGTCTCTATGGGGGCTGGCCCTGTGGCCAAGTGGTTAAAAGTTCAGCGTGCTCTGGTTTGGTGGCCCAGGTTTCAGGGTTCAGACCCTGCGTGCAGACCTATACTGCTTGTCAGCCATGCTGTGGCGGCGTCCCACATGTAAGTAGAGGAAGGCTGGCACAGATGTTAGCTCAGGGCTAATCTTCCTCAAGCAAAAAAAGAGGATGATTGGCAACAGATGTTAGCTCACAGCAGATCTTCCTCACCAAAAAAAAAAGTCTCTATGGTTATTTATGTCATGAGTCATAAAAGGAATCATGTGGTATAATTTAAAATGTTTCTGGCACTTCATAAATGATTGCTAATACTTTCCTCCTGCTAATCATTTTGCATAAATGTAGCCTTGTGGTACTGGAGATGAGAAACCAAAACTTCTAACTCTTTTTTCCTTCAGATTTATGATAAAGTAAACACTCATAGCCAGAAGATCTTTAAAAACTATAGCCTACAAAGTTACACATATATTTATTTTTTCCTTGGAAAAAATGGCAAGAAAATGTGTCATTAATGACAAAACACATCATTTATATATTGCATATGTGTGTATAGTTCCTGAAATTCTTTTCCTTGGATATATGCTTTAGTCCTCCTCTCGTTTAGTGATATGTCATCTATATGATTACTGAAATATTTTCTTTGGTAAGCAAAAAGAATCGACGTGCCTCAAAACGACATAGCTGGACATATGTCTACAAAACACAGCTCTGCAGGAGACATTTTACTATCAAGAACGTGAGAAAGCGATCCTGTGATAGCACTATATACTAGTGAATATTATTGAAGTTACATAACTTCGTATACATTATGTTAGTATGCACTTTTTCAGACCCTATTAAATAAAGAGCTATGAAAATGTGATTTTTAACACCAATAAAACAAATTTATTCACGTGACTATTGGGCTGTTTTTCTTTCCACTTACAGAAACTCTTAATTGGTCTTATTAAAGAATATGTTGAGGGGCTGACCCCGTGGCCGAGTGGTTAAGTTCGCCTGCTCCGCTGCAGGCGGCCCAGTGTTTCACTGGTTCGAGTCCTGGGCGCGGACATGGCACTGCTCATCAGGCCACGCTGAGGCGGCGTCCCACATGCCACAACTAGAAGGACCCACAATGAAGAATATACAGCTATGTACCAGGGGGGCTTTGGGGAGAAAAAGGAAAAAGAAAGAAAAAAAGAATATGTTGACAATTCATTGATTCGCCAAATATTTGTTATTAAGTGCCCCCCATATGCCAACACTTTAGTTGGAGCTTGAAATACCAAAATAAATTAGACATGACCCCTGCAGAAACCTACAGTTTAATTAGAGAAATACTTAAGTAAATATTAGCCAACACTTATTAAGGGATATATTTTACTATGTGCCAAGTGCTCTATTAAAATGCTTTATATGGATTATGTCTCTTCACAACAATACAGTTACTGCATGTGGATATTTTTCCCCATTTTACAGGGGCGATGTTAATAATAAGTGTGGTGACGTTAAACATGCTCCCTTCAGCCAAGAAGATACAATGGAGAAAGGAGAGTCTGTTCAATAAATGGTGCTGGGAAAACTGGACAGCCACATGCAAAAGAATGAACGTAGACCGTTATCTTACACCATACACAAAAATCAACTCAAAATGGATTAAAGACTTCAAAGTAAGACCTGAAACCTCTAGAAGAAACTTCTAGAAGAAAACATAGGCAGCACGCTCTTTGGCATCGGTCTGAGCAGCAGTTTTTCAAATACCATGTCTGACCAGGCAAGGGAAACAATAGAAAAAATAAACAAACGGGACTACATCAAACTAAAAAGCTTCTGCACCATCAACAAAACGAAAAGACAACCTAACAATTGGGAGAAGATATTTGCAAACCATACATCAGATAAGGGGTTAATATCCAAAATATACAAAGAACTCATATGTCTCAATGACAAAAAAACCAACAACCCAATTAAAAAATGGGCAAAATATCTGAACAGAGATTTCTCTAAAGAGAATATACAGATGGCCAACAGGCACATGAAAAGATGTTCAACGTCATTAACCATCAGGGAAACGCAAATCGAAACTACAATGAGGGGCCCGCCTGGTGGCGCAGTGGTTAAGTGCACACGTTCCGATTCAGCTGCCCAGGGTTCGCCGTTGGGATCCCGGGTGCGGATATGGCACCGCTCGGCAAGCCATGCTGTGGCAGGCATCCCACATAGAAAGTAGAGGAAGATGGGCACAGATATGAGCTCAGGGCCAGTCTTCCTCAGCAAAAACAGGAGGATTGGCAGCAGATGTTAGCTCAGGGCTAATCTTCCTCAAAAGAAACAAAAAAAACTACAATGAGATATCATCTCACTCCAGTCAGAATGGCTATAATCAATAAGACAGGAAACAACAAGTGTTGGAGAGGATGTGGAGACAAGGGAACACTTGTACACTGCTGGTGGGAGTGCAAACTGGTACAGCCTCTATGGAAATCAGTATGGAGTTTCCTGAGAAAATTAAAAATAGATCTACCATATGATCCAGCTATCTCACTGCTGGGTATTTATCCAAAGAACATGAAAACACGAGTGCATAAAGATACATGCATCCCTATGTTGATTGCAGCATTATACACAATAGCCAAGACTTGGAAGCAACCTGGGTGCCCATCAAGGGATGAATGGATAAAGAAGATGCGGTATTATACACAATGGAATACTACTCAGCCATAAGACATGATGAAATCCGGCCATTTGTGACAACATGGATGGACCTTGAGGGTATTATGCGAAGTGAAATAAGTCAGAGGGAGAAAGTCAAATACCATATGATCTCACTCATAAATGGAACATAAAAACAACAACAAACAAACACACTGCAACAGAGATTGGATTGGTGGTTACCAGAGGGGAAGTGGGGAGAGAGGAGGGAGAAAGGTGTGATTAGGCGCATGTGTGTGGTGATGGATTGTGATTAGTCTTTGGGTGGTGAACATGAAGTAATCTACACAGAATTTGAAATATATTAAGATGTACACCTGAAAGTTAAAAGATAAATAAATTAATTAAAAATTTGGAAAACAATTGCTCCCTTCAAGAGGTGGACACTAATTTCCACCCCTTGAGTGTGGGCTGGATGTAGCGTGTTGCTTTGATCGGACAGAATAAAGCAGTGACTGTGCAGCTTTGTTGGCTGGGTCACAGAAGGCGCTATGGCCTCCTCTTGCTCTCTCCCAGATGGGAAGCCAGATGCTGTGTGGTGAGAACGTACGAGCTGCCCTATGGAGAGCCCCACGTGGTGAGGACCTGAGGCCTCCTCCCAACAGACATGTGGGTGAGTCATCTTGAAACTGGATCGTCTCCCCAGTCAGGCCTTCAGACGATAGCAGCCCCCACCAACATCTAACCTCAAGAGAGATCCGGAGCCAGAAACTACTCATCTAAGCCGCTCTTTAATTACAGACCCACAGAAACTGTGAGATAATAAAGATTTGATGCTCTGAGCCAACACATTTTGGGGATAATTTGTCATTCAGCAACAGGTAACTAATACGACGAGTTTAGAGAAGTGGTGCAATTTGCTAGGGTCACAGAGCTAGGAAGTGTTAGAGGTGTTCCAGCCAGTCTATCACAGCTAAAGTGACCATATAATTTATTGCCCAACTGGGACACTTTAGAGAGTGATAGGCATGCTGATGATAATTACCTTGGTGCAACAGTGGGACTATTGAGGGCACCATGGGACACAGGATCACTCTAATTACAGCCTCTGCTCTTCGCTGCTGCACAACTCTGTCTCCTACATAAATAAGCGTGTACAATGTGACCAGTCCAACAATGGAAGAATCACTCAGGGAAGGGATAACCCACCTGCTGTGACAGAGACTGCTGGCTACCTACCCAAAATTCATTGTCACCTTTTTGTTTGGTAATAAAACTCCTATATTGTATGGTGGCAATGATGTGTCTAGCTGAAAAAAAAAAACAAACAACCTGCATTTCCCAGCTCCCATATGGATGACCATAAGATGTCAGTAGAAGTGGTCAGGTGAAGTTACTAGGAAAGTTCTTAGAAGAGGGCTAGGTTAACTATCAGGAGCACTTTTCCTCTGCAATTTCTTTACAGCTGATGCCTGGGACATGGATGTGATGGTTGGAGCTGCAGCAGCCTCACTGCAAACATGAGGAGGCATACTTGGTAATAGAAGTCATGATCTAAAAATCACAGAGCAGAAAGCCTGGGTTTCTTATAACCATGAACCCATCATTCCTGCCTTGGACAGCAAACCTGCAGACTATATTATGTGAGAGAAAAATATACCTCAGTCTTTGTTTAAGCAGATATTACTAGGGTTTTTCAGTTATACCTTGACTAACCTAATCCTAACTGATATACCCACTTTAATTCCTCAAACAATGTATTTAATTTTGAGTACCAAACATTTGCATTCTTATCTTATTTTGATAGCAATCATTCTAGATATGTTGACCACTCTTCCTACTTTTTTAAATAGCTAAGACAGAAGCATTGTCTGACAGTTTTCTTGATGAGACAAGGTTATTATTATTTACAGAAAGCAAAGTCAGTTTACTTTTTAGTGCCTGATAGAGTCTTCTTTTTATACAGTTCTTTTTTTATGTTTTAAAGATTGGTACCTGAGCTAATATCTGTTGCCAATCTTTTTTTTTTCCTCCTTCTTCCTGAAGGCCCCAGGACATAGTTGTATATTGTAGTGGTAGGAGATAGAGTTTGCTATGCCCTGTGGAAGCTCATTCAGTTATTGGTGTTAATAAAACACGTATGAATGAAGTTCTTGTGAGCAATATTCTGTTAGATGGGCTGGTGCCTTCACCAATTTTGTTCCTTTTAAATGATTCATCTGGGAGTTTTTCTAAACTCTCCACTCTTACTTCCTCTGAAAACTTGAAGACTAATGAAGGATTTCCACCTTTCAGTCATTATGGAACTGTGCCAGGGGATTTTCATGAAATGCTAAATATTTGGATTTAATAGGAAATGATTACACTCACTCAGGAAGTAGATACAGACCCCTTAATCACATAATTGCATTAGGTTTAGCTCATAGAAACATAAAAGAATTCAAGAAAAGTTGGGCACATGCTCAGCATAAAGGCATTTCTACAGTTAGGGTTTTTTTTTTGTTTGTTTTGAGGAAGATTAGCCCTGAGCTAACATCTGCTGCCAATCCTCCTGTTTTTGCTGAGGAAGACTGGCCCTGAGCTAACATCTGTGCCCATCTTCCTCTAATTTCTATGTGGGACACCTGCCACAGCATGGCTTGTCAAGCAGGACCATGTCCAGACCCGGGATCAGAACCAGTGAACCCAGAGCTGCTGAAGCAGAACATGCGCACTTAACTGCTGCACCACCAAGTCCGTCTATAGTTAGTTTCTTTTTCTTTAGAGTTTTGAAAAAACAATTCCTATTACTATTCTGGAGACAGTTTATTTCATTCTACTCTTCACGCATAAGTGAGACTCTTTAAGAAAGTGAGTTAACTTTCTCATTCTAACCATTTCAGGTTAGTTTATTTCAAGTTAGACTATCTTTATCATCAACAAAAATTTTAAACAGTTACTATAATAAAATGCTCCCTATAGAGAATAAAGCTTTTCATACATCTAAAAACCCCAGGATAAATACAGGGAAGAAAACTTCAAGGACAACCTAACAATTATGTCTGACCCAAAACGCAATAGCAAATGACATTCACGAAGAAGAATGGCAGCTCAGGCTGGATGATCATTGATAGGGAAGTAATAGATCGTGTTGTCTGACAGAGCTTCCTGCAGTGATGCCGATGTTCTGTATCTATACTGTCTCAAATACTTGCGTTAACCACATATGGCTATTGAGCACTTGAAATGTGGCTCGTATGACTGAGAAATTAAATTTCAAATTTTGCTTAATTTTAATAGCCACATGCGGCTAATGGCTCCCAAATTGCGTGCTATAGTTATCGATGATATTCATACGGAGGCCAAAGACTTAGCTTTGATGGATTCTAAAGTCTCTTCCAACTGCAAAAAATGAGTGGTTAAATTCTATTTCCTCTCCATTCTGCACCAAATTTTCTCTGTTTCTAATCTCTGGTATTCATTCGTTCATTCGTTTAGTCATCACAGAAGTACAATGTGCCAAATGCAGTGGAAAAAACAGAATCTACTCTGGCATTAACATTTCTAACCTCCTTGATTTCCCGTCTTTCTGCCTTCAATAGCCCTTTCTTTCTGGGACACCTCTCTCATCTCCAAATGTGATGGCCAGGTACCAGGCTATGGAGACTACCAAAATGCTGGGCCTTCCCGATTCACTGGAGGTATCTCTGTTTGGATGGAGCAAAGCCACAGGAAACGATGGGGTCATGCAAGAGTAAGAAGGGTTCTAAATTAGATTCAACTGGATTTTAAAGTAAATAATGCGATATTACTTGCACATCTGAGGTGCGCCCCTGGTGGGTGGTAAACAATTCCCACTATTGCCAGCATCCTTCCCAGTGTTTCCCAAGGTTCTCAAAGAGGCTTCAGCCCACATGGAGCTCTCAGTCTCATCTGTACCTCAGCTCTGCATCTGGTCTGTTCGCTCAACCCTGCACATCCCCCATCTCAACCCAAAGATGGAACGTGGGCCCTTTTACACTGATTCCGCCAAGCGACCTAAATGCAAGGTAGTTACATGCAGCAGAATTCTCTAGACAGCCTGAGGGTTAATGGCAGGGCGGAGGGGCTGTGTTGCAGGTGAATACTAGATAGCCCTGTTCTTAAAGTCCTCAGCATGCCTAGCGTGGGAACTTCTCCCTGCCCATATCTCCTTCTCAGACTCCGTGCCTCCCACCGTGTTGTTTGTGCCATCTCCACCAGACCCTCTTTTCTCTTCTCCTTGTTCCCAGGCCCCCATTTCTTCCCTCTTGGCCACAGCCATGTGTAAATCTCTCTCATTTTTTTATGCTGAACAATTCAGGCTTCTCTTTGTCTTGCCCTATATTTTCAGACCATGTTTGGGACTTACATTGCCAGACTCAAAATTTCAAGTAAGAAACTAAGTAAAAAAATCTTCTTACCCTAAAAAGGATTCTGATTCCAGATTTTGAAATAAAATTTTCTCTTTTTCATATAACCATATGTGCTGTTTAAGTATATATTACTATAAAGTAATTTCAGAGAAGACTTGCCACGGTCATGAAATTAATAAAAGGTGTCATGCGGACTAGCAGGCAAGCTCTTGAAGAGCATGCATCTTTCCATTATGTTACAGCCACAAACAATGTGGGTTAAATAAGATTTTGTAAACATGGCTGAGACTCTCACAACCACTTGCAATATTGTCTCCAATAGAAATATTTCATGAGCACTAGAAATGGCAGGAGAAACATTTGGAAAACAAATCATATAAAAATGAGAACTGTATGGATTCAAAAAGTGATTGAAAATATAGCCTGACATAGAGAGAGAGAGAGAAAGAGAGAGATTACCTTATGCTGCTTCACACTGGATGATTAATTAATTAAGAATTCAGCCACACTATGAGGATCCAATGCTACACAGAGGGAATGGAAGTTTAAAGAAAAAAAAAAGATAATTCTTTTTCTTGGAGTTGAGTTAGAGAAGTGAGTAGATAATAATTATTTTGACAAAATTATGCCATGTCATCTACAACACCTTTCAGTGATGCCAGAAGATAGAATCATCTATGTTTTCATTGAGTTAAAAACCTTTACTAGGGCTGGCCCAGTGGGATAGTGGTTAAGTGCACACAGTCCGCTTCAGCGGCCTGGGGTTCGCCAGTTCGGATCCCGGGTGCAGACATGGCACTGCTTGGCAAGCCATGCTGTGGTAGGCGTCCCACATATAGAGTAGAGGAAGATGGGCATGGATGTTAGCTCAGGGCCAGTCTTCCTCAGCAAAAAAAAAAGAGGAGGATTGGCAGCAGATGTTAGCTCAGGGCTAATCTTCCTCAACAAAACAAAACAAAACAAAATAAAACAAACCTTTACTGACTCCATACTACCTGTAAGATGCCAGGGCACTGTGGCAGATCCTACAGGGCTTTCAAGAATGAAGTGTTTGATTAGACTCTTTCTGTTGCAAGTGAGAACAGCTCAACTCACGTTAGCCAAGGCAAAAAGAGAATGGATTCGTTCACATAACTAGGAAGCTCAGGGTTGGTTCTGGCTGCAAACACAACACAATTTCAAGGGAATGCAGCCCTTCCCCCCACCCCATCCTTCCTCTTTTTGCCTTCTTCCTTTTCCAGCTCTGCTTCCTTGTTTGTTTCGGTCTTATCCTCTCCTAGTTGACCAGGGAAGATAGTTACCTACAATCTCGGCTATGTGTCATAGTTTAGCAATCGCATCCTAGCTGAAAAAGCTGCCTTCTCCTCAAATCAGAGTATCAGCTCCAGGCAATGATTCTTACTGGCGCTGTTTGCAGTAATTGCTCACCACTGACCCAGTCACCGTGTGCAGAGGAGCGAGATATTATGACTGGCCATGCCTGGGTCAGGTGATCACTCCTGTCGTGAGGATGAGGCACAGCACTGTATTAGCTGGAATGTTCTTAACCATTCAGGATGAAGGAAGGGTGGTTCTGCAAAGAAAGAGAAGCAGCCAGGCGTACCAATACAATATACACCTGCTGTGGGTTGATAACTAACCTGTCTTGTCCTTGAGGAGTTTTTCCCATATAAATCTTAGTAGTTATGTAGGGGGAAAAATATGCCCACGTGTGCCCCAAAATTGTTAATTTCATTATTAATCAGTTATCTTGATTATAAAACATTTAAATATCCCCTCAGCCTTTCTTACTGTTATGCAAATACAGTTTCATTACTCTTAAACTAAATGTAAAAATTATTTGATCATTGGCATAATATTTTTGTGGTCAAAATGCAATGTTGGGGCTGGCCTGGTGGCATAGCAGTTAAGTTCATGTGCTCCACTCTGGTCGACCAGGGTTTGCAGGTTCAGATCCCGGGTGCAGACTGATACACAGCTCATCAAGCCATGCTGTGGTGGTGTCCCACACACAAAATAGAGGAAGATTGGCAACAGAGGTTAGCTCAGGGCCAATCTTCCTCACCCTCCCCCCCCCAAAAAAGCAATGTTGGCTTAAAACTTTTTCTCTGTATGATAAATGATAAATTTATCTTTAGATATTGTGAAAACTATGTCAATCTAATAAACCATCTCCTCAGTTCACCCTAGTTTTGTGGCTGTGATGGTCTGAAAATTGTTTCTTGGCCTCACCACACTTTGGTTGCTACCATATATAGAGACAATTTACTTTAGCCTTGACAGAAAAACATATTTTTATAGGAATTTTATCAGCTAGAAAGCATAATTTGTGTTATTTTCTTTTCATGCTGTCTTGGTAAATAGAAATAAAAACTTGATGTTTGCCTCACGTATTTTTACTAAATGTACCTCACATGCAATAGAGTGGAATGCAAGCTTTTGTTGGGTTAAACCACTGAGATTTGAGTTAATTTGATACTGTAATATACCCAAGCCAATCCTGACAAATACAGATGTGTTACGTTGCAAGTAATCATGATTCATAAACAAAAATATTCTCACCATAATTATGCAAATATTATATTTTCCCTTATTACAATATGTGTAACTTACATTCTAGGCAAAAACATCCATATATTTATACGATTGCCTTAAGAGTGACAGTTAATTCCATCTTTTCCCCAAGAGAAAGGGGAAAAAAAATCATAATTTGGTGTCAGGGTGTCTTCAGCCCCTAAAAGCCAGGAAGGATCTTCTATGCCAACTACCTGTAAATAGCTTTGATTTTTTTCCTTACTCTTTATTTCAGCAACTAAAGAGTCACAATTAGCTCGTGAAAAGAGAGATTTCTGTGTAGAAGGTATCTTACTGTACCAGAAATTGGGGGGTTTACCCCAGTTATTTCCCTTTCAGTGTGGCAAAGAAAAGGCAGGTCAACCTCATGGAAGGTCCTGGAGAGAGGAGGTGTTGAGGGGTCACTGGTTCTGTCACTTCCTGAGGGCAAAAGAGAACCCGAGAGGGCTGAGTGTGAATTTTTATGTAGACCCAAGAAGCAGCCATCTCCGAAACTCAAATAACACTCGTCTGAGAATTAACCTTTCTCTTCAGTTAAATAACATTTCCTTCATGATTTAACTCACTGGTTTTCAAATATTTCTTGCCAGTGGAACTCTCTCTTCCGATGGTATGTCAGCAGAATTCACACAGAACACAAAACAGATAGAAGGCGGCCCGGACGCTCCACGTGTCACCGCACAGCACAACCGAAAGCCAAGGTTCCAACACATCAAACCGGCCGAGTTCTGCGGTGCCCCCATTGTGGGATAACGAGTGGGGTGTCCACACAAGCAAAGACTCGGTCGTTTCTCTCAAGCAGAGGCATCTTCATCTTTCTGTAGAGGCTGCCGAGTATTCACCTGCAGTTCATATTATTCTCCACTCAAATCACCCTCCCTGGGCCCCTCCCTTCCCCTACTCTCCTGTCTCTTCCTTTCAAGCTGCCCAAGAAAATCTGTTCTTGCATGCTGTTTTTGCATCTGCCTCAACTCTGCTGCATTTTTTATACCTAACCTCTTATTTCAAGACTTTTAGTGCATATCAATTTCATTCAAAATCTCCCACTAAATCTTGGTTTCTCCAGGAGGCCTGTGCTGTTACTGCTCCCTCATTCCACCCCCTCCCCAATTAACCCACAGTAGGCAAAGGGGGAAGAACAAAAGTAACATCTTCATTTTCTACTTTATAAGTAAAAAAAATCTTATAGATATAAAACACATATAAATATATAAGTAAATATATAAAAGTATAAATATATATATTTGCTCTGTCTTTTCACACAAACATTTAAAGCTGTGTCCCGTCTGCACCTGGACACTGCATATGGTGATGCAAACGTGCGCTGCACTACTCCAGGAGGCACCAGTGGCCGGTGCGATGCACAATTATGTGACCTCTTGCCTCAGGCCTGTTCTGGACTGAAGAGAATCTCGCTAGGATGTTTTCACATAGGGTGACCGGAGGGCCACCTCCCTCTGGGGTCCTTGTGAGAAAAGTGTGATACCAGGGTCCCAAACTAGACCTCCTAAATCAGAATTTCTGGGTTGGGGCCCTGGGATCTGCCTTTTTAACAATTTCCTCTGGAGAGTTTTAGTTACCGATGGCTAAGTAACAAGCCTCTCCCGACCCCCCACAGAGTGGCTTAAAGCAATGCTTCACTATTTCTCACGATTCTATGTGGGTGGACTAGCAGCTTCTCCGGGGCTCACTCAGGCAGCATCCTTCTGGCAGAGACACACACGGCTACACGGGAAGGTCCAAAACGGCCTCTCTCACACATTTGTCAGTCGGTGCTGGCTGTCAGTGGGGTGCCTCAGTCCTCCTTTTCCGGGCTTCTCATCCTCTCCTTGGCTCCTGAAACCGGGAGCAGTTTCCTTACATGGCATTCTCAGGGCAGTGTTCCAAGAGGGCAAAGGTGAAAGCAGCAAGCTCGCCTGAGGCCTAGGCTTTACTCACACACGTCATTTCTGCCACATCCTACTGGCCAAAGCAACTTACAAGCCAGACCAGATTTGAAGTATGGGGAAACAGACTCCATTTCTTGATAGAGTTGGCTTCAAAGCATGTGGCTATATTCCGGCCCCCACCACAGTGTATTGCTAAGTGTATATCAGGTACCTAATATTTTAGCCTTCATCAGCATGTCTGCAGTGACTGCAGTGGTTCTGAACCTTCTAGAATACGGAGTTTGTGGGCTTTGTTTTTAAATGGAAGTTTCTGCCTGTATTTGCTAGAAACAAGTTGACTTGCTTTCAGGTCCTGAACCCAGGACTGTCAATATCATGACAATAAACATAAGGGTCAGCAGAAAAGAGTCAGAAGCTCAAATAAAGAGTGGGTATCTACTCTTCCATTTCCAACCTACTCCAAAGCAGCTATGGGATTATTTAAGGAAAAGCATTAATAGAACAGGATTGCATATTTTCACAACAATTTTATTCAGATTTTTTTGATCAAAAATTTTCTGAATTAAAAAATAAGTCAGAAGTGGCTTATATAATTTTAGTTTCCTCTTCTACCATAGCTCATCCTTTGTGATTCTGATAACAGCAAGAAGTTTTATTTTAAAATGGTAAAATGGTGGGACAGAATAAAGAGGGAATGAAGGCAACCTGAGGAGTTAGGTACAGATTGTCAAACAAAACAATCATTCCGGGGGAGGGACTGAGGTAGCTGATTTGCTTCTAGTTGCAAAGCCTGTTGTGAGTTGGTGACAAAGGGAGGGGGCCATCCAATCCACATCCACATCTCTGCTCCAAGAATTCACCACTTTATTTGCAAACTACGTGCTGGAGCAAGGAAATGGATCCAGGGGCCGCCCCATGGCCGAGTGGTTAAGTTCGTGCCTTCCACTTCGGCGGCCCGGGGTGTCACTGGTTTGGATCCTGGGCCCGGACCTGGCACCGCTCATCAAGCCACGCTGGGGCAGCATGACACATAGCACAACCAGAAGGACCTAAAACCAGAATATATAATTAGGTACTGGGGGCTTTGGGGAGAAGAAGAAGAAAAGAAAAGAAAAAAAAAGATTGGCCACAGATGTTAGCTCAGGTGCGAATCTTAAAAAAAAATAAAAAAAGGATCTAAAATGTATTGTTGGAAAGTGACCCCTGAGGGGGCTGAAATAGCAGTAATTCTTAAGAAAAATACCAGACTCTGAGTGCAATATTGATACAGACTCTGAAAATGTCTTCTAATCAACTAATAGAAAACATGCAATTACAAACCCTTGAAGTTGCCTGCTGCCTCATATTAGAGTGCTTTAAATATATTGCCATGTATTTAACATTTGCTTTGGAAATTTTTTTCTTTTGGTTTAGACCGAAGGAAAAGTTTGCCAAGGTTTATGTCTTCCTGAGTCAGCAAGTAAATTTCCCATTACTCTCTCAATTGGGTGAGTCACCAGCCTGGCTTAGGGAAGTCTCAGTCCTGGCTGTCTGGGCGGGATGAGAAACATTACAGTCAATCAGTCTAGACAGCTTAGAGGGCAGCCACTTGGCCATTTATGGTATCATTTCCCCCTTTTTACTGGGAGAGCCTAGAGAGCAAAGAGACACTCCTGGGAATACATGTAGGGTTACCAGATTTAGCAAATAAAAACACAGGATGCCCGGTTAAACGTGAACTTCAGATAAACAATGAATCTTTTTTTAGTATATGCATGTTCCATGTAATATTTGTGACACACTTTTACTAAAAAAAAATCATCTCTTATCTGAAATTCACACTTAACTAGGCATCCTATATTTTATCTGGCAGCCCTACATATCTGGCTCTCACTTCATATCGCCCACTGTTTATTACTCTGCAGAATGTCACAGAGATGAAAGTCTGTTTTCTAGAGTTTTAGAGAACTCAAGTTGAGCTGTTTTCCTTTCATCTTTTATTAATGATGTAATTACTGTCTAACATCAGAGAAAGAAAAAATTATCAAAGACAATTCCTTGGAGCAGTGATTCTCAGACTTTAATGTGCATATAAGCCACGTGGGAATCTTGGCAAAAGTCACGTTCTAATTCAGCAGCCTGAGGTGGGACCTGACATTCTGCATTTCTGACAAGCTCCCAGGTGGAAGCCATGCCGCAGGCCCATGGGCGACACTTTTTAGTAGCTCGGTTGTCAGTATTTCTCAAACTTTGCTGCATGTGAGGATCATCTGGGGAGCTGCACCCATCCAAATTAAATCCAAATTGCCAGAGGTGGGAGCCAGCACCTCCTCAGCTGCTTCCATGTGCAGCCAATGTGGAGAACCGCTGTCCTTGATGAGTTCGCTCTGACGCTGGTTAATGTTTATTACGTGGCTGGTAGGCAAAGCCTTTTTAAAAAAGTTCATATGGTGGTTATTACACGTTAACTGCAATCTTGAGAGACTGAAACGTGAAGGATCACCACCGCGGTCTTTTCAATGCGTCCACTTCTAGTTATGCTTTCTAACCAACTGAGAGAAGCAATAGGTTTTACTATTTTAACTGTTAGATTGCTAAATATTTTCCAAATTTGGAAATTTTATATCCGTAACACACATTTTTCCATGAGTCTAAAATAATTTATCCCTCTTAATGTTTCTAATGGAAACCAAACAGCCACCACCTCAGAGTCAGTCTGGCTTGGAAAAGACTGGAATTTATCGTCTGTTACTCTTGGTGAGGCTTGACTAGAGTCAAGGAATGTGATTTAAGGAAGAAAATCAAATCTCTAAGTTCTTGTTGTTTTTCACATAAAGACATGTCAACAAAAATAAAAGTGTGCCTTCAAAGCTACTGATAAGAATATGATGGGGCTGGCCTGGTGGCCTAGTGGTTAGGTTCGCTTCAGCAGCCCAGGTTTGGTTGCTGGACATGGACCTACACCACTCATCAGCCATGTTGTGGCGGTGACCCACATACAAAATAGAGTAAGACTGACCACAGACGTTAGCTCAGGGGGAGTCTTCCTCAAGCAAAAAGAGCAAGATGGGTGACAGATGTTAGCTCAGGGCAAATCTTCATCCGCAAAAAAAAAAAAAAAAAGGAATACTGCACACATATAATACATATTTACACAAAACAGACAGGTGTTGACATAAAGTTAGCTGTGGGAAACTTCTGCAAAAGCCTTATTTCTTAACCAAACATCTTCCTCTTTTTTCTTCTAATTTTGTTACTTTAGTGTCATCTATTTTTATGCCATCTTCCTTAAAGCACAATCTTTTCTGCAGTATTGTTTAGCTATTTCACAGAATATTTTTTTCTTTTTTTATATATCCTTTTTTTTTTTTTTGGTTTCTTGCCTTCACCATGTATTCTCTTCTCTTCTCTCATTCACACCTCCACCCTCCATCACTTCTTTGCTCAATTCCCTACCTTGTGCCCAAACATTCTAGAATCTATGACCAAACCTTTCACTTGAGCTGCTCCCTCACTAATCCCAGCATTAGTTAGCATGCCCTGAGAAACAACTTAAGAAGCCCACACATGCCCCTGACCCTGGGTGGCCCCATGAGCAGGTTGAAAGGTTGCCAACATGAAGGGTTGGCTTGAAGAGGTACAACAAGACCGTTAAGGGGTGGGCGGCAAAATTGTTGTGCAAATATTTAACTGTGGGTTCTCTCCTCAGCGTGCCCTTTCAGAGAACTTCAGCCTGGCGGAGGGCAAAGCGGAAAGTGGTTCCTGGGCAACAGAAGTCTCCCGGGACGAGGAGGAAGTAGACCGATCTGTGTTGCATACAAAGTAGCCACCTAAAAATGTTTTTGTTCTAAATAATGGTATTTTGCTCTTCCAGCCACGAGAGGCTTATGCACATTTTCTTAAAACTTAGCCCACAGTACAGCAGTGCAGTCAGTGTACAATACAATAACAAAACAGTAACTAAGCTAATATATATTAAGCACTCACTATGTGTTTTATATGCATTAGACCTTTAAATCTTTGTAGCAACCCGAAGTACTATCGCTACTCCGCCTTTCAAGATGAAGAAACTGAAGCTTAGAGAAGAATGATTTGCCCATAGTCACACAGATAATTGGTAGTGAAGCCAGGAGGTGAATCCAAACAAATCAAGCGAGAGGTGAAACCCTGAGTCACAGCTTAGCCCCCTTGCAGTGTTCGACCATGCCCGGGGCGCCACTGGGCTGTGCTGCCTCTTCTAGCTTTTGAAGGCGATAACAGGATCCTGAAGGAGCCTAATTTCAAGTATTAACGATAGTGAATGCATTAACAGTAGCTTTCTCCAAACGGAACCAACGGTTAAAGAGGTTATTTGAAGTTTTTTATGGGTGGATCACAGTAAGAATTTTATTCCCTTTTCTATTTTCTTTCAGTCTTTCTGATTATAAGAAAAGTCAAGTCTCAGATTGGCGCTGACTTGTATCCTTCCCCACTCACATTTGCTCATCTTCCTTTTTAACAAAGAAGGGCAGCCTTGGACTGTAAATCTTTAGCAGACAACAGCTTCTACTGAGAATTTACTAACATTACTTTGTCTTCATTTCTAAGGTTACCTTCTATTTACGGCAAATGATTTTGTTTTGTGTTCTTTTGTTTTGTTTTCCATTTATGGTAGGGATATATATCCTCTTAAAATAAAATTTAAATACTTTTTTTTTTTAAGGAAGATTAGCTCTGAGCTAACATCTGCTGTCAATCCTCCTCTTTTTGCTGAGGAAGACTGGCCATGAGCTCACATCCATGCCCATCTTCCTCTACTTTCTATGTGGGACGCCTGCCACAGCATGGCTTGCCAAGCGGTACCATGTCCGCACCCAGGATCCCAACCGGTGAACCCCGGGCCACCGAAGCAGAACGTGGAAACTTAACCGCTGAGTCACCGGCCACCCTGTAAATACCTTTGTTTTTAAAAAGTACATAGTAGAGTTGATATGCAGATATGTCAAAAAGCCATTTGTACTTTAATGGCGGAAGTCTAGAATACTTTAAACAAAACAAAAAGAAAAAAAGAGACTCTGCAGTCTTATTTCCTCTAGCTGCATGAAAATGTTTGAATTAAGGAAGAAATCAAAAGTCCAACCCTAAGGAAAATGGAATGTTAACTGCTTTTGAATTCCCCTAGGCTCGAGATTCGAGGGTTCTAGACTGTGGAAAAATTCTTCCTCAGTCCCTGCTATGAGGCTGTATTGCATTGTAGAAAGAGCTATTGACTCACTTTCAGAGGCTGCAGGCTGGATCCAAGCTCTGCCACTAACTGACCTAGGCAGGTCCTAATACCGTCCTTGAATTCAGTTTCTCCATCAAGAAATAAAGGATCAAATTAAATGGTTTCTTCTAGCGTTTTCGTCTGTGACTCAGCGCTCAATGTATCTCCAACGGTCTACGCATATATTTGCCTTTCTTCCAAAGCTCTTCTCTGGGTGAAGCTTTGCGTAGGTCTGTACAAGTAACTCATGTGTTTTGAGAGAATATAAGCAATGTTAATGCTGTATTTTGTAAAGCTTCTGTTTTTGTTATCGAAAGTTACCAATCTTGAAGGCTCATTTGGGGGTGGGGGTGGGGGACTCTTGCAGGTCAGCGGCCAGTTACAACCTGACATTGTTCCGGGAGAAAATGAGGCTTTCACTTCCTTTACACCGTTCAAAGAAACAAGCCCAAATGCCAAGAATGCCTGTGGCCTTTCCCAGACATTGCACTCTCCCCTGTGTTTGTTTATTTTTAGATTGGGCACAAAGTTCAATTAATTACCGCCGGTCACCGGAACAGAATGTAATTACCGCCTCAAAGGATGACCAAGCTGCCTTCTCTTGAGAGACTAACCGCGGAGAGACACTTCAGAGCTGCCTACCTGCGCCATCGGCCCCGCACTGCTGCCCAGCGGCTCCTGGGGTCAACGGAGGGCCCAGTTTGCGTCAGTGCCCTTAAATCTTCCACGTTCTCATTGCCTGACAAAAACTGAAATCAGATTACACACTGAAAGCACAAGACCAGTCCTTGTTCGCTGCATAAGATCATTTAAACCCCTAAGTGCATGATTCAAATTTTAATAAACACCTTTTCGAAGGTTCTAGCATGTTTGGAGGAGAGGAGACACAAGCTGCCCTGTAATCAGGCTCTAGTTAGGAAGAGGAATCAACCCCTTTGGTTTCATTACAGCTTCCTCTCTGGCACCAACCACACAATTCTCACATTCTCTTTTTCTTTGTGTTCACTAACATTTGGAGCACTTTATGCATGAGATGGCTTTCATGAGACATAATGAAAAGTGTGGACAGAACAGTAGACTTCCTTAACCGCATGAGATCCTGGGAATGCAGAGAGAAATATCTGCGGAATAACGCTAATCTACGAGAAGGACAAAATAATGAATTTTTCATTAAAAATAACCTCTATAGGTCTTTGCGCTGGAGACTATATTACTCGAAAACAACGCTGTATTTGTTAAATGTCCAATACAACAAACCTCATAAGAAAAGTCTGATACAGCATCTCTAGCTCCGTGACCTAGATAGGGCACAGAGCAACAGCGCTTCCGTAATTTGGTTATTGCCAGCTCTCTAGAGCAATCTCAGTTGCCATCGTTACTCAGTTTGCAGTAATCATCTGTAAATTGCCTGCTTGTCAGGATTGGTGGAATAGTTAGGGAGGAGAGGATAAGAGCTAACCAGAGCAGAAGCTGAATTTTCCAAAACAGCAAAATACCCTCCAACGCGCATAAATATCACCTCCGGGCTCAGTGATCCATCCCCACCCAAGATCTCGCCGGACTGCTACTCCAAGCCGCCAAAGAGCCACATACGGCCAAGGACAACGAGTTCCGAGCTTAAAGGAAAATAGGTGAGTGTGTCATTCACTGTTAAAGCCGTAGATGGATCTGTTCACTCAGTGGTTTATAAAAACCTTCATGTTGACCTTGCCAATCTCAGAACTTTTTTTGCTGTAACTTGTTAATTCCTATAGGAAAGCAAGCGTTTAGTTTTATCCCCAGCCGCTGCGTGTGATTTTCAGCAATATGCTCACCCTGAGGAGATTTTGCCAAGTCAGAAGAGTGAGGTTCTCCCGTGGAATTCATTAGCTTAGATTTTGATCTGTGGGGAGCTAGTGTGGCTCGATGTTTCAAACATAGTGGGGGACAGATAAAGCTGAGTTTTGAGCTCCAGTTCCATCACTTTTTAGCTGAGTGACCTCAAGCAAGTTACTGAACCTCTCGATGACTGTATTTTTCTTTTCCAGGTATTATATCTGGTTCTTTTCAAATCCACCTGTTCTTTTTTCATTGTAATTTTCTTTCTTATGTTTCTCTTCCTTCTTTCATGTGTTTACCTATTTTCAAAATACTTATTTCATATTATTCTGTTTTCTCAAGTTCAGGGAAGTGCTAATGTCCCCAGTTACAGTATCTGCCAACTCTCGCTCATGACGCATTATTTTCTTATGTATCTTAGAATTGCTTGTGCCGTGGGGACTTCCTGTGTCTCTGTTTATGGAAGTCTCCTCATAATGCTCTTTCTTTTGTTTCTACGAGGCATCACTGAACATCACTGGTCCAGACCAAATTGTCCAGGCAGAAGGAAGTTTCCTTGAACTCTTCTTGGGGCTCATAGGCAGAAAGAGTCTAGTTCTCCTTTCACAAAGGGTGAGGACCTTTATGGGTCTTGGTTCCTTAGAGGTCTCAGTTTCAAATCTCTACTGGTGTCTTGTTTCTGTCGAATGTTAAGATCCAAATCTCTAGTCTTTAAGGCCTATTTTAAACTTACAACCACCTCAGTGCAGACATGATGTCAGCTCACTTTACCACACTGTTTTAGTTCCCTCTTAATGTCTGGTGGTTTCCATTCTCTTTTGCTAGCTCACCTAGGTATTTAAAATATAATTTATTTTGCCTAACAGTTCTAGGTATTGGTTGGGAGGGCTCTCTGTTAGTTTCGCCCTCCATGCTACCAGAACTGTTTTCTGGCCTCTCAAAGCCTGGATATCTGCATATGTGAAATAGGGATTCTGATGGCATGTACCCCATATTGTTTCAGTAAAGATTTAATAAGGATTAAAGTGCTCAGGAATGTGCCAGTACATGGTTAACTGCATAACAAATGTAAGCTTTGATTGGCTGATGCTATTGCTGGTATTGTCAGGATTCACCTGGGATTGATCTCTGACATGACTGTTGACCCTTCATGAGATCCACAGTTTGACAGGTCAGCTGCGAGTCACCACATTAACTTAGTGATTCTCTCTCCACTAGATGCAACAGCAGCTTTGGTTGTCATGGCGACTCCTAGCAAACTAGAGAGACCCCGGCGGTTGGGATTTATCAGGATACCTCTCTTCTGTAAAGATGGCAAATTGAGAGTAAGGAAAGCTAATCGTAAGGGGAGGAGGGAATTAGTGAAAAGCTGGCAAGATTGGTGGTAAACTAGGATATGTTTTCAGTTTCCAGGATAAAGGGCCAAATATCAGAAGCTAAATTTGGATCCTGCAAATTCAGTCTAGTGAAGGCCAGTGATCCAATGTCTAAAATCAAAGTAGAGTCATATTTTAGGGGCACGAGAAGAAACTTCCAAATATAGAGCATTAATCATGACCAAATAGGACACATAGCCAAAATATTCCAGGAATTTCATCTGGAAACAAGGCAAATCAGAGTGTGAAAAGAGGTCAGCCCCTGGAAAGTAGTTTTAATCAACCAGGACAAGTGGAATATGGATCTGGAATTAAGAGGCCTGGGAGTATGGAAACTTCAGGTACCTGAGACACCAAGCAAAACTCATCCAAATTAGTAAAAGATACCAACCAGAGTTCTCAGGGAGAGTACCTGATGGTATATCTGGAATGGCCCAGGTTGGACACAGCAGTGAGCTGGCACTGGCACCCAGGCCATAGGAAATGCAACAGAGATACAGTATCTAAAGGAGAAGTAGACATCCAGGCAGACAGTGCAGCTGAGGTGTCATTCAGAAGAAAGCTGGCAAATAGACACAATTTAGGCAGCAAGCAGAAGTCTGGGATCCGGAATGCCAGAGCAGAGGGTTTGAATTCACACACAGGACGTAGATCATGGAAGGATACGCTGAGCTGCTGTTGGAATACAGTGGGGTTGCTTTTTATAGGTCACCCAAGTTCTCTTCTCTTAGGAGTGGAGAGGGGCACCTCTAAGGGCACTGAGTTTATTCAGACGCAATTTAACTTTCTTCATGAAATAACCTTGTGTAATGAAACTGGAAACATGAAAACTGGCTCTTGGAAGGAAGTGACGTATAATAATCATATTCGAATGTGAAATACTTTGAAAAGTGTGGATTAGAATGGCAAATAAATAAAAGAAGTTGTAAATGTCTGAAAATTGGGCCCTGTGTGGTAAAATCATGGTGCACCTATGCAGTGAAATGATACTGGCATTAACAGTGATAATCACAAAGAGTTTTCAGTAACTGGAGAATGCTTTGGGGCGAGGCAGCTTACCTCTCCTGTAATACCTCGTGCTCTTCCTTCCCAGCCTGGGTGCAGCAGACTGGCTTGGGCAAAGGAGGGTGGCGAGAAGAAGGGCCATTCTGCCATCAAGGAGCTGGTGACCAAAGAATCGCCATCACCATGCACAAGGGCATCCATGGAGTGGGCTCCGAGAAGCGCGCCCTTCGGGCACTCTGAGAAATCCAGAAATTTGCCCTGAAGGAGATGAGAACTCCAGCTGTGCGCTTTGACACCAGGCTGGACAAAGCTGTCTGGGCCAAAGGAATAAGGACTGTCCTCTACTGTATCACGTGCAGTTGTCCAGACAACATAATGAGGATGAAGATTCGGCAAACAAGCTCTACGCATTGGTTACCTGTGTACCTGTCACCACTGTCAAAAATCTACAGTCAGTGTGGATGGGAACTGAGAGCTGATTGTCAAGTGAAGTTATAAAACTGAAAAAAAAAAAGTTTTCACTATGTTAAGTGAATAAAAGAGATTCTTCACAGAATTATAGATTTGATCAGTTTAAATTGTGTGCAGCTGCTAGTACTAAAGAACTAAAATAGCAGTGCTTAAACTGGAGACAAGTTGGCGTTTCTCTCACAGAAAATAAGTCCAGACCTGGCCAGGCAGTTCCGCAGCATCAGACGCCCTGTCTCTTTCTATCTGTCATCTTCAAAGTTGGCTAAAATAGTTGCCAATGCCCTAGCCCTTGTGTCCACATTCCAGGCAGGAAGCAGAAGGAAAGAAGAGCAAAAAAGTTGCATTGTAACGGCATGTCCCCTTTTGAAGGGGGGTTCCCAGAAGTCTCAATGTTTTAGTTAGAATTAAGTTGGGCAGAAAGTAACTGATGCTCAAAACAACAGTGGCTTAAATACAATCACAGTTTCTTCCCTTAAGGAGCTAGGCAGCCGAGGCGGATTCGGCAACTCTGCTGCAAACACTCTCAGGCACGCAGGCTCCCTCTTTCTCGTTGGGTCTCTTAGCGGCTTCCATTCCAAGATCACCTCATGATCAAAATAGCTGCTCGAGCTCCAGCCGCCGTGTGATCTTGTGATTTGTAATAAGAAATACATGTTTGGTTTTCATCCAGGGTTCTGGCACACAGCTCTTAAAACCCTTGGAATTTCCAAAGTGGCCAAAGTGATAAAGGTGTCTTTTGTTATTCCGTGACAAGCACCTTTCAACCATACCAGAGTTTATGTTAATGAGGTGACTTTGGGAAAGGATGGGGCTGGTTGCTGTGGGAACCAACCAGGATTAGGTGCTGGGAGAGCGGCACACCCGGAGAAGGCTTGGAAACTCTGTGCCCCTTCCCACATACCTTGCCCTATGCATCTATTCCATCTGGCTGTTCCTCACTTACATCCTTTTATAATAAACTAGTAATTAGTAACTACGCTGTTTTCCTGAGTTCCGTCAGCCACTCTAGCAAATTAATTGAACCTGAGGAAGGGGACCCTCTGATTTATAGCTAGCTGTCAGAAACACAGGTGACAACTTGGATTTGAGACTGGCATCTGAAGTGGGGGTGGGGGACAGTCTTATGAGACTGAAGCCTTAACCTGTGGGATCTGATGCTGTCTCCAGGTAGATAGTGTCAGAATTGAGTTAAATTTGAGGACACTCAGCTGGCGTCGCAGAATTGCTTGGTGTGTAGAAAACCCACACATCTGGTGTCAGAAGTCTTGTGAAGTGGAGTGTTCTGAGGGTAAGTAAAATATTGAGAGTAGAGAGACATAGTAAGAGCAATAGTTGGCCGGCCAGGTGGTGTAGTGGTTAAGTTCACGTGCTCTGCTTCAGCGGCCCGGGGTTTGTGGGTTCAGATCCCTGCCGCAGCCAAGACACCACCCACCAAGCCATGCTGTGGCAGTGTGCCACATGCAAAAAAAAAAATAGAGGAAGATTAGCAACAGATGTTAGCTCAGGGCCAATCTTCCTTACCAAAAAAAAAAAGAAGGAGCGAGTGATAGGAGTATGTTTTTTCCTTTACATACTGTATTTATAATCTAGCCAGAAGAAAAGAGAAAGAGATATGGAAGAAAAAGATCCAAAGAGCCTATGTTAGCAGCCTTTTCAGTAAGTTTTCTGGAGCTCCATACGACCTTTCTGTTTATATCTCATTTGCCAGAACTTAGTCATATGGGCACACCTAACTCCAAGAGAGGTCACGAAATATAGCACTTTTAGCTAGGTACCTTAATAAATCAAATAAGCTTCTAATACTAAGGAAGAAGGGACCAGCAGATACTGGCTAGGCAGCTGGCAGTCTCTGCCACATCTATACTGTGTGATCACAACTATATGATTTTAAAACAGAACAAGCCCTAGGGAACGAGACAAAGACAGAAAGACGTGCACATGTTGACTGGGACCTAGGGTTGGAAAAAGATCCAGAGCTTGGGAAAGGGTAAGGAAGGGCAGACTGAGGCACTAAGGTGGGTGGGTGTGGGAGAGTGTGAGCATTCAGTGCAGAGGACACAGAAGCCTTGAGAAGTTGAGAATAAGAAAGAAAATCATGAAGGGGAGTATCTCAACTGAAACAATGTGGGGACTGAGGGCCTGAACAAATGCATATCTTTTTTTCCTTTCTCTCTTGCCTAGCTTCCCTCGCTGGCCACTTCTGCCATCGGAGGCTCTCATGATGTGACCGTTCGTCTTTATTTTGAAACACTCATCTCAATTGTAAGTTAAATCTTATTTCTGTAACATATAGATTGATAGAGTAAGCTCCATTAAGGTAGGCACACTGACTTTTTTTGCCAATGATTGTATCCCCATGCCTGGCATAGTGCCTGGCATATAATAAATAAGCAATAAACATTTCATGAATTAATGAAATGAATATGTAGAGGACACACTGTAGGAAAAGCGAGCTATACAACACATAACAGGACAAGGTTTCTGGAATGGTGCCTTTCAAAGATAAAAATACATGAATTTGTGAGGCATCGTGTCTTTCCAGAATAGTCATTGCTATGAACAACTGCAAATTGGAAGACATCAGTTTCCTTGTATTTATACACTATGATTCTGTTCTTTTCCACCCAAGACAGATCTTATATATATTCTTTTACTTCATTTCTACTTAATTGAATCATCTGGTCTCTGCCTGACTCTGGGCCCCTTCTCCCCTACTCCTGCCCGGTCCTGTGATGTATATAAGTTGTCATTAGCTGACTGGAGTCCAAAAGAACATTGCCAAGATTCACAGGAGGAAGTATTATTCCTTCCCATCTTATGATACTCCTACTTAATGGTTGTGTGACCTTGGGAAATTTATTGAACTGATCTATGCCTCAATTCCTGATCTGTAAAGGGGGAAAGGATTATATGAGGTAATCTATGTAAAACTCTTAGCAGTGACTGTCTCCTGATGTGCATTTGACACATGTTAACAATTGTTACTTGCACAAAGAACAGAACGCTGGGACGTAATGCTCACATTTTCCATGGATAGGCAAGACCCTTCCTCAATGATGGCCCCACAAGAGAACTGCTGAGAGGAAGGCCTGCCCCAAAGATGGCTGTGAGAGAGGAAGAGAGGGTGGAGGCAGGGGGAGTTTTTTCAAGGTCCCCCAGCCAGTAAGTGGCAGTACCATGAGGGTAACAGAGTCCCGCCCATACTGGCTCTTGGGATATTTCCAGGATCAAGTGGGTGACAAAGAAAAGCTGGCTTGAGAATTTTTTCACAGAGGGAGCAACAACCCTGCCTGCAGCCATGTGAGTCATGGGTTCTGGAGAAGAAACAGCACTGACTCAATGGATTGGAGACAAAGGGAGTTTCCTTAAGGACTAGCTCCTGAATTAGCCACTCTTTCCCTAAGATAACATGTACCACACTTGCAAGTCGTGTTAGGCCGAAACAAAATATAAAAAACTCTCAAACATAAACTAGCTTAAGAAAGGAATTTACTGGCTCACAAAACTGAAAAATTTAGGGGCGGGAAGCTCTTGACTTCTGTCTATCTTTTAACTTGACTCTAATCTCCATATGAGGATTCATGTGTGACATGCTCATGCTTCATTCTAAGTCTCCTTTTGGTGACAAGTGAGCTGCAGTAGCCCCGGCCTCACAACCTTTCTGGTTAAAGTCTACCAGGAAAGAAAGTCTGCCACCTTGATGGGTCCAACAGAAGTCTGGAGTCTCGTTAGGACCATTGACTTGCTTGAGAATCAGTAACAGAAACCGTATAAAATGATGCTCTGGCCAAGTCTAGCTCACGTACCACCATTCAGAGCTGAAAGTGGATTAGCCGCACAGGAACCACATGGACTAAGAGTGAGGAGGGGTCGATCCCCAAACAGAAGTTGTGGGCTGTTACCAGAAGTAGGGTAAATAGATGTTGGGCAGTCAGAAAAAAATGTTTATCACACTTCCCATTATTTTATCTTGCCATGTGTTGTAGGCACTGTTCAATTGTTACTCTATTGTATACAGTGGGAATCTTGAGAAAACATACCCTTGCTTTGGCATTATGTGTGAAATTCTCTTAGGGGTAGAGGGTACCAGTAATTTTTTCACACTCCAGTTCAGATCATCTTAGGAGTGCCGGGCCCCTTCATTTGGCATATAATTCAGGCTGTTTTAGTATATATGTGTCTGTCCTGTCTCCCTGTTATACTGCAATCTGATGGAAGGCAGGGGTCTATCCAGGTACACTACATAATGTTCATATTAACAAATGATTTTGTTCAATGATTCATTCACTTAAGGGCTCTGTTTCCAGTCAGATCTGACACAGTCAGAAGCATTTGAGCTTCCACTGGCTTCAAAACAGGAATTATAATTCTTTTTGGCAAGTGTGAAATCATCATAACTCGTGTTCTTCGGAAACACATTTTGAACAACATCCTGCTGACTGGAAAGATGTATATAGTCCCTCAACAGAACAATTGCTCATTCAACACTCACATTTTAAATGGAAAAAAAATTTCAAGTAATTAATTTTGATCAGCTAACGGTCTGTTTTTAACAGATAGGCCCATCCAATTATTCTTTTGAACAGAGACAGTTTTTCAGAGCAAGACAGTGAATTTTTTTCCCTTTCAGTTGTAACTAAGTTATAAATGCATCAACTTAAAGGTTGAGAAGTATCCACTTAAATCTGACGTGCTGAACCTGAGCTCTGATCCTGGGGCTGGGGGCGTACGTGTGTGTTTGAGAGACAGAGAGATAGAAACAGGGAGACAGAGACAGGGAGACAGAGACTGATGGAAATTGATCAACTGTCCGGGAAACATGGAGTTAAGGATGATATGAGAAAGTGCCCATAAGCAAAATCAGAGTCCGACCAAGATATGAATCTAAGCGGAATATAAGCAGAGAGACTGAATCCAAGCAAAAGGAAATACGAAGTAAGATTAATAATAACAACAATAATAATATCAATATGGCACTTACTATGAGGTAGGGACTATCTAAGTGCTTTACACAGGAATGTGTATTCTCCTCTAGTCTCGACTACAGGTTTAGAGAGGGTAGGGACTGTGTGATTTTATGTAGGGATCTTGCTTAATAAATATTGTTGAATACTGATGACACTTTGCCAAAACAAAACAAGTGGGATAAGACATGGAGGGTCAGGGGCAGATACAAGATACTCCCTGAGCAGCTAAGTGAAATTGCTGACTCTTCCTACGGGGTGTCCACGGCCTGAGTTGTAGCTGAGGAGGCCTGTTCAAGTGTGTTAAGGCATATCAGACTCTACCCAGATTTTGTCCATGTTCCAGAGATCATTTAAACCTTGCTTTTCAGTAAAGCAGCCGTTAAAAGACAACCGAATGACTGTGGCACTGTACAAATCGGTCCGTAGGTGGTTCTCTTCACCTCATCCTGCTTCTCCTCTTTGCCCCCTACTCATGCATCCCAGGGTATTCTGGGGCTTCTAAAGTGGACGCGATCACATCTCCGCTTGCAGTAACGCTGGCAGAGTTTGTCATCTGGTGTTAGGCTTGTGGGGAGGTATCTTTCTGGAGTTTCGTACTGGTAGCAGCATAGGAGGCAACTGTCCTCAATAACTGAGTGCTGTAAAGACCTACTCCTTTTCATAATGCATTGCTCTCGATTAGTGCTAACTCAGCGTGTCCCAAGAGACAATCAGTTTAGTCTGCCAGGCCTGTGTTTAATCAGCAAGGAACTTTTCATTCCCATGCTAATGCCTTCATGCCACACAGCCTCTACCATGTTTTCTTAGCTAAGCAAAGAGTCTTAGTAAACTGACCTTTTTAAAGAAAAAACCAACACATTCTCGGGTTGGGGAACGGAAGTGAGGGAGAGGGGAGGTGTCTCTAGGCAAGAGACTTTATCAGTTAAATATCCATTTTACAGTGGAAAAACAAATCAGTGAAACACAGAACAACTGGAGGATGCTCTTTGCTGTTTGCAGAGGGCCGTCTAGGTTCTGGGAGGCAGTCTGGGCTTTCTAGTGATGCAACCATGGAATGGTTTGATCACACAATGACAGACGTTCTTCGTTTGCAGGCTACCAAACCAATAACAACCTATCTGTGACAAAGAGAAAGCTTGAGTTATTGACATTTCTGGGGGTGGGGAAGTGGAGTGTGGGTTGGGGAGGTTTAGCACAGCAATATGAAAAAGGCCATTAATATTTTTCAGTTTATATATAGTTGGGTTCCAGCGGGAGACTTTTTAAGTTCCAGCTCTACTGCTTACTGGTTGTGTGAACTTGGACAAATTTTTAAATCTCTCTGTATCCCAGTTTCTTTATCTGTAAAGTGGAGACAATATTAGTACGTGCTTTCTAGAGTTATTGAGATGATAACCCGGTTACTGCAATGAAAAAGATTGGAACAATGCCCTGACTTATTGTAAAACTCAGTATATATTGCCACCAGTGCTATCATTACTATTCATGTACATCTCCAAATTCCTCTATGTTAAATCACTTTTTTCCTATTCCTTGTTCCCAGAATCTGGTTGGGTTTAGTTGAAGACAGACTGTCCTTTTGAATTTTATCATTTTCATTAAAGCTAATCCTCATGTTTTCATATGGAGGGACTTCGGCTGGACTAATGCCTCAGGTCTCTGCCCTGTTCCTCACTTCTCTCCCTGGAGGGTTTGGGAAAAGGACCTGGGCTCTGTGTTCAATGGATCCGTCACTGTGCCAACCAGGTACATTCTGGTCTGGCTCTCCACAAATTAGTGAGGCCTGACCCTGTGGGGAAGACTTGATCTTGTCTAACTCTTCCATGACAGGGTAGATGATAAGCCCACTATTTTAGAGGCATAAAATCAGGCCACTTGGTCATATTTTCCAATCTAGTGTTTATCAGTAATGCAGTAATGTTTCTCCACCAATATGACTTTGATGTCTTTTTCTCAGTTGGTTTTGACTCAGAGGGAGAATAATATTTTATTTACTGGGTCTCTAAATTCTCCACACCTACTGTGTGTAAGGTTCTGGGAGGTTCCTGCAAGTGATACATTGATGACTAAGATACCTTCTCTTGCTTAGGGAGCTTGAAATCTAGTACTAAAGGAATGACAACTTTTCATAAATAACTATAACTCAAGCTAAACAATTAAAATAAGAAAATCAAATTTAATAGGAAATTCAAAGGAGGAAGAAATCACTTCCATCTGGAGGCATCAAGAAAAAACTCATGGAAGAGATAGTATTTAATGTGGCTATTTCTTTGACAGATTGAACCGCAGTGGAGAGGGCATTTTAAGCAAACAGCAGTGTCATGAAGGCAGGAAAAAATGAGTACATATGCCAAGAAAGGGAGGGTGACAAGGTGATAATTGTGGAGAAACAAGAAGTAACTCCTTCTGGCTGAAATTTAGAGTGTATCAGTGAGGAAGTAGAGGAAGAAAAGGCTGGACATGCTTGGGCCATGGAGTGGAAACTCATGGAAAGTTTTTGAACAGGGCACTAACTTTAGAGTTGCCTTTGTCGGGGAGGGAAAAATTTTCTTCTGCCTTTATAGGTTCTTCTGGCTGGTCTAAGAATTAAATTGACATGAGACAAATTAACCAGAGAAAATCAAGTTTAATTGTGTATGTGCGGGAACCCCACATGCATGAGAGGTTCAGAGACAAAAAAGTAAAATGTGTTATTTATGCCATCATGAGCCAAAGAATGGGATAGGGGCCTGAGGCTTCAGAGGGGAGGAGGATAATTTATAGGATGATAAGAAGAGCAGATGTTCAGTAATTAGATGTTTACCCTGCCTTATAGGTAGGTCAAAAAAGTTTATTTCTGGTCATAACTCTTATTATGGGCAAGACCTCCAATTTAAATTCTTTAAGGGAGAGGTAAAAGTTTCTGTTGAGCCCAAAGGGTCTCTACTGCCTTTAGCTCAAAATATTCTACGTGCCAAAGTGGCACAGCTTGGGGCACAGCCTGTTTTGAACTCCTTCACATTTAATGAAGATTAATCAGGCAATGATACACAAGGCAGATTCAGTTCAACTTGGGGAATGGCAGTAATTGGGGTGAAGCCGAGATTCAGTTGCCTATTTGTTTGATTCTAAGCCTTGGTTTATCAGAATAAAGCATATAAAAAAAAACTTGTTTTAGAGGGATAGCACAATGAGCTCAGACCTGCATATTGCATTTGTGATGCCACTGGGACATTCAAGTGAATAACGCTAGTCGCTTCTGACTCCATTCTTTCCTTCAGTTGGTAGGGAAACAGACTTTACCTCTCCATAGCAGAAACTGCAAAGAATTTGTTGCCACTTTTAATCTACTACATCAATTCCGCAATTTATTAGCTCTGTAACCAAGGGCTTTTTACTTAACCTTTCTCAGCCTTAGTTTCCTAATATGTTAAAGGAAAACCTAGGTCATAGAATTCTGAAAGTTAAGTAAGAGAACATATGTACCTACCATGCGCAGGTCCTGGCGTGTGGCAGGTGCTAAGAAATGGTAGCTATCACCATCATCATCATCCTTACGGAGTCAAGTTCAAACACTGGCTTTGTCATTTACTACCTGTGTGATTATTTAACCTCTTTAAACCTTGGTTTGCTCATCTTAGAAATGGGGATAATAAAAATAATTACAACACATATGGTTGTTGCAAAGATTTAGAAGATGATCTGTGCATAGAACTTCTTAAGAGAATAGTACTGGTAGTTCCCAACCAGACTTGTTGTGAAGATTTAACAAGATTTAATAAGTTCTTGAATGTATTCAGCATGATAACTGGCATACAGTCAAGACTCTAAATATTAGCTATTATTACTATAATTACTATTGCTACTACTTCAATTGCATTAGGTAGGTATTTGATTGTCCCCTCTCCATTAATTGTGGGTTCTTTAAGGAATCTACTCAATATCTATCTTCCTTAGAAAATTAGGTAGGTAGGTAGATGGATATTTTAAAATGTACACTAAAGACATCTAGAGGGCAGTTTGTTCTCTGTTAGGAACTTGTGGGTGTTTGGGCTTAAGGTACGGATTTCAGAATAATATGTGTAGAGACAATACTTGAGAACTCTGAGAAGTATAGGGAGAAAAGAGGGCTGATGAACCTTACTAGGTGTTTGCTTATAGCAGATGGGAGAGAGAAGAGAAGCCAGGAAAAGATGCATAAGGAAAGACTAGTGATCCAGAAGTAGAAGGATACTCATCACAGTTCTAAGGAAGGAGAAAATTACAGGAGGGAGGGGGATGTTCAACATTGCTAAATAGTACGGAAAGACGAGAAAAATTGTAGGCTTTGCCAATTATGGGGTAATTTGGTAATTGGTGACCGAAAGAGAACAGTTTTAGAAAGAGAATCAAGGGTAGAATCCAGATTCTGAGGAACTGAGGAGTGAGTGGGTAGTAGGAAGAATGGAATGGAAGCTGTGATATTAATCTACTTTTTAATTTTCCAAAGAAGAAGAGAATAAAAGGGCAGTAACTCATGCAGTAGTAAGGTCGAGGGAAAGATCTTTATAAGGAGGGAGAATATTTGTAGGAACTCAAACAGGGAAAGCAAATGAAGACACTCTCAAGAGAGGTCCTTGGTGGATAAGAACCTAGAGGAAACAGGAGGAATGGGAATAGAGGCTGGGTTGAGCTTTCTAAAGGCAGAGACACACATCTTTTTTGGAGATGAGAGTAAAGTGAAGGAGTGGGGTGACTAAACTTACCAGGAGAGATTGAGATAGAGCAAGTGGAATTGCAGGAGCTCTCCATTGGATGTCTTGGGTCTTACTGGTAAACCAGAAAGGGACTACTATATTCTGACAGATCGCCAGGAAGGGGTGGGAACTGAAGGACAAGGGGGGCAATATGGAAGAGCTGCTGTTGAGAGTCTACTGTAGCTGAATATAATAATTTCTGGGCAGTAATGAGAGCTTAGCTGAAATTAGACTCATTAAATTGCTATGGACCCAATCTACTGACTTACCCTAGAAACTTCAACGGCCAGGGAGTAAGAGCAGAGAAAGCGTATTTTGTGTTATATTAAGCTTGATAACGCTGAGGCAGGAGTGAGAGAAGGTAAAAATGGCAAAGGATGATGTGTGGTGGTTAATGGTATATTACTGACATGACTTGGTACCTTACTGACATAACAAATGAACCCAGAAAAGAGAGGATAAACTGAAGAAAAGAGAGAGTTCAAGACACAAACAGATACCACTAGGATTAAAAACAAGTTAAGTGATCATGAAGAAATGGAAAGACTTGAAGTTGAGGTTAGAATGTCGATTTTCAGGGGTCAGCATCTTAGAAGTGGAGCCACATCAAGGGAGATGAAGTCGATGGAGGCTTTGTCGTGGGGTAGCCTAGCAGCGTGGAGCTCTGCTTCAGGAAGTCCAGAAAGCAGGGAGGAAAGTCTGTGTAGGAGTAGGATCCAGTGGGTCAGTCAGAGTACCCTGGCTCCAATCCCCAGCTCTCCAGTTGGGTGACCCTGTGCAAGTTACTAAACCTTTCCACATCTGTTTTCCCATTGGTAAAATGGAGGTCATATTAGTTCCCAACTTTTAGATTTGTTGTGAGGAATAAATGGGATAATATATGTAAAGTGTCTCACATTTGACAAACAGCAAGGGCTCAAAGTATAGTTTTTATTAATATCTAGTATTAACTTTCATTATTTTCATGAATCATACCTCAATGTGTATCCTTGGGAGGATGACAGGGCTTAAGATGGAGAGGAAGACAGTAGATGGAGTACTAAAGTCAATGAAAGAAGATCAAGTTTTAGAGGTTAGTGGATGATTAGGTAAGCACTGTTAGAAAGTCTAACTAAAAATGCCTTACAAGAGACATTGACTACCTCAAAACAAGAAATCCCCAGATAGAACTGCTCCAAAGTTTAGTGCCATTGACTTATTGATACCCTGAAAGACCCAGATTCTTTCTTTGCTTGTTGGCTTGTCCTCGTAGGCTATTTCCCATCATGGCCCCAACAACATGGCTACAGTTTCAGGGATCCTTAGGCCCTGAGTTTGAGGGATCCTTAGTGGATCTCTCTAGAATGTGAGGGGGCTAGCACCTACTGATTTCAGTTTGGGGATTAAGATATAGAAATACCATTTAATAGTTTGCGATACAAATGGTGCAGTGAGCGACCCTGTAGATATCTCATTGTGCATACATGAAGTATTTTCTCGCATGAATAGGGAGATGTAAAATTGCTTCCACAGAGGGTACATTTCAGATGTAGAATCTTACAAATGGCATTAGCACTTTACACTCTCATTAGCGGTATATAAAAAATAAAGATTTTCCTACTTTCTATCCAAATTTTGATAAAAATCAAACTTTTCAATATTTGCTAATCTGAGAGATGAAAAATATATCTCATTGTTCTTTCAATGTGCATTTTCCTCGTTACAAATGAAGTTAACCATCTTTTCAAATGTTTGTGGATCATTTGCATTTAATTTTCTATGAGTTTCTTGTTCATAGCTTTTCCTTGCTTTTCTGCTGGCTTATTTATGTTTCCTCAATCTGTAGAAATTCTTCGTGTAGTCTGGATACTAATTCTTTCATTGCTATCTATGTCTATCCTTTATCTTTCACCTTTGTTGAAGCTGTCTATTATAGGAAACAATTTTTCATTTGCACAGAACTTTTTGTGCTCTTGCGTTCTTAGGCTATTTTGCTGGTAGTAACTAGTTATTTGATCTCTAGGGTCAACCTTGCCCAAGGTCAATTACAGGAAGCACTCCACATGGTATTATTTAAAGGATAAGGAGAGAAAAGCTCAGCTGCTCAAATATATTTCAACCAATGAGTCTGATGCCATGAGTGAAATTCCCCACGAGTCACTCCTAAGGGACTTTCTGGGAGCTTGGATTTTAACTAGGTGAAGGATGTTATTATCCTGTTGAGACAGGATATTAGCCTATGAACACATTAACAACGATTATGTTCTCTAAATAAATGTATTTGCCATTCATTTTTATTGGAGGGAATGAAATGTACTGGTAAAGTAGAGAATGTCTGAAACAGCGCATGACGCATTTTTTTGCAGATCATTGATGGAGAGCTTTGGGGAGCAAGGAGGCAGCTTCAGGGTGAATTTTCTCTGTCAGGAGGGAAGAAAGGAGAAAGTTGAAAAATGGGATTCTCTCAAAACAAACGTTGTTTTCTCCCCCGAGCTTGTAGTTCTTTTCGTCCTCTAATACTTGGGTTACGTACTAGGTCAATATCAAAATGTGATAGTTTTCCACTGAAATTAGATGCTACTTTGATTATTCCCTTATTAAATCATTCTACAGCTGTGATTCAATAGATCCTTTCAAACTTTCCTCACAAAAAAGTCTTTTGATAGAAAGAGTCATTTGAGATTGAAAATGAGGGGATTAAGAAAGTGGCATAAAATGCTTGTCTTTTGCCATGTGTTAAGTTTCGAGAATTTATTCTATCCTTTTAGTGGTTTGTAGTCTCTGAGAGAAAAATATTTAAAGAAAGCAGATGTTGGTGAGTCGCATTTAAGCTCCTCTAGCTTAAAACATGTTTTTTCTTTGTTTGTGAAGCTGTCGTCTGGAAGGTGGTTGGCTAAGGTCCTTGACTAAAACCCTAACTAGTGAATTTCCCTTTGTTGTCAGTGCTGAAGAAGATGGACTAATAATCTCTAAAAACACTCCCAGCTATTGTGTTCTGCACTTTTTTATGAGCTTTACGCCGTTTTTGCTTTTGCCCCAGTTATGTAGCCCCACATATAGCCTCTGGCCCCTTTTCTTCTCTGGCTACTTCTTTAAATCACTGTCTTTAGTAACAGTGAAGGAGTTAGGAAAGAGAAAGCTTTCAAAAGTGTAAGAATGGGAGCAATATTCATTCATTGTTTAATAAATATTTACGGATTGCATACCATGTGTTAGACTGACTACAGGTAGACAGACTAACCAAATAATCACAAGCATGATTACAACTGAAGGTAAGTGCTGTGAAGTTTCCCTATAATGAAGGACTAAAGACCTGACTGAGGTGTCAGAAAGAGCTTCTCTCAGGAAGCACCAACACTGTGAGCTGAGATCAGAAGGAGGTAGAGGGATCACAAAGTGAAAGAGTGGCTGGGTTGACTGTGGTAAGAGCGTTTGAGGCAGAACAGCATTCACAGGGGTCCTGCAGCAGGAGGGAGCACAGTGTGTTCAGGAAACGTGGAGGCAAGGGGACGCATCCCCAAGGTAGATAGGAGAGAACAGGACTTGGTAACGACTTGGATAACTGGACACAGTTCTCCCTCAGATTCCTCGCTACTCTTTTCCCCCCTAGTAGATAACAAACACTTCAGCTGGGCATTGTTTTAAGCACTTTACACACATTGACAATAACCCAAGAAGTATACAGTAGAATATAAGAACTCATGATCCTACTTGAAAATCTCTGCTTTGCCTTTTTCTGCCCCTCATATACTGAACTGTTCTTCAGATGGCAGACAGTTTTTGTAGGGACAAGCCCAGGGTTGTTTGAGAAAAGAAAAGAAAAAAAAAGGATGGGAGTATCAAATGTCTTTTGGTCATGCTGAGTCCTGAGGCACTGGACTTAGGACGAAGACTACAGAAATCTCCCATCTATTCATGTGTTCTTTATTTAATTGTGATGGATAATATTTACTGAGTGCATATTGTGTCAAGTACTGTTCTGTACTTTTTACATATAAGCTTATTTAATCTTCACACCTAACCCTGTTATGATGCCCACTTTGCAAATGGGAAAACCAAGAGAAATCTCCAAGGATGCACAGCTAATAGTAGTGAAGGGAGGTGGGAGCTGATCGAGGCAGTCTGTCTTCAGAGGCCACACTGGACATCACTTGCTTATTTGTATGGCTGCCAAATGCCTTGCTGCCCCCTAAACGATTCTCTTCTTCCTTCTCTAACAGACTCCCTCCAATACGTCAGGAAAGGAGGACCCTCACGACAAACACGACATAGTCATTGAATTAACAGGAAAATGGGGAAACTCTGGTGGAACTTTATAGGAACAACATCTACTAAAACCGGCTTTTCTTCAACAAATGAGAATATGGAAGTAATTTTGTGGCTAATGAACACAGAATACTTGAGATACGCAGCAAGCTGCCATGTAACTCTAGATTCCTGAAATTGGCGGTATGAAAACAGCTCTAAGGCTGCTTTTGAGCAGGGATTATAGTCAATCCTACACCACTAAAGTAATTACAGCAGAAAAAAGAGACCATTTTCAACAAAGTTGCAGAATTTCTCTGATTTGCATTAAGTATTTGTCATTTTCTTGGCTTGTGTTTCTCCTTTCATCACTGCACTGTATGTGAGATCATGTGTTTCAAGGCTGGCTCATTCTCATTTAGGTTCAAATCAAATTCTACACTGTTCTTTTGGATGCAGGGGTTTCCCTGAAGTTAAACGGAGTTTCCTCCACTTTTGTTGAGATCTAAAGAAGCGGGATTTCAGTTCCTCACTCATCACTCATCACTTGAATCACTCCGGTGTGTCTACCCTCAGCTTTCTTGCTACTTTCTCCCTCCATCGTACTCTGTTAGCAGATAATAAAGCCCTTCTATCATATTTTCTATGTGTCAACCATGTTCTAAGCACTGTACACCTACTGCCTCAATGACACTCTATGAGGATATGGCAGAATATACGGGCCCAGATGCAGGTAGTTGGGAGACAGGGCAGTGGAAGCACATAAAAGATGTCTTCTCAATCCTTCTGGTCTCTGTAAATGAGAAATAGGCCATACTCATTTTAAAGATGAGGAACCCGAAGCACAGAGAGAGAGCAAGCAGTTTGTTCAAGACCACCTAGCTGCAAAGTGGCAGAACTATGATTTGAATCCGAGCAGTCTGACTCCAGAGTCTGTACTCTTAGCCGTCAACACTACTGCAGAATTCCTCCCTGGTTAAATTCAACTCTGTATGTCCCCTGCCTGTACTTGGGAAGCTGAATAGAGCTGAAGAAAAACGACCATGCGGGCTGTTCTCCCTCCACATTCATGCCTGGGCATAGCCTCAAAAGCCACTCTACTTTTGAATTCTGTTCATTTGTTGATTATTTCACACCTTTTCTCTCTTTAAACCTTTGCTGCCACTTCTCCAGTCTTCATTGCTGACGACTTGTTTCCCATTTCATGGAGAAAATGGAAACAATCAGAAGAGAGCATCCACCTGCTTCCACCGCCCTTCTACTGACCTACTTGTATGGGGCCCCATGTACTCTGCCTGCCCTTTACCATGGATGAAAGCCTATGTTCCTGTCTAAATTCAGTAGCTTCTTGTTCTGCACTGGATCCCACTCCCCTACCTTCTCCAGGATTTCTCTCTTTCAAATGTATCCCCTCTCCTGTATCATCAGTTTTCCTACCCCTACTGAATCATTCCCATCAGTATACAGATGTACTGTAATATCGCCTCTTAAAAACAAAAACAGACTTCTGGTTTCTGGTCTGGCATGTGAGGAGCTTGGCAATTGTCATTCTGTCCTAACAACAAGTAAAAAGCTGAACAAATTGAAAAATCAACAACTTTTCATGGATCCATCAGAGAAGTGAGGTTACGGGCAAACCCCAAAATTGGAGAGCTAGGCAAATATAGAGAAGAATAACTTATTGGAGGAGAAACCTACATGAGGAGCAGTACGGGCCTAGGAAAACCTGAACTGTAATTGCCAAATTGCTGGAGGCTCAGTGTGGACAAGTCTGAGACTTTAAAACCCCAGGGGGACCCAGTCCCTGGGAGGCCCCCACAGTTTTGTGAGTTTTACTTCCAGGAGCCCTACCTGGTTCTCACGGTGAATATCAGAGAAAAATCCGCTTGTGCTTCTAGCAGGGGGAGAAGAAAAGGAACCATTTTGAAATATGCAAAAGCATTCTCTTCTTCACAAGGCCTGCCCATAAAGGAAACTTTTTCACCAGAGCCTAAACTATTGGGATTTTATCAGAGCCTAACCAACGTGGGGGAAGGGAAATAACCAACCTCAGTCCCTCTGGCCTTCCACTGGGGGAAGGGAAGCACCAAGTCCAGCCCTCTCTAGCCGACCTGTCCCACATAAGGGGGGCAAAAAGTGAGAAGCGCTTGTGAAGTTCAGAGGCACAGGCTGTCTAAAAGACCAACACCTAATGAGAGGACCATAGAATGTTTTCCCTCCTCCCGCACCTCACCACCACGTTACTAAAGGCCTGCAATTCATTCTATCCAGTATATCATGCCTGGCTGTCAAGAAAAAATTAAAAAGCATACTAGAAGGCAAAAAATCAGTTTGAAGAGTCAACAAGCATCAGAAGTAGACTCAGATATTGCAGGGATATTGGAATGATCACACCAGGAATTTATAACAACTGTGATTAATATGCTAAGGTCTCTAATGGATAAAGTAGACAGCATGCAAAATCACTATTTTGTAATGTAAGCAGAGAGGTGGAAAATTCTAAGAAAGGACAAAAGATAAATACTAGAGTTCCAAAAATGCTGTAACAGAAATGAAGAATGCCTTCAGTGGGCTTATTGGTAGACTGGACACAGCTGTGAAAAGAATCTTTGAGCTTGAGGAGGTCTTAACAGAAACCTCTGAAATTGCAAAGCAAACAGAAAAAAGACTGAAAAAACCTAAACAAATCCAGAACAGAATATCTAAGAAAGGTGGGACAACAACAAAACATATAACATACACGTATTAGGAATACCTGAAGGAGAAGAAAGAGAAATGAAAGAGAGGACATCACTACAGATCCCATGGACATTTAAAGGATAATTATATACTTCACAAAAATTAACTCAAAATGGATCATAGACCAAAATGTAAAATGCAAAATTATGAAACTCCTAGAAGATAACATAGGGGAAAATCTAGATGACCTTGGTATGGCGATGACTTTTTAGATACAACAGCAAATCCATGAAAGAAAGAACTGATAAAGTGGATTTCATTAAAACGAAGGACTTCAGCTCTGTGAAAGACAATGTCAAGAGAATGAGAAGACATGCCTCAGAGTGGGAGAAAATATTTGCAGAAGACATATCTGATACAGGACCATTTTACAAAACATACAAAGAACTCTTAAAACTCAACAATAAGAACATGAACAACAGCATTAAAAAATGAGCCGAAGACCTGAACAGACACCCTATCAAAGAAAATATGTAGATGGAAAATAAGCATATGAAAAGATATTTGACAGTATGTGTCATTAGGGAATTGGAAATTAAAATAACAATGAGATACCACCACACACTCCATAGACTGGCAAAAATCCAAAACACTAACACTGAATGCTGGTGAGGATGCAGCAATAGGAACTATCATTGCTGGTGGGAATGCAAAATGGTACAGTCACTTTGGAAGATAGTTTGGCAATTTCTTATAAACTTAAACATATAAGATTCAGCAATTGCACTTCTTGGTACTTACTGAAATGAGTTGAAAAGTTATGTCCACACAAAAAATTGTACATGAAGATGCTTATAGCAGCTTTACTCATAATTGCCAAAATGTGGAAGTAATAAAGATGTCCTTAAATAAACTGTGGTACATCCAGTCAATGGAATATTATTCAGTGCTAAAAAGAAATGAGTTATCAAGCCATGAAAAGACATAGAGGAACCTTAAATGTATGTTACTAGTGACAGAAGCCAGTCTGAAAAGGTTACATACTGTATCATTCCAACTGTATGACATTCTAGAAAAGGCAAAAGTATGGAGATAATTAAAAGATCAGTTGTTGTGGGGGTGGGGTGGAGGTGGGGATATGAATAGGCACAGCACAGAGGATTTTTAAGGCAGTGAAATTACTCTGTATGATACTATAATTGTGGATACCTGTCATTATACATTTGTCAAAACCCATAGAATGTACACCACCAAGAGTGAATCATAATGTAAACTTGGACTTTGGGTGATAATGATATGTCAATCTAGTTTCATTGATTGTAACAAATGTGCTACTCTGGTGCAGGAGCTATATATGTGTGTGTGTGCTCAGGAGGTATATGGGAAATCTCTGTGCCTTCTGATTCATTTGCTGTGAACTAAAAGTCTCTAAAAAATTGTCAATTTAAAAAACAAAACAAAAACAAAACAAAGAACCTCCTTAGACCTCACATTCCTTTCCAGCTGCCACCTCATTTCTTTGCTCCCTTTTAGAGAAAAATTCCCCAAAAGAATCGCCTGTGCTCACTAGCTGTCTCGATTTCCCCTCTTCCCATCTCTCTTTAATCCGTTCCCACCAGGCTTTTGTCCTCACTGTTCCACTGAAATACGGCCAATTCTCAGTCCTCATCTTGAAATAGGGAAAGCTTTTGACACAGTGATCATTTTATCTTTCTTTTTTTCCTTCTTCTTCTTCTTCTCAAAACCCCCCAGTACACAGTTGTATATTGCAGATGTAGGTCCTTCCACTTCTACTGTGTGGGACACCACTTCAACATGGCTTGATGAGCGGTGCTAAGTCCGCACCCAGGCTCTGAACCGGCCAAACCGCGGGCCGCCCAAGTGGAGCGCGTGAACATAACCACTCGGCCCCGGGACTGGCCCCCGTTTTATGTTTCTTGATAACCCTTCCTTCATTTGGTTCCTGGGACCCCCATTTTTAATGTTCTCCCCTGAGCCACTCTTTCTTAATCTCTTGGCTGGTCTCCCCTCACGTCCCTAGATGCTAATCACTGGAGTGTACTAAGCTCAGTCTTTGGTCTTCTTTTCTGTACCTACACTCACTTACTTGGTGATCTCATCCAGACTCAAGGTTTTGAGTACTATTGATAACTCAGGATGCGTCAATTCAAAATACCCAGTTTATGAGGTTGTGGTGAGGATTAAATGAGTTAATATATATAAGGAACTTCAAACTGTGTCTGGAACAGTCCGTACTTTAGATAATCAGCTGTAAACCTGCAAGCTAACAGGCACCATAAACATCACATGTTCAAAACCAAATTTCCAACTTTTCTCCCTCAGGTTCCCCCTCTTGCAGGCTTTCCTAACATCCTTAACTCTTTGCTTCTTATCATATTCCCCATCTAGTCTATGAGAAAACCCTGGTGGTTCTACCTTCAAAATACATTCAGAATCCAAATCTTCCCACTATCGCGTCACTATATCCTTGTCCGAGGTACAGTAGTGTTCCACCTGACCTTCTGCAAATTTACTGATAAGTCTCCCTGCTTTCTCTTATTTCCCTTTGGTCTCGTTTAACACAGCAACCAGAGTGATGCTTTTAAAATGTAAGGCAGATCGTGTCACTCCTTTGTTCTAAATCATCTTACTCAGAGCGAAAGACAATATCCGTGCAATGGCCTACAAGGCTCTAGATCAATTGGCCCTTTGCTCCTCTGCTTTCATCTCTTACCACTCTCCATGTGGTTCACTCTGCTTCAGCACACTAGCCGCCTTGCTGTTTCTCACATATACTTCCTCCTCCATTACTTTTGTTTGATTTCCCACTGCCAAGAATGTCCTTCCTCAAGATAATCTGCTCAAATGTCTCTGCTCATCCCCTTCCTTCTCCAGTGTCTCTCTCAAAGAATCTTCCTATCTCTCTGGCATCATCAGGGCCACTAGGAGAGGATCTAGCCTGTAGATAAGTCAAAACTTCCAAACCAGGTTCTTTTTTTTTTTTTTTTTTGGAGGAAGATTAGCCCTCAGCTAACTACTGCCAGTCCTCCTCTTTTTGCTGAGGAAGCCTGGCTCTGAGCTAACATCCGTGCCCATCTTCCTCTAGTCTATACGTGGGACGCCTACCACAGCATGGCTGCCAAGCAGTGCCATGTCCGCACCCGGGATCCGAACCAGCGAACCCCGGGCCGCCGAGAAGCGGAACGTGCGAACTTAACCGCTGCGCCACCGGGCCGGCCCCCAAACCAGGTTCTTGATGACATCCTTTGAGCATCCGGATCAAGCCTGGCCTAATGCTAGCTCTACCCCTGGACTGTACATGCTGCACTCGTGCCTTTTGGAGTTTACTACAATACCTGGCAAACAGCTTGGCAGGTGTTGTATAAAAAAATATCATTATCATTAGTATATTTTATTTATTACAATTTATTATTATTCATATTTTAATGTGGTAGAATTGTATAATGATGAGTCTTAGCAGAAAGAAAATTGTAATTTTGTAAATAAAGAATGGAGAAAGGTATTGCTTAATCTTTTCTTCTGGGGACATTATTATGTTGTGCAACACGAAGAGAAGAGGGGAAGGAGACAGAGGGAAGGGAGCTGACAGTTACAAACTGTCCGGCCTCATGCTAAGTGCTTCACATGCATTTCTTCTTCAAAACCCAGCGTCCCCAGGGTGAACCTTTGTCTCCACATTTTACAGATGAGGAAGGTCAGAAGGTTAAGGTCATCTAGCTATTAAAGGGGATAGTCAGGATCCGTGACTAGGGCTGTGTTACTCCCAAACCTGTCCTCTTGCCATTTTCACCATGCTGCGCTTGGTCTTTAAATCTTTCTACAATACATAAGTCCTGTTTGTTGAGCCAGTGAGTGAAACCAGAAAGCAAGTGGGAAAAAGAATTCTTTTCAGTCTGCAAATGTCAAGAGTGACAATATGTGGCTGTGTTCTTACCATTGAGCTTAAAATCTTGCAACTCAGGCTTTGGCAGAAATTTGAAAAAAAGAAAATTTCCACCGGCATGTCTAACTTATTAAAGAAGGATAAAATGTAACTGCACATAGTGACAATATCCCACCTATTTCCTGGAACCCATTCTACAATGGTGAAGGATATGCTTCAACTATAAATAGAATATATCAGCTCATCTGTTCTCACCAGATGCAGTGAAATTTAGTCTCTAGAGTAAGGGCTGGTTTAAGGGTCCCCCTGAACTTGTGTTTTAGTGAGAAAAATATTTTGTACATGTTTAAGAAATTATGCTTATTCACTTTTACATTGAGGTTTAAAGTACATCACGTTAGAAACATTTAAGAAAGATAATTTTATATTTGTCCTAAGAGATTAACTTTAAATTACAGTACAAAATCCAGTTAATTCCCTCAAGTCAACCTTACTTATTAAGCGCCTATTTGTGCTTTGAACTCTGCTGGATGCTGTGTACAAAGAGAGCATGGTGTGCTCAAACTAGTCCATAGCCTCTGGAAATCCTTGAGGGACCCTTCTTTTGTGAGTTCCTAGGCAATGCAAAAGCTATTTGGGATGAGCTATATCCTGGGCACAAAGCAGTCATTTACGTCGGCCAGCTCACCTCCTTCACTGAGCGAGGAGAACTGAAATGAGGGCAGGGTATTCTTTCTCAGTCTTTTGCATAACCAATCTACATTTAACCCTTTCAATGTCTTCTAAATTCATCTGTCTTGCACACTAATTATTTTTATTGCTATTCTTAGAAACTGTGCCAAAATACTTTACATATTCCCAGTCTTGAGAGACTGAGAAATAGACACAAAAATTTTCCAATAATTCTTGTGCATACATATATAAGTAAAAAGTCAATATTTGGGGTTTTCATTGGGACAGCTGCCCTACCAAGGTTTATTGTTCACATTCTAGTTATATTAGTTTGATAGACACTTCTCCTTTTAGATTCAATGTTCATTTCTTGCTGAAGATGTCCTCACCCCCGATAACACTGTGTGGTGTGCCAATTAAAACAATGTTTTGACCTATATAATATTTTCTCGTTTGTTTCTGCTCTCTCAAAAATTTGCAATAGTAGCCAATCTCCATTTGGGGCCACCAGTGTGTTATCATGCTTTCCTTTCACATAACAAGGAAGTTGTTCATGCTGTTATATCATACATTTAGAAGATTCCAAGAAAAAGTTTATTCAAGTCCAAATCAGCCACACCTTTCAATACACATATACAGCAATGTCTGTATATAGATGGGAAAAACACTTGGCAAACAAGACTACAATACAGCTGAGGGAGGAAGAGGTGTGACGCGCTGGCTGTGAATTTTTGTTTCCGAGGTCAAGAGGGCCCTTATTCCTGCACTTCTATACGCTCCAGTACACTTTGGGCTTCTGAGGGTCCGGGTTCAAGAAACTCTTATTGGTGCTGACAGCGATCCCTTGTTTATGTGGTTTCCGGAGATGGGCTGAGGAATCTATGATTGTTGTGAAGGTATTCAGACATGAGGCAATTTTCAGGGACCCTAAGAAATGAGGAATCATGACTATTAGGTAATTTTATTCATTCTTCTTTATCCAGTTATGGAATATACAACTTTTGTCACTTTGTGGTCTGCGCATAAGTATAGGGGACAAGGACGGAGGAGTGTAAGGAGAGAGAAACATTTCTTCTATTCAAACGTGGGATTCCAAAACATATTTATAGCAACACCTTTCAACTTAATGGGTAATATTAAGCTCCAACATGTCATTTTGCTATTTTTCAGAAAGAAAAACCTCAGATAATGGTTGAAAGACGTACACAGTTGATAGAAATTAATTTGAAATTGGGGTGAACTCTGGAAATAAGATTTTTTTCATTTTAATGTTGAATATATGAAATAATTCAAGAATAAATTTTGTATGTTAATACTGGATATGTATAAATTAATCCATTGTTTCAAAATTTTCATTTATCAAGTTAGACTATTGTTTAATTCTTTTTTCTGGGTTATCTAATTGGAGGACGTTGGGGTGGGTGGGGTAAGCAAGTAAGGGGAAAATTCACATTTTGGAGATCAATATCTGGCCCTTTTTGATGGCATTACACAGTCAATAGAATTAACTTGGCTGCTGCGTGGGTTTGATGAAACTGACTGCTAAAGAAGATCACCATCTTTGGGAAGACTCTGGACTCAGTAGGGCGCATGGGCTTTTCAGCCACTTTAAGAGCAGGAGCTGATTAGCTCTCTGTCGTGTGGGCTCCTTCTCGAACCATCTCAGCAACGAGCCTCGCTGTAGTCTTCATTCCCCTGCACAAGCCCCCTCGGACTCGAGGACTTCAAACCTCACTTTCTCGCACAAAGGCCAGAAGTACTAGTTTACTTAAGTCCTTAAAAGCCTTAGAAGAAACGAAGAATTTGATCATTTTGGAAAAAATCCCTTTACGTTTAGCAATGTTATTTGACTTTGAAAGCTTGCTTTTGGACTTTTAAGATCCTGAATCTTAATTATGGTTTCCTTATGCCTAGAATGTTTTCAACCATGAAATTAGAAATCTCTCGTGACTTCTTTCTTCATGTTCCAATTATACTGAACTCTGAGCCACACTTGCTCACACTTCTGCACCTCTGCGCTTCAAGATTTAGTGAAAGTATTATTATAAGAAGGCGTCTGTTAAGAGACCTTCTTGATCCTCCCTGTTGGAGTTCTGTGCTCCTCTCACGGGCTCTCAGCACACGTGCATATCTCTATCACACTGTATTAAAATCGCCCATTTAGTTTTCTGTCTTCCTCATTAGACTGGGGCCTCATGAAGATCTCGTGAAGGTTTTGGTTATTTTTAATTTAACCTCTGTTATCCTCAATACCTAGCATAGTGCTTGCACGTAGTAGCTGCACAAGTGTTTGTTGAATAAATGAAAAAGTTGAGATGCTTAACAAAGGAACAAAACTGTGTGGATTTGATTACTTTTTCCTCTCCATGTTTGACTAAAGTCATTGCTAAGTAGACACAGCACTTAAATGGTCAGTTTCTATACTGATCCCTTCTCCTATATTGATTTCAGTGACTTGCTCTGCAGCAACAAGTTGTCCATTTGAAGCAAGCGCATTAATACTATGTGTAATGACAGCACATTACTAATGGGGGCGTTTTGCTCATTCTACTTACGAAGTTCTGGTTATAAGGACTGTTGTGAGGATAATGTCGCAGTGAGAAGGAAGGGATGAGTAGATCCAGGAATGCAATGAATGGGTTCATTAAATGGCTAAGCCTTTGCTTTAGGAGTTCACTGGTATCACTGCACAGTCATTTGGGTTCAGTATTCCTTCTGAATGGATCTGCTGTGCCTTGGCTGAATTAACTCATTTCGCAGATCCGTTGCCCAGAAGTGAGTAGCTGAATAGACTCAGATATTCTTCTAATTAAATCACAGTAATGTTGGTTTTTATACTGGTAATCACAATAGCCCCATAGTATATTAGATAAGGTTAAGAATAAAGAACTATTCATAAAATAATGCCCTTACGACTGATTGAGATTTGATTCTGCTTCTGACACTTACTGGCTATTTGACTTTGAGGCATTTTCTTAACCTCTCTGGGACCCTTACCTTTTATGTAACATGGGGATAATAGTACTTAGCTCACAGGGTTGTTGTGAGGAATGTGTGAGGTAAGCGTGTGAAAAATTTAGCATGATGCCTGGGCCACAGTAAGTGCTCAATAGTTATAAAGTGCTATCATGATCACCACCACCACCATTATCATTATCGTCATCATCATCATCGTCATCACAACTACTGCTTCTACATGTGACTGTTATTCCTCTTCGGCTCTATAGTGTTTGAACCCCAAGTACAGGAAGATCAAATCTAAATTTAATAATTAACAAAACCCAAATTGGTAAATAAAAATCCTTCAAGGTACTTTCATTTTATCTATCAAGAAATTAATTCTAGTATCTTCAGTTTTTATAATTATAATGTATTTATAATAAAATATAAATCTAAATATTTATTTATATACATCCTATGTAAATATTTTAGAAATTTAGGCACAGTCTCATGAAAAGGAAACTTTCTTTCTGCCATTCAACCTATTAGAATGATGTGAATATAGTTTTAAGACAGGAAAATACTTATGCTATAATGTTGAGTAAAAATAATCCCAATAATATAATGGAAAAAAATTAACTGGGTATGTATGAGTTGTAGGATTTGAATGGTTTTTATTTATTTTTTATACGTTCTATATTTTCCAAGTTTTCTACAATAAACACATTCTACTTTTAAGACTTTTTAGGTGGTAAAGATATTCATCTTGTCTTTCATATATATGCATATACACAAACACATACACACAGTTTTTTTCTGGATTTTAGAATACACAATCCTTATAAAAATGATGTAAACAAAACAGACATATAAAGCTGAAAGTCAATTCAACACAAGAAAACCAATCAATGTAATACATTATATTACCACAATGAAGTACAAAAACCACATTATCATCTCAATTGATGCAGAAAAAGTATTTGACAAAATTCAATACCCTTTCATTATAAAACCAGTCAACAAATGAGGAATAGAAGGAAAGTATCTCAAGATAATGAAAGCCATATATGAAAAACCCACAGTTAATGTCATCTCAAAGGTGAAAGACTGAAAGCTTTTCCCCTAAGATCCAGAACAAGGCAAGGATGCCCACTCTTGCCACTACTGTTCAACATAGTACTGAAAGTCTAGCCAGAACAATTAGACAAGAAAAAAAATAAAAGGCATCCAAATTGGAAAGGAAGAAGTAAAATCATCTCTGTTCACAAATGACATGAACTTATATGTAGAATACCCTACATATTCCACAAACAACTATTAAAATGAATAAGCAATTTCAGCAAAGTTGCAGGATATAAAATCAACATGCAAAAATCACTTGTATTTCTATACACTAACAATGACCAATCTGAAGAGAAAATTAAGAAAACAATCCCATTTACCAGAGCATCAAAAAGGATTAAATCTTAGAAATAAACTTAAGTGAGCAGGTGAAACACTGTACATGGAAAACTACAAACATTGTTAAGACAAATCAAAGAAGACACAAATAGACTGGACATTCTAACATGTCTAACATTAAAATGTCCACACTACCAAAAGAATCTACAGATTCAGAAAATCCTTATCAAAATCCCAATGACATTCTTTGCAGAAATAGAAAAAAATTCCTAACATTCATATGGAATCCCAAGGGACCCTGAGTAGCCAAAACAATTTAGAAGAACAAAGTTGGAGGCCTCATACCTCCTGACTGCAAAACATACTACAAAGCAACATTAATCAAGACAGTGTAGTACAGGCCTAAAGACAGAGATACAGACCACTGAAACAGAAATAGAAAGCCCAGAAATAAACCCTTATGTATATAGCCAAATGATTTTTGACAAGGGTGCCAAAACTACACAATGGAGAAAGGACAGTCTCTTCAACAATGGTATTAGTAAAACTGGCTATTCACACATCAAAATTGAAGCTGGATGCTTACCTTACACCATATAACAAAAATTAACTCAAAATAGATGAAAGACCTAAATGTAAGGCCTAAAACTATAATTACTAGAAGAAAATACAGGGGAAAAGCTTCAGGACACTAGATTTGGCAATGATTTCTTGGATATGACATCAAAAGCACAGGCAACAAAAGCAAAAATAGACAAATGAGTCTGTATCAAACTTAAAAATTTTGCACATTAAAGGAAACAATCGAGTGAAAAGGCAGCCTATAGAATGGGAGAAAATAGCTGGAAATCATATATCTGATAAGGGGCTAATATCCGGAACATAAGGAATTTCTATAACTTAACAAAGAAACAACTTGATTAAAAAGTCAGTGAGTAGCTTGAATAGACAATTCTCCAAAGAAGATACACAGACGACCAACAAGCATACGAAAAGATGCTCAAAATGACTAACCGTAAGAGAAATACAAATCAAAACCACAGTGAGATATCACCTCACACCCATTAGGATGGCCACTATCAAAAGAACAGAAAATAACAAGTGTTGACAAGGATGCAGAGAAATTGGAACCCTTGTGCACTGTTGGTGGCAATGTAAAATGGTGTGGCCATTATGGAAAACAGTATGGGTTTCCTTAAAAAGTTAAAAATAGAATTACTATATGATCCAGCAATCCCACTTCTGAATATACATCCAAAAGAATTCAGAGCATGATCTCAAAGAGATTTGCACACCTATGTTTACTGCAGCATTATTCATAATAGCTAAGAGGTGGAAACAACACAAATGTCCACTGACAGATGAATGGAGAAAGAAAATGTAGTATCTACATAGAATGGAGTATTTTGCAGCCTTTAAAAAGAAGGAAATCTTGTCACTCGGTTCAATATCCATGAACCTGGAAGATCTGATGCTAAGCAAAATATGCCAGTCACAAAAAGACACATACTGTATGATTCCACTCATATGAAGTTATCTCAAGCAGTCAAAATCAGAGAAACAGAAGGTAAAGGTGGCTGCCTAGGGCTTGGGGCCAGCGGAAGGAGGAGGGGGAATTAGTGTTTAATGACTATAGAGTTTCAGTTTTATAAGATGAAAAAGTTCTAGAGATCTGTTGCACAACAATGTGAATATATTTAACACTACTGAACTGTTACACTTAAAAATGATTAAGATGGTAAATTTAATGTTATGTGGTTGGGTTTTTTTTTCTGCCACACACAAAAAAACCCCTGAAAGTCAAGGGTCTCTGTAATTACACTCCCGCCCTACTATAAACTACTGCACACATAGTATCTAAACACCATACTACAAAGACAACTATTGTTAACAGGTGTGTAACTTCAAAGCTTTTTTCTTTTTCTTTTGCTGAGGAAGATCAGCCCTGAGCTAACATCTGTGCCAATCTTCCTCTACTTTTTTGTATGTGGGACACCACCACAGCGTGGCTGGTAAGTGGAGCAGGTCTGTGCCCAGGATCCAAACCTGCAAACCTGGGCCACTGAAGCAGAGTGCATAGAACTTTAACCACTCGGCCATGGGGCCAGGCCCAGGGCTTTTTTTAAAAAAATGGAATATACAGACACACCCACACTATACACTCATACATGCTTCTAACAGAGTTCTCAGACTTGCCTTTTTTCTTTTTTAATACTCAACAGAATGCCATGGTCATCTTTCCATGTCAGTATACAGATAAATCTACTTCATTCTTTTAAATAGCTGCATAGTATTTCACTGTATGAATGTACCATATTTGGCAAATGTATTACCATATTTGGCTATGTCTCAGAGGCTGCATATTTCCAAAGGAATGAGCACTTTAATGATAAAAATTTTCATAATTAACAAATGTTCATTGCCTAAGGGGCATAGCAGTAGGGGGGAGGGCTCTACAAGGAATGACAGAGTTCTTGTCCTCAAGCAAACAACACTCTATTATGAAAGCAAAGATATACACGTAAATAAACGAGGTAGAAAGACATACATACATATTAATTGCCATATGAAGTTTGGACCCCCAATTCGGGGGAATCAAAGCTGGTTTCAAGAGAACGCATCTTCAGAATATTCAAGGATAGCAAGAATTTAGGAATGTGGAGATTGGGAGACTAGAGAAGAGGAAGAGAATATTTCAGAAAGTAGGAACAGGTAGGTAAGACATACAGAAGTACAGTATATAATAATAGCTACCAGTTCCTCAGTGCCTATGAACTAAGTACTTGGTAGCAAGTACTAAGTACCTATGTACCAAGCTACGTTCTTTACATATAATACTCCATTTCAGCCTCACAACTGAGGAAGAAACATTTTAATTCCTATTTAATAACGAGGTAACTCAGGATCAGAAAAGTTAAGTATTAACATTGTGAGTTCCTTCACTAAAGAAATGATAATGTGACAACATGGATGGACCATGAGGGCATTATGCTAAGTGGAATAAGCCAGACAGAGAAAGGCAAATACTGTGTGAGCTCACTTATATGTGTAATCTAAAAGAAAAAAAAAACCCAACCAAACAAACCATAGAAAAAGAGATCAGATTTGTGGTTACCAGAGGTGCGGGGTGGAGGTTGGGGAAATTAGATGAAGGTAGTCAAAAGATAAAAAGTTTCAGTTATAAGTACTGGGGATATAGTGGACAACATGATGACTATAGTTAACACTGCTGTATGGAATATTTGTTGTTAAGATAGTAGATCCTAAGAGTTTTCATCACAGGGAAAAACCTTTTCATTTTTTGGTATCCATATGAGAGGACGGATGTTAAACTTCTTGTGGTAATCATTTCACAATATATGTAAGTCAAGTCATCATGCTGTACACTGTAAACTTATGCAGTGCTGTATGTCAATTATATTTCAATAAAACCACAAAAAAAAGAACAAATGATAATGTAGGAGAGGGAAGCTGGGACCAGATCAAAGAAGACCTTGAAGATCATGCCTGAATGCTTAGATTCTATTTGGTAGGTAATTTAGAGCCATTGACAAATTATGAAAATGGAAACTTCATAATTAAGAATTCATGCTTTAAGAAGGTAAGTCTGGTAGTGCTTTGGATGGACTAATTACAGGAAATAAATTAGATTAATTAGAATACAGTGACCATATGCCTAGGTTTGCAAGGGGCAGTCTCAATGTATGCCAGTTGTCCTAGAAATATTAAAAGAGCCTATTTCACTCTCCATAATGTCCCTTTCGCACTCAGAAATGTCCTGGAAATAATATGTGACAAAATATGAAGGGATATGAGAGCTGGAATAACACAGGACAGTGGCAGTGTGAACAGAGAGGAGGAAGGAAGTGAGAGAAATCTTGGTGTGGTAGAAGAATCAATAGATACGTTTTAGTTCAAGTGGCTGGAGAATAAAATGTCAATGATCGGGAAAAAAAGAAAGGAAAAAAGATTTAGAAGAGAAAATGATGTCTTTAATTTGGAATCTGATGTCCTGGCAGGATATTCATGTTGAACTGTGCGGTAGCTTATTGGAAATGTGAGGCTGGAGATACAGTTGCCCATATGGAAGTGATTATTGAAATCATGAAAGTGAATGAGATTGCCAAGGAATAGAGCATAACCAAAGATGGCAAAGAGGCCTAGAGGACCCCAAGGAAGACCTATTTAGAAGACTCTCAAATTGTAAATACAAAATGAGGTTAATCGATGGTTCCATAATTGCATGATCATCTTGAGCCCAGTCAAAAGTACCAATTGCCCACGTCGAATGCTGAGTTTGAAAGCAGCTGGTCAAGAAACCAAAGGGCAACTTCACAAACTGTTTCCTCCATGTTTTCATTTCATGACATTTTCAGCTTTCTTCTTGTGAATGTGAACTCCTGAGTGTTATGTTATAAACTTATTTTTAGCTCAGGACTAGAGTGATTGATATAAGAAGGTAAGCAGAGCAGTAAGCGATGTGAGCCACTCAAGTGTCTACAATCTCTCTCTCATCTTCCTGTACATTAATAGAGATATATGAACACTAATGTTATTGTTTCCTACATAACTTGCCACAGAATGTCAAGCTGAAGGTTCTACCACAATTATCACTGATGACATGAAGACTACAGAACAGAATTAAGCTCTGTATTATCAGTGCATTCAGAACTACATGGTATATTGACAAGTCACTTAGTGTTCACATGTCAAAGCCCACGACTTACTGTTTCATTTACAGAGATGTAAATCTCACCCAGGAAAGACCAGGTACACCTTAAAATTACTATATGAAATTGAAGAACACATATAAAAAGGCATTTGAATTTAATCTCAAGGCTGTTTTGATGAGGAAAAAATGCATTAAAAATTTTACATTTTGCAAGGGAAATTCATATCCCTTTGCCCTTAAAACAAAGCCATATGAAAACACTTTAAATGCAAAACTTCATTTAACTGTCCAGGAAGATGAAATTAAACAGCAGGAGTGCCTGCTTGCTTTTTAATCTTGTCTCTTTTTTTAAAAAACTTTGATGTTTCAGTAAGTACCAATAACATGTAATTTACAAATCTAACTGAAAACAGTGACTTTGAAATTATTTAACCATCTTTTCCCTCATTTAACAAATTCACTTTTTGGAAGAAAAATAATTTTAAAGTAGTCCACATCTCTCTCCATATATCTAAAAACAAACTGTACAGCCCACTGGAGTTATATTAAATTCATGGAGGAGAAAACAGAGCAGGATGAATCTTTCCAAGCAATTTCAATACATTCCAAACCGTAAACTACTGTCAAAAAGACACAGTGCAGCAACTCTGCTATGACTCTCTGCGAAGTAGACAATGTGTTTTTAATACCTGCTTGGAAGAGAAGCATCGATGTATCCAGTTAAGAATTCAGATTGTTTGCCAATATCGTGAAATGAATTCAGGCAATATGGGAATCTGCAATATTCAGAGTTTATTGCTCATCAATGCAACCACTTTTTCCAGGTTGGGATTGGGTTTTTCAAATGTAAAACCATATAAATATATATATATTTTTTGCTGAGGAAGATTTTCTCTGAGCTAACCTCTGTTGCCAATCTTCCTTTTTGCTTGAGGAAGAGTTGCCCTGAGCTAACATCTGTGCCAGTCCTCCTCTGTTTTGAATGTGGGTCACTGCCACAGCATGGCTGCCAACAAGTAGTGGATGTCCGCACCTGGGAACCAAACCTGGGCCACTGAAGTGGAGCGTGCAGAACTTAACCATTAGGCCATGAGGCTGGCCCCAAACTGGTAATTTTTCATATGGTTACCATGGGAAGCTTGTTCCTGATGCTGAAACACATTCAGTAATAACTATTATTATCAGTCAATAAATGACTGGCTAGAATCTAGCTAGACACAATACATTGTTGGACATTATTGATGGTCTCATCTTTGTTTTTTTGAAAATGGATTGCAATATTTATGTCATTAAAAAATATGTAAACCACTTTTGGAAATATGGTTAGTAAAGAATAGGCTATGCAGATGCTGAGCAGTTTTCTTTCCCAGGATGATTATACAGCCAAATGATTATGTCAATGATATGTTCAGAGGGTGAGGCAAAATATACTGTCATCTTATATGTTCTCTGAATTTCTAGAGACTAATCTTTAAAGCTGAGGTCTTAAACAGGTGGTTGATACCACTTCAAATGTTTTCCCCATTTTTAGGGTGGTGGTAACTTAAGTCTTCATTATTAATATATGGGGCAAGTAAATGAACCAAGGAAACAAAGTGGTGAAATGTTTCTTGAGCTATATGATCCAATTTAAATCAACAGCTTTTAATCTAAATACATGGAAATTAAAACAAGACAGACAGATATATTTGTAACTTCTCTGAGAAGGTCATCCACGGAATATTTTAACTTCCATCAAGTTCTATTGTTTTAAGTAATTTGTTAGTAGTTGTAACTTTTACATAAAAAGCCTTGGGAAAGGGAAAGCTGTAATTTGGGGGAATCTTTAAAAAGTTTCATAGAATCACTTTAAATACAGATACATGTTTTTTTTTTTTTAAGATTTTATTTTTCCTTTTTCTCCCCAAAGCTCCCCCAGTACATGGTTGTGTATTTTTAGCTGTGAGTCCCTTTAGTTGTGGCATGTGGGATGCTGCCTCAGCATGGCCTGATGAGCAGTGCTATGTCCGTGCCCAGGATTCAAACCGGTGAAACCCTGGGCCGCCAAAGCAGAGCATGCGAACTTAACCTCTCGGCCACGGGGCCGGCCCCCAGATACATCTTTTTAATAGTGAATTCAAAAGAACTATGTACTATAACAAGATCATTCTTTCAGCTAGTCAACAGACTACTATATTAATTTCCCCTGAAGTTAACATTTGTTTATATTACACCTGAGTTGTTTTCAATATTTCCTTCTATAGTCCCATGTACAGAATTTCTACTCAATGCTTAACCATTCAAAGAGAATCTTAATAGAGAAAACCAGATTATTCCTTTTTTGAATATTAACATTCTTTTTTTTTTCTGCTGAGGAAGATTAACGCTGAGCTGACATCCATGCCAATCTTCCTCTATTTTCTAGTATGTTGGCTGCCAGCACAGCATTGCCACTAACAGAGCAGTGTGTCCACGCCTGGGAACTGAACCTGGGCCACCAAAGCATAGTGTGCTGAACTTATCCACTAGTCCACCAGGGCTGGCCCAAACATTCTTAATATTAGCAAAGCTATTTCTGTCAAGCAGATTTTTATGAGTAGTAATGTCTAAGAAACATAAGCTACCCAGGCAAACGTAAGGATCTGTGGTAAAGAATTAACTGGGGTTTGGTACTTTGTGAACTCCTATATTTCTACCAGATTTTGTAGAGAAAATTCATCATCAGGGTTCATTCAAACACTTCCTGTATCAAAGAAGTAGTGCAGATCTAAATTTAGACTTCACTTCCACTTATGGCCAAGATGGCACAATGAGTAAGATTTACCTCTTGCTTGAAACAATTAAAAGATCATATGTAATATATAAACAATGGTTTTCAAGACAGTCAACATCAGGCAATGATCCCTAAGAGATGAGAAACAAAGGCGAGCCCCATGATTTCTCCCAGCTTACTGTCTGGAGTTTCCAGGCCATAAGGCAGGAAGGGGAAACCAAGGAGGAGATGGAGTCTAGGGAGGCCAAGGCAGCTAGAATTTGCAAGGCAGAATGCCAGAGAGAAGAGAGCCACACACAAAGAGAACTCTGGAGATAGACAAAGGGTCCCTCTGTATCTTCAACTGAGTACTACTGAGCAGCCCATACATATCAGGAAATTACCCAAGGCTGGAGAAAAAAACATCCAAAAGTTTTAGAGAGAACAATACTTGAAGCTCACACAGGGCCAGAATACTTCCAGTTCTCACAGAGGGGGAAAATCTCGTGATTCAAGGGGCACCTGGTACCGTACTTAGAAAGGTTTTGCCTCACTTGTGAGGAAAATTAGACTAAATCTGTTCCCAAGTAACTTAACTGCATACAAAATAAAGCTCAAGAATATTTACAGAAATACAAAGATATCCAGCACTCCACAAGGTAAAGTTCAAAATGTCTATCATCTGATCAAAAATTATCAGGCAAACTAGGAAAACACACTCCATAATGAGAAGGAAACTCAATCAAAACTGACATAGATTATAGCTAAGAAGTGAAAGGAAATAAAATGAAATCAAACAAAATATTCAATCTAAAAACAAGATAGTAAAAGAAAAAAAGAGACACAACAAATAGAACAAATAGAAAACAACAGGGGCTGGCTCCATGGCTGAGTGGTTAAGTTCGCGCACTCCGCTGCGGCGGCCCACGGTTCGGATCCTGGGTGTGGACATGGCACTGCTCGTCAGGCCACGCTGAGGCCGCGTCCCACATCTCACAACTAGAAGGACCTGCAACTAATGATATACAACTACGTACGGGGCGGGGGGTTTGGGGAGATAAAGCAGGAAAAAAAAAAAAAAAGATTGGCAACAGTTGTTAGCTCAGGTGCCAATCTTTAAAAAAAGAAAACAACAGCAAGGTGTTAGACTTTAACTCAATCATATGAATAATCATATAACAAGTGAATGGTCTAAGCACTCCATTTAAAGGCAGAGATTATTAGATTGGATTAAAAAAAGCAAGACCCAAAACTATATGCTGCCTGAAAGAAACCTACTTTAAAGACACAAATAGGGGTTAAATGGAAAAGATATGCCATGCTAGCACTTATCAGTAAGGATATAAAAGGACTGAAAGACACTACTGACTAACTTGACCTAATAAACATTTATGGAACATATCAATCAACAATAGCAGAAATGCACACGGGACATTCACCAAGATGAGCCATACTCTGAGGCATAAAACAAGTCTCAGTAATTTTAAAAGGATCCAAGTTATAGAAAGTATGTTCTCCGGTCACGATAGAATTAGAAATCAATAATAGAAATATTCTTGGAAAATTTCCAAGTACTTGTGAAATAACATGATTCTAAATAAACCATTGGTCAAAGGAAAATCAGAAAGCATTTGATCCGAATAAAAATAAAATTTATGGTATATATCAAAACTTACAGTTAAGGTAGTAATTAGAGGGAAATTTATAGCACTCAACATCTATATCAGAACACTATCAAATCAGTAACCTCAGTTGTCAAGTTAAACTAAAAGATGGCTAAACCCTAAGTAGAAGAAAAAAATAATAAAGACCACAGTACAAATCAATGAAACAGAGAACAGTAAAATTACAGAGAAAAATCAATAAAACCAAGTCAGTTCTCTGAGATGATCAACAGTTGATAAGCCTCTAGATAAGACTGATCAGGAAAAAGAGAAGACACAAACTAACATCAGGAATGAGAGTGTTCACATTGCTACATATTCTATAGTAGTATAATAATAAAGAATTATGAAATTTATGCTAATACTTTGAAAAATTATATGAAATGGACAATTTCCTTGGAAGACACAAACTAACAAAACTCACACAAGAATAATCTAAATAATCCAATATCTATTACATGTATTGAATTTGTAATTAAAAACCTTCCCATAAAGGAACTATAGGTCCAGATGGTTCTACTGGTGAGTTCTACCAAATATTTAAGAAAGATATAGTACTGTATACAACATCTTCCAGAAAACTGAAGAGAAGGAAATACTTCCCAACTCATTTTATGAGGATAATATTACCCTGATCCAAAAACCAAAGACATTACAGTAAAAGTACAGACCAACTCATCAATTATGAATATATGTATTCTAAATAAAACTTTATCAAGTCAAGTTTAACATTACATAAAAATACATCAAGATTAAGTAGGATTTATCTCAGGAATTCAAAGCTGGCTTCACTATATTAACATGTTAACAAAAAGAAAAAAGCCATATGATCACTTCAATAGATGTAGAAAAACATTCATTCATTCATTCTGGATTACAAAGAAAACCAACAAAACCCCCAACTCCCAGTAAACTAGGCATTGAAGGGAACTTAGTCTTATATAAGGAATCTTTGAAAAATCCACAGCTAACGTCATTACTTAATGGTGAACGACTGAATGCTTTTCACCTAAGATCACGAACAAGGCAAGAATGTTTGCTCTTACTACTTCTACTCTTTATCTTACTAAAGTTCCTAGCCAGTGCAATAAGGCAGAGTCTGATCAATTTTTTGGTAAAGGAATAGACAGTAAATAAGTCAGGCTTCGTGGGGCCATTTGGTCTTTGTGGCAACTAGTCAACTCTGCCATTACAGCATGAAAACAGGTAAGATAATACATAAATAAATGCACTTAAATAAAACTTTATTTTACACAAACAGGTTTGCTGACTCATGCAATAATGCAAGAAAAAGAAATAAAACATATTCAGATTGGAAAGGAAGAAAACTTTTTTTTTTTTTTTTAAATCAGTAAGTCACTTGTAAATTTTTTTTTTATTTTTAAAAAATTTTTCCTTTTTCTCCCCAAAGCCCCCCGGTTCATAGTTGTATATTTTTAGTTGTGGGCACTTCTAGTTGTGGCATGTGGGATGCTACCTCAGCATGGCTTGATGCGCGGTGCCATGTCCGCACCCAGGATCCAAACTGGTGAAACCCTGGGCCGCCAAAGTGGAGCGCACAAACTTACCCACTCGGCCATGGGGCTGGACTCAAGAAAACTGTCTTTATGCACAGATGACTATCAGATGATCATCTGTGTGCAAGACTATGAAATCTAGAACAAAGTTACTAGAATAAGTGAGGTTAGCAAGGTTGGAGCATACAATCAAAATGCAAAAATCAACTGTATTTCTATATATGGCGATAAATGTGAATTACTTACGGATATGAACTACTAAGGATAAAAATGACGAAAGATGTGTAAGACTTGTATACTGAAAACTATAAAACACTGCTGAAATTCAAAAAGACCTAAATAAATGCTGAGCTATACCATATTCACAGATCAGAAGACTCAACACTGAGATGTCAATTCTTTGCAAATCTGATCTACAGGTTTAACACAAGCACAATCGAAATTCCAGCCATTTTTCTTTTTTGGTAAAAATTGACAAGCTCATTCTAAAATGCACATGGAAATGCAAAGAATCTAGAAGAGTCAAAGCAACTTCGTAAAAAATTAACAAAGTTGCAGGATTTATTCTACCTGATTTTAAGACGTTATTAGTATAAAGCTACAGTCATCAAGAAAGTATGGTATTGATCTAAAGACAAAGAGATAAATGAATCAGAATAGAGTTAAAAAAACCAGTTGTAGATTGATGGTCAGCTTAATTTTGACTAAGGTACAAAGGCAAGTCAGTGTAGGATAGTCCTTCCAATAAATGGTGCTGGAACGACTAAATTTTCACCATGTGCCAAAAAACGAACTTTTATCCATACTTTGGACTATGTAAAAAAATTAACCCAAAATGGATAACAGACCTAAATTAAAACTAACTACAAGTCTTAGGATGTGGAGTAACTGCAACTCTTCTAAACTGCTGGTGGGACTATAAAATAGTACAACCATTTTGGAAAACACTGTGGAAATTTCTTAGAAAGTTAAACATATAAACCAGACATTCCACTTCTATGTATTTACCCAAAAGAAATGAAACCCTATGTTCATACAAAGACTTGTACGTAAATGTTCATAGTTACTTTATTTATAATAGCCTCAAACTGGAAATAACCCCAAAGTTGATCAACAGGTGAATGGATAAACAAATTGTGTTATATCCACACAAGAGTACTATTTAGCAAAAAAAAAAGAGAATGCACTACTGATACCTGCAACAACATGGACAAATCTCCAAATAATTATGCTGAGTGAAAGCAAAAATAATAATACATACATACATCTAGTATGATTCCATTTAAATAAAATTATAAAAAATGTAAACTAATCTATGGTGAGAGCTTGTTTGGGGAGAGAAGGATTAAAAAGGGCATGAGGAATCTTGGTACGGATGAATATGTACATTATATCTTGATGGTGATTATGATTTCACAGGTATATACATTTGTCAACATCAATTAAGTATGTGTAGTTTATTGTGTCAATTATACCTCAATGAAGCTGTTTAAAAAATTTGGTAAAGATCTATAAAAAGCCATTTAGTTTTATCAGAGGAAGTAATTCAGACATGTCTGTCAATTTACCTCTTTGAAATCTGGCTTATTTTACACTTCTAAATGTTAATAACTCACTATATAAGCTCATGTTTTGAAAATAAAAACACATTTCATAAAACTGTGGCAAAAATCTCCATGTGAAATTCACTGCACCAAAAAATTCCAAAATATTGTTCTCATAGAAGAGCTCATTCTTAGTTTTACAGGCAAGTATGATGACTCTTATTTAGGTATGCAATTAAATCAGATATAAAAATGTAAGTACAAGCATAAACCTGCTAGCAGCCTAAGTTTGTTAAAGCCTCTGAAATCCTACTGGCTCACTTTAATTTTTCCTATGCTTTCACTGTTTGCCCCTGGACAAGTTCTGACAGTTAATTTTGCATTTGGTCTTCTGATCAAAGGGAAGAGAAGATGAAAAAGATGGACAGGTTTTTGAAAACTGTTAGCACTATGCAATTCTGTTCAGGAAAAATGAGCAATGATACCTCACATTATATACTTAAGAGTCTTATGGAAACCTAAAAAAATGTGTTCTTATTTTCATTTGACTTCAAATAAACTGGTAGAATTTGCAACATATAAAGCTCCTATTAAATTTAAATAGGTGCTATTTCTAATACAAACTATGTAAAGGTAGAGACAATAAAGACTTAATGAGGCTTAAGACTATTGGCTTTATTGGATCAATTATACCTCAACTTCAAAATGCTAACTGGTTAAATCCATTCAGGAGAATCTAATTTCCAATTTTGCCATTTCTACTCCCCAAATGGCATTTGTGGGGGGTGGGTGGTGGTGGTAAATATTTACCATCGTCTCTTTCTCTTCCTCATACTTAGTATCTTTTCATTAAAATCTTCAGAAATGATCTGGAAACCATCTCTTGAAGATTTAAATACTCAGCACACACAAAATACTGACTTGAAGAAAAGGGAGATATGTTTTTCTGAACATAATAAAATATTCTATAGTGCATTTTCATAGCACTCCCAGTTTTCCATGAAAAATTTCAGGGTGCTTGCTAAAACTATAAAGCATTTTGGTATGGCTATCTTACTATCCTGAAATTCATTCCTTTGAACACTCAAACAATTATTTCCTAACAGCGTTAGAATACTATCTAGTGTTCTTAAACAAATGTTCACCTTACTTCATCTTGCATTTCTTTAAATAATTGTGTTTGTATCATCAAACTGTGTGTGGGAAGGAGGGGAGAAACAAACACATCTAAACAAGGTACACTTGGTTCTTTCAACTTTGAGAATTTTATCATAGTTTATATGCCTCAGTAGAGAGAGCTGATTGAAACTGCCAAATGTCTCTGGTGACATTCGTCAGATTTGAAATATGGGGGGAAAGGAACTATGCTTTCTTTTTAAAGTGTTACAGTTTGCAATAATGCATTTCTTTTAAAGAGAATTTATTAGATGGAATTCAACATGCTCATTCATATTAATCAAGTAAGATTTCTTCCTATCTGGTTTTCGAACCCTTCTTTAAGAGAGATTCCTTTTATATATATATATGACACTCACATGTAAAGGGTTGAAAAATACAATTATGTCCTTGCCAGATGAAACCTTTTGATTTTGTGCAAATGAATTATCAAGGGAGTTGATCCTACACTGTTTCATTTGTCCTTGCATTCCTGTATTTTTAGAGTATTATTTTTGTACAGTGGCATGCTGTATATGGACATAGAGGTCTATGATTAGCATGTTATAGGACTACAGTCTCTATGAATGCCTTCCTAGCCTTCAAAACATTGTCTTCATATAGACAACTCACTTGTGTTGATACTTCTGTCACTTCTAATAATGATTCTGCTGGTTTTTATAAAGGGTATCAACTTTTATCCTTCATACAGTTTTGACTTTTAGAGATATCATCAATCAGAAACCACCTGTGTAATAAACCTACAAATTAATCTTCTTAGTTATCTCATATGTTGAATGATTAATAATTAAGAAGAATTCTTTGCTGCCAAAAATGTTCCTGGGAGAGAAGAAGGGTGGGGTGGGTGTCAATGGATGGATGGGGTCTCTTGTATATAAGCCATACATCTATACACTTAGTTTCTTCAAGGCTGCCTTTTAGACAGCTGAGGGCTTTACCCTTCCCATTAGGAGACTGCTCTGGGGAAAAAAAAATTAAAACCCTATCAAGTAATTAAAAAATGGCAATGATTAGCTTAAATTAGATTACACTATAATTCTTTTTAGTCCTAGTCTTTATTGAAGATAAATAGGCTGAAGCTATTAGTGATTAATTTCTCCCCCTATAGGGGTAGAAGATAGGTCTGCAGTATACAAGAAGTTAAATATTTACTTTTCCTTCTGTGGTGGGTAACCAGTGCAAGATGTGCAGGAATACCTAATAATTCTTAGCATATTAGAAGAAAATGATCCGTGGAGCCAGCCACCAATGTGTTTAGTTAGCTAGCTTGTATACAACCAAATGGTGACAGCTGGTTTTGTTATGCATATCTTCCCAAATTAACTGGCTTCTCCATCACGGTAATTCAAAAAATTATCAAAAAGGATTTCATTACTGAAGTCTTTACTTGCATTGTCTATTTAATACTGAGTAAAAATTCAAAGATGAACATTTCTACTAATGCAGTGGATGCTACTTCTCCCAAAATAAACTTTTCTAAGTGAAATAAATACAATATATACAAAAATGCATAATCATGAAGTGATCCACACAATTAGTGTATCATACACTACACTTCTAACTTGAGAGGTTAGAGTTACTCAAACACTTGCAATTACATATTCTTTGATTCTACATTTCTATACATGCTGTAAAGTTATAAGCAAGACTACTCAAAATAAATAATTAAATAAGGTAACATCACAAAATTCTTAAAATATGTACAGCAGTAAAAGAGGTACTGATGACCTCTGTCACTGAAATACACAGTTCCCTAACACTTGAATAAAAATACAGTATAAAGGATTCACAGGTAGAAAGAAACAGTTGCACATGTGTGATGAAACTGATATATGTTCCTTTGAAAACACTGGTATACCCTAAAGATTAACTGCCAAAAGTGCTAAGTATTCATTGTCTTTTGAATTACAGCATAAGGCTAACTAGACAGGGCTAAGGAAACTAAGTCCTGGTACTTGGTCTCTAAGGACCAGTAAATTTTACATACATCTGTGTGAAAACCAGATCAGCTGTCACAGAAATACATGTCTCTGAGGACCAATGTAAAATAACCACTTTTGCCTGAAAAATGTCCATCACAATATTTTCACAAAGGACATTTATATATCTATGTCTATCTACCTAAATACTCAATGAAGTTTGATTACAAAATGACTGAAGTTTGCCTACAGTCTGATTGCAAAGGCATTCCTATTAATGGTTAGGTACTTACTATTTCATAGTTTCATATTTCATAGCCTTACAATAGTTGTGATTTTCCTCTTCTAAAATGTATACTCAAATCACATAGAGACCAAGTCTTAACTCACACAATTCATGCTATCTATAGTGCCTAATACAAGTGTCCTATTCGTAAAAAGGCACAAAAATATGTCAACTGAATGAATGAAAAGTAATCATTGCTTCTCTTCTTTGCACACCACCAAAAAGTAATTAACAATAAAAGGGTAAACACATATTAAAACGGGGGGATATGAGAATGCATTTTGTACTAATGTTTCATTCAGGTTTGTTTCTGAAGACGTCATGTAATTTTGCAGATGTCACTAAATTCTAGGTTAAGAGCTCAAAAGCTGTGGGCTTCTACTAATTTCTACCTCTGTAATTTTTATTTATTGAGAAACAAGGTGATATCTTTATTTAGAAAACACTACTATTACCAGTAGAATATGCACTCAAAAAAGACAAAAACCCCAAACATAAGATTTTGGTAGTCCATCCTGTCATCTGGTATTCCTTGAGATACATTCGTTGCAACATGTTCAAACAGTATGAACACAATGTGTTAAGTACCTGAAAGCACTAACATAACAGCATACATATCAGAATCGGTCCCGAACTTAATAAAGAGAGTGAGAGGTAGGTCTGTGATCCTGAAAGTTTTTTATACAAAGTTCACTACCCCGAATACAACTGGAACTCATATCATTCTCTGTATGAACTTCTGTCACAAACTCCCTCTGTCCACTTTGTGTGTTAAAACCTAAGGATGGATGCAATGCTTTTGTAATGATCTGCTACATCTAAACGTCCGATTCTGTAGTTTCATTCCTATCACATTAATGGTCAGAGTTGACTAATTCAAATATTAAAAATATATAATACAACAATTATACAATTTTATATCAGTCCATCCATGGTGGGCTTCCAGTATCATACAAATCATTTGTGCAGAAATGAGGTAAAATTCATAATCTAACTATTTTGAATTACATTTTGGCAAACATGGGATCATTATAGGCTCTAATCATTATTAAGTATAGGATAAAAAGAATGTAGGCTGATGTAATCTCCTAGATATTAAGGAGAAAATGAAAAGTTCTTACGTTTGGTAAAATTATCTCATTTTACAGACTAGAAAGAAGTGCGTGCAAAGCCATAGTTCCCCTGCTGCAGGAGGCTTCATTATTCATTTCTGAATTTCTAAACTATAAACCTTTAAAAATGAAGCTAACTCACATAATTGAAATTAGATTACAGAGATCTATGTTAACAATGGGAATTATATAAAAGAACAATTTATAAGAAAAAACTAATTAAAATTAAAGTTATGTGTGAATGGGTTTGAAAAAGCCAATTTCAGACTTACTGTACTATATAGGGTAATACTATGAACAACACAACAATTATACCTACTGGCCTCTAAAGGTACTACATGTTATTTTAGAAGCAGATTTAATTTTGCATTTTGATTTTCTCATATTAAAATGTTTTTGGCATTCTCTGAGCATATATTGCATTTAAAATGGAAGAAACCTACAGGCAAGATAAATGAAGGCGTTCCTAGATTTAAAGAATTGTAGATATCGAAAATTATCTCCACACTGTAGCATTTTCCCTTTGATTTGCTTATTAAAGAAAATTTGCTTTCAAAATCACATGTTTGCTGTAAAGTAGTAAGACGTTAAACTAAACAACTAAAAGCCTTCAGCATACTCGTTTACTTTAGGCCTACCTTAAATACACTTAAAAGAAAACGACTTAGGGTCTAAAGTAAATGGATTCTAACTTTTAAGAGATAATTCTTAGGAAAGTTTTAGATGGTTTTAAAAATGCAAAAAAAAAGACTGCTTGGGTTATAGCTTTAGACAGATCTAAATTCTTTAGATTATTTTGGAAATGTTTCATTATTAAATAATGCAATAAGTAACATCTTTAAAACGTTTTTATGAAAATAATAGAACAAACCTTTCAGATATCAACTTTAACCCTCAAGCAGTCTTTTTTATATACAAAGTATTTAAGTACACTTTCATTGTAGATGGAAATAAACTTGGCTCATGATATTCTACATTTGAAAAATGTCAATTATAGTACTAATACTGAATAGCTAGGCAGTCAATTTCTTTATCAATATTGATGCTACCATTTGACATGATTTACAATCATTTTTTCTTAAGTTTTACAATTCAGAAGTTTAACTTCTATACGCAGATAAAGAAACTAAGATCCAGAGATGTGAAAATCATACAACTTATCTAAGACAGAAACAAGATTAGGGTCCAGGTCACCTGACATTTTAGTGCTATTAGGTTAGTTGCCTTAAAATCCATTTACATGTGCAAATAACAAAAGCAGCACTGCATTACTATTAGAAACTATATTTACATAAAAATGATAACAAAGTATAACTAGTACTAAGCATGTCATTAGCAAGTTATGTCCATTTTAAAAGTATCACCCTAATTTTTCAGGGGATCTCAACGTCAAAGGCAGATTTGTTTACACTCTTTCAAACAGAGTAATCAAAGGTTAGTATGTACTATCATCATGGATCTCCACAACAATGCTTAAGTAGTGTTTGGTTCAACTGTAGGTGATATTCAATGAGGCTGATGATGTATCAGTCCATGAATTACCCTTTCATATAACATCAACTGTAGTCTCTTTTCAAGATAAGTGTTACTGAACTCACAGTAGTACTGTCAGTAGTCTACACAGTTCTGTAATCACTATTAAGAGAACCCTTTAAATGTTTGTGCCTTCTGTGATTGTTAACTAACCATAAGAGATATTAAGTTAAAATCCTCAAGCTAGAAATGCTAAGAAAACTTTCATAGAAAAACTTAAAAAAAAAAAGGCCCATTATTTGGATTTTAATGTATGATGGTCTTTATTTACAACTTTATTGGCAAAAAAGAGGAAAAAGTTTAAAACAGTTTAACACAGGGCATTGCAGCTGATCCTGTCAGATTAAAGAAGTTTCATTTTATATGTCCATCTAATTGTCCAAAGATAAACAATACTGAATCTGCATATGTAGTTTCCTTTATGAAGTACAGTGCTCATATTTTAGGCAGTCTTTTAAACATATGAATACAAAGGAAATGAAACCACTCATTAAAAATTGTTAAATGAAGGGTATTTTAAACTTAAATTTATGTTGTCCTTGTAATAACACATGCCCAATGAAAATCAAAAGCTGGAAAAGCAGTTACACTTCCTACTTGAGTGGACAGTTACAACAATCAATCATTTTCTGCAATGACCATTATATTTTCAATTTATCATGAACTACTCTGAACTTACTATGAGATGTAGCCAAAGTCAGAAGACAAGACGTAGGGAGAATATTCCTTTTTTGGAGGAAGAGTAAGCCCTCCAGAATCAGCATGGGAAATAAACATCTTGTTGAAGAATTCTAGGTGGAAAAATATTAATGTAGTCAATTTCAACTCATGCTGAGCCGGCTTAATTTTTTCCTTGACTGTTTGGTGTCATTCTTCTAAATCAAGTGTGTTTAATTCTTCTTCTAGTTCATCCAAATCTTCCCCGGTAAAAAGATTTTCATCAACAGGAACAGCATCGATGACTCCATTTTCCTGTCCCTCCCCTTCAATGTCCTCTTCCAAATCACTTCTTTCACCATTTTCAGCCCTACCTCCGGAAGCTTCACTTAATTTGTTTTCTAAAAACAAAAATTGAAATCAATAAGGCCTAGAAACAGAAAACACTATTACATTAGCAACTGACAGTCACAGACTGATACTACACTTCCTCTTTTCCTTCTTCCATGAAAACCTTCCCTAAGATTACTCCAACAAGGGCTGATCTTTCTTTTTCTGAGCTTATTTGTACCAATTATATATACCTAGTATAAAGTATGTCTTTTACTGTAGACATCTGACTGCTTAATGGTTCACACATTTGAGGGCAAGATTTATCTTATATAACTTTGTGTTCCCTACATGATCTAGCAATTAGGTTTTTAAAAAGTCAACTTCCACATAATATTTTGTCTGAATAAACGGTTTATAGAATTTAAAAATGTTTATGATATAAGCAGCTACTTAGCTTTTAGTTTTGCAAATAGTAGTTAAGTCACATAGTTGTAATGCTGTAAATGAGTGTCAATCCAGAAACATTTCATCTTGTCATCAAGTTGTGAAAAAAGAACCTAGGGCTATGCAGCTACTTTTCCTTACAGGCTATAAACTATTGAGAACAAAATGCTGCTTTTTCTTGTTCAGTGACACCAATATTTACACAAAGACAATTTTTAATAGCCTAATTTAGATTTTTGCTATTTCAAACATCTCTGATGACAGTCTTGGAGATTATAACCTCTAAGTACTTGAAATTGTGCCTACTCTCACCAAAGCCTGACTTCTAAAAGGAGCAAATGAGTCTGCAGACTGGAACTAAGATAAAATCTGACAGCATTTTCAGATCTCAGGAGGGCAGTCAAGCTTTTCAAGTTATACTTGTACTCCTTTATTGTAAAAATAAGGTTTAGCTTTTTCTCGCTCAACTTTTGCCTTGATTTCTACCTTTTTCTCTCATAGCAACCATGCCAAACTTTTACTTCTCTCTTCAAACTCCTTACTCAAGGTACAATTAGATGTAACTATAATTTTCACCCTTAACTGAACTCATTATTTATACTTTCAGATCTTGCTTCTATAACCAATACCCTTTCATCTTCAATTTTCCCTCCTCTCCCAGATCCTTTTACTAGGGCCTACAGATATATTTAGATTTCCCATATCCTAAAAAGCCCTTCCCATGACCCTGTCTCCCCTCAAAGTTCTTAAGAATGAGTGGTCTGTACTGATTTTTGTCTTCATTCTTTATATTACTGCAGTCCTAATGAAAACTGGCACCCTATTCCTACAACTCTTTTCCTAACTGCAACTAAGAATTATTTCCAATTCTTAGCCTACTTGATTTTTTGGAAACTCTTCTTAATTTTTCTCTGTCCTTCTTAGTGTCTTTCCCAAGCTTTTCCTCTTTTGACTACTCTAAAACACTGATGTTTTGCAGCGTGTTCTAGAATGTTCACATCCTATGTATTCTGCCTAGGTGAGTTGATTCCCTCTCAGCTACCAGTGCAGATGACTTTCAAACCTTTCCCTCCTGCGAATGTCCACAAAGTATCCTAGACAATGCCACTTTTGATAACCAAAATATCTCTAAGTCATGAGGTCTCGAATTGAACTCATTAGCTACATTTCTAAACTCATTTTCGTCCCCTTTTAGTTTCAGTTAATGACTTCAGTATCCACCCAGCCACTCATTTCTACAGCCAAACCACACATTTATGTTACCAGTCTGGTACACGCAGGCATCTACGTTTGCCAAGGCTGGTCTAACCCCTTTGCACAGATTCCCAGTTCTTAGAATTACACAAAAGTTAGCATACTTACCATCCTTTTCTGAAGTATATGTGCTGAATCTTTCAAGACTGGCTACAGTAATACCTGTCTCATCTACATCTCTTGGGATGTACAGGCTTAAATCTATGTCATTTACGCTCACTGAATCATCAACCTTTAAAAATATATAGAAAAGAAAGTTGTTACTAATAAAAAGTTTTCATAAATTACTTGCCTTTTACCTGCGACATTTATTTTAATGAAACAAATTATTAATGCCAACTGAAAACAAACAATTGACTACTGCCAAAATTCACTTTTTCTAAACTTCTTGAAAAAAGAATAGCAATGGCATATTTGAAGTTTCTTCCTCTGACATCACATTTTTACACGAGTATGATATTCTAATATTTCAACTCAAATAAGTCAGAGTTTTATAACCATACAAAAAATGAACAGTTAGCCATCTGCTATTACTAAGTTTGCCTCCAACCAACTGACGCTGCTATTGTCTCCTGCTCCCTACTCTGTACTATTTAGAATCTCTGTCCTATGTTTTTTTAGTATAAAATATTAAACAAAAATCTTTTTTCTTTCAGAGGGAGAATAAAACACATACTTTTTATAGCTAACATATATAAGCACTTAACTATATACCAGGCACTGTCCTAATTTCTATAAAGACCTATAAGTAAATATAAATTATTACCTAATTTAATTCTCCCAAGTACCCTGTGATGTGGGGCTCATCATTATGTGGGTATTACAGATGAGGGTGGAGGCCTAGAGTGTAGGGAATTTCCCGGGTTAGAGTCAGGATTTGAATGGGGGCCCAGAGTTGGTACTCTCAACCATGCCGCTCTATTGCCACACTCTGTTGTTTCTCTCCATCAACATGAGGAGACAAGGTGCCAAAGCTCTCTCTTACCTCATCACCACCTGTTCCCTGTGTGTAACGGGTATCATCTGCTTCCTCATCATCATCATTAACCAGTTCAGGACGAAATTCAAACACCTCACGACCACTGATCTATTCAGATACACAAACATATAAACTCAGGACAAAATTCCAACATTTCTTGGTCACTGATTTTAGACATACACCTATTAAATAAGGATAAACTCTTGCACGACACAGAAATTATAAAATGAGAGAAAGCATAAAGGAATCTATTTGGGTGATTTTGGGACATACCACTAATGCTTTCCCTGCTTTGAAGTCTGCTTTCCTTCTTTCCATATCTTGCTCAAGTTTATCAATCTTTTCTTGTCTTTTCCTTTTCTTCCATGCAAGAAAAGATTCTAGAGTGATTTTGGTAACATTTGGACCTAGGGCAGAACGCTGCAAAGATAAAAGAGTTAAGTTTTCCCCTCAAAGTCACCTATAATAGCATTTAACAGTTTTCTCTAAATGCAATTAAGTCTTTGCCTATGACTGTTATAAAGACATTAAGGTTAGAATAAACTGATTTACTTATTTTGTGAGGAAGATTGTCTCTGAGCTAATATCTGTGCCAATCTTCCTCTATTTTATGTGGGATGCCACCACGGCATTGCTTGATGAGCCGTGCTAGGTCTGTGCCAGGGATCCGAACCTGCAAACCCTGGGCCACTGAAGCAGAGCACACAAACTTAACCACTATGCCACCAGGACGGCCCCAAACTTATTTATTTTTATTTTACATGGCAATGAGCAAAATGAGTGTCCAGAGACAGAAACATTATAAAACATATTATTCGAAGCTAGATTTCTTTTCAAAATTGAAAGTGAGTAAAACTTGTCATGAGAAATTGTTTTAACATAATTGCTGAAAACAGTAAATATGAAAAGCACCATGATGATATCCAAGTTTCATCTGTGTTCCTCAGGAGATGAGCAAAAACTAAGCAAAAAAACACTACTTGCTTCTCAGGGCCAATAATCAAGTAATAAACATACAGAAAAATACTATTTAGTGAACATCTGCCAGGTATTCTGTGTTAAATGCTTTATACACATATGCTAACACATCGCTCTCCACAAATAAGCAAATAGATGGTGATGGAAAATTTACCAAAGGTTAACAGCTAATATGTGTGTGAATCAGGATACAAATAATCCCAAATACACCTGATTCCAAAGCCTACATTTTCTTTTATAGTATATTGCCTCCTGTCTGAGACACCAAACCATGTCCATTTAAGAACAAATGTATATAACCCCAACATGAGACATTTATACATTTAGATTATCCAAGTCAAGGAAAAATGCATACAGTTTCAAATACACAATCCTAAATCTAGTATTTCCAATAATCTCAACATTTTTGTCACTCCCAAGCGCTACATCTGCCAACTCATAGATTAAAACTCTTGTGCTGAGCCAGCAATGAGTAGCTGAAGATTCTCTTCGAGAGTCATTCCCCTCTATCGGCAGATTGAGTATTTTGAGTCCACAGGTGATACTAAAACATACAACTGAAAAACTGTAGTTGTTGGAGTTGTCTCCTTCCATACATGTTAATGATTAGTAAAATGGTGAAAAAATAAGACATCAGGGAAAACATCTAAAACTTCAAGTTCAGTCAGTCTGAATAGTGATTAAGCATTTTAATGAAGTGATATACTACTGTATCAATCTTATGAAAACAATTTGTTTAATAAGCCAGAGGCTAGTACCTAAAAATTGTTTCATAATTCTAAAATTAATGTCAGGATTGGCTAATAATTATGGTTAGGGTTACACTTTAGATATACAAGAATAATTAAAGAGTAGAGTAAGGCAACTTTGGGAAATGTCATTTTTTTCCCCTTGTATAACATGTTATTGCCCCCAAGTGGTAAATACTAGAATTTCACAATAAATACTGCTTTAGTTTTTTTATTAAAAAAAATTTTTTTTAAAGATTGGCACCTGACCTAACAACTGTTGCCAATCTTCTTTTTTTGTTCTGCTTTTTCTCCCCCAATCTCCCCAGTACATAGTTGTATATTTTAGTCGTGGGTCCTTCTAGCTGTGGCATGTGGGTCCTGCCTCAGCATGGCCTGATGAGCGGTGCCATGTCTGCACCCAGGATTCAAACTGGCGCAATCCTGGGCTGCCGAAGCGGAGCACAGGAACTTAACCACTTGGCCACGGGGCCGGCCTCTGCTTTAGTTTTTTTACGGTAAGAAAAAGACACTAGTTACCTCTCTTTCAATTAGATCTTCTAATGAAATCTCATCTTCTTTCTCTTCTTTCTTTTTATCTTTTTTCAATACAAATCCAGGAGGAAGTGCATGACGATACATGCAAATATCACCTCCTCCAGGGCATACCCAGAACCAGCCATATTTGTTGTTTTCAATAGCTTCAAGGAAATGCTTGCACACCTACAGAGACAATAATACTATTACAAGTACTGGCTCAGTGTACTTCATTTCCAAGGTAAATTCATAAGCATGTGAACAAGTTACATTCTTATTCACATCCTAGGCAAACCACTTATGTACAGAGCATCCTTTGTGCAGAAATGCACACATAAATTAATCTTAAAATACTTAATACAATGGTAAATTCCCTTTAGAAAGGATCTATATAAAATTTCTAGTTTCAACAATGTTCCAAATTTAAAATTATACAAAAAGGACTTGCCTCAGTTTAACCTTTGTAAATGTAACCTGAAAGTCTGATTTTTAAATGAGAAAATATATAAATGGTTATAAAAAATAAAACCAATGATTTTGTTTTGGTTTGATCTTTCATAAAAACTAATCACATGCGTAATAATAATAAACACTATTTGAATTACCTGAAATTATAAACTTTTTTTTTTTTTTTTTTTTTTTGGTGCTGAGGAAGATTCGCCCTGAACTAACACCTGTGCCAAGTGCCAATCTTCCTCTATTTTGTATGTGGGTCACCGGCATAGCATGTCTGCTGACAAGTGGTATACGCCTGAGAACCAAACCTGGGCTGCCAAAGTGGAGCATACCAAGGCACAGGGGCTGGCCCCTGTAGACAATTTCTTACATCTAAGAAGGAAGCAAGGTACAAAAGGAAAACAAAGGATAGTGACCCTTCAAAACATGAATGTGTGCAAGATGCAATTGTATTGAAGCCTCAGGGAATAAACTCTGCAAATAAGAAGGAAAAATTAACTAATAAACAATATTCCTTTCCTGAAAAAAACAGAACAGATCTAAGTAAAACTAGTATTTAGAATTATTTTAGCAAGCAAGGTTTTTCATTGTACCTGCACTACAGATAAATATGTGGACATGAATGCAGGGTCTGAGAAATAAGGCACCAAGTTTTAAAAGTACATTTCCTGCAATATAGGGGCCATTACCTACCAAAAACTCATTTTGCAATTCATATGTAACAATATTTTCACCTTTGTGATTGTAAGTCTCCCCACCATTAAAATAGAACAAGTTATTAATTAAGTGGGTTAGTTTAACAGTTCTCCCTCTATTCATTTTGCACAAAAAATAAGGAAGAATTCTTATCTGAGTATGTGACTGGCTACTATTTGAGAAAGTAAGGTCACTTCAGAAAATGGCATCTAAAGGACTTCAGTCACATGATTTTCAGACTACTTCTGAACAAGAATCTAATTTTGTATAACCTACATGCATAAGAACAAAGCTTGATGTTCCCTATCTTTATAAAAAGATCCAATAACTTAAAGAATAATCCAGTAGAAAACAGCAGCAAATACCTTGCCACATAATTCTCCCTAATGATAAATACCACAGCAACTCAATTCAAGAAAAGGACATACTATTTGAGTTTTTGGTTTTTTCTTTTCCGCCTCACCGTGCTTCTTGTTCACTACTTCTTCCAGTTTTTTCTCATCCCAATTATCCATAGTATCTAAATAAAAGGAGATATGAAGACTAAATATTGTAATTTTACTGTTCCCAAACCACATCGCATATCTCCTTAGACAAGAAAGCTGTATTCTAAGACTTATGACCTAACACATTTTCTTTAATACACCAAAGGTAGGAATAAACACTGTTGTAAGATTATTCACCAAAATCTTAAGTAGTTTAGGCAAATGAGAAGGTAATACTAGAAGAAAGGGTGAGAAACAAATCCAAATAAGTCACTGACTTTAAAACATCTTCATTTACTTAACTAAAGGGCATAATGTGGTAAGTTCAGATTTACTGGAAAATAATAATCATTCTTTACAAACCTACTGAGGTTTGTCCTACTAAGACCAAAATATTCTTCAAGGTACTAAATATTTTTGTAACAACAAACCAAAACTAATAGCTATTTACTTAAAAAAAAAATACCTTTTTCAAGTTCTTCATCTCTTGCATCAATGTAAACGCTTCGCTTTTCACACTTTCTCTCCAGAGTCAAGTCATGAGAGAACTTACACTTATCTCCTTTAGTACACTGTCCTTGCTTGAAGAACGCACATACCACAGATTTGGGATCTGCACCTATGTTAAGGGGCATTTAGTATTTGCGTTACAATCAGACAGATCATAAAGTATAGCTTCCACCTGAGATATAATTACTTTTGGTTAACTTGCTATTTTCCATTCACTAATCTGAAAGGAAAATACTACGTATAGGTGATTAGTAAGACATTTAAGTTCTTTCTATAGTATTTTATATCCATTCTGTTTCTTTTATTCTTACCAAACAAGGGGGCAGGGGGTGGTAAATCAAACACATAGGTTACTGCACAGTTACTTGTCTAGTTGGAGTCAATGAGGCAGGAGGCAAAAGAGAAACATAAACAGAGGCATACAGCCAAGAGTTTGAGACTGACTTCATACAACCATAGGTCTGCCTTGGCTACTACCAAAGACTGGATATTATAAATCAACTAGTAGGCTGCCTGAATTCTTAATTTTGACATAAATCAGGGGCTAATGGCTGGAGTTTTAATTGTACAATGACATAGCTGTGGACATATATAAAGGAACCATTAAGAAAGTAATTAATATAGGTAATTCTGACAAAGGGAGTATCATTTTCACAGTAGACACAATTGGTTTATATGCTGAAGAAAACACACTGAAACAAATTAAGAGTTTTTAAACATAAATTACATTTGATAAAACAACATTTCTGAAATTTAAAGTTTACCTTTACTTATTTTTTGAGCAGCAACTACAGGTTTGAACAGCTCATTTAGCTCTTGCAATTCTTTCTTCTTATCATCTTTCTTCAATTTCTTTTCAGCTTCACTTTGTGCTACCTATAATATTCCCAGGTATAATATGTAAATTTGATTTCATATAATAGTTTTAACTATATAGTAATGTATATAATATCACTAACATAAAGACATTTTTATATTTACATGTATATAGTCCTTACCTTTTAATATCAGTGTTACAAGGGCCTTTCAGTATGTATTAAATGGTGTGGTTAAGCTATTAAATGAAACTGCCAAATCTTGTAGCAGCTGACTTTAAAAAAAAATCTATGAATGGTACCATGCTAAGTTAAAAGCATATTCAAAAACTTACAGTGATAAGCATTTATTAAATTTGCTACATGCCCAGCATTTTTAGCAAATGGTTCTCACCTGAGATTTTCTTCTTGTGACAACAACCTACTCCCCAGAAACATGTGGGTGTGTTTAGAAGATGAGAGATGCAAACATCCTGAAATGTGCGGTCCCACATAATAAAGAACTGAACCACCCAAAATACTTTTCCTTGTGGAAAAATGTTGGGTAAGGTCAATGTGGGAGATTAATCAACACAACAAAACAAAACAAACATCACATATGATATAGTTCCAAGCATATGATTTACATACCTAATATGATTAGAGGATTCATCCAAACATTTATATGTCAGGTCCTATGTTAGATGACAGGGAATACAAAGATGAAAAGACAAAGATGCTTATTTAAAGAAGCTCAGAATCTAGTGGGAAGACAGACATGTCAACAACCATAATATAATACATGGTGCTCTGGGAACAAGGAATGCCTATATGCCTAAGAAAATTAGACCGAGCTAATATCTTATGGACAGTTCTTCTGATGGGCAAGAACAGGAATGCAGAAACAGCCAGCCACTGCAAAGACACAGGGACCAGAAGGAACAAGGTATGAGAAACACCAATGAGAAGTTTGGTCTGTATCAGTAGGTGACAGGATAAGACAAGGGTTTAAAATAAGGCAGTGACACAATCAGATTGTATTATATCAAGATCACGATGGCAACTCTGTGAAGGATGGACTAGAAGCAGCCCAAGAATGAAGGCGAGGAAAAGTAGGAGGCTGATGCAATTGCTGCAGGCAAGAAAACATAAGAGCTTCAAAGAGGCATTAGTCGAGAGGAGGGAGAAAAGGGGCGAGACAGAGTTCTTAAGGAGACAGAACTGATAGAACTAAGTGACTGAGTGGACATGAAGTATAAGAGAGAGGAAATAGTCTAGGATTATCACATGTATGGTTAGTGCTGTTAAACAAGACAGGGAATACAGGAGGAACAGGTTTCAGGGTAGGAGGAAGACATGAGCTCAGTTTTAGATATAAAGTCACTTGTCGCTTAGTGATGGGGATATGTTCTGAGACGTGCTGTTAGAAGATTTCATTGTTGTGCAAGCATCACAGAATGTACTCACACAAACCTAGAAGGTACAGACTAGTACACACCTGGGCTATATGGCACTAATCTTATGGGACCATGTCGTACGTGAGATCTGTCATTGACTGAAACATCATTACGTGGTGCATGACTGTACTGAATATGAGATGCTTACAGAGCATCTAGGTGGAGCTTTTTAGAAGGCAGCTGGACATGAATCTTGATTTCTGGAGAGAGGGTCTATTTCAAGAGAAAGATTTTAGAAATAGCAGCTTACATATAACAATTAAAACTTTGGGTGTGTATGTGATCACTCAAGGACAGCAAATAAAGTGACAAAAAAGTTCACAGTTCTCTGAAGAATACCAATATTAAATGAGCCAACAGAATCTATAAAAAGCCCACTGAAAAGACCAAGAAACATCAAACAAATAGGCAGAAATCTAGGATAAAAAAGTATTCAAGGAAGAGGCAATTTCAGGAAGGGAGTGGCCAAATGCTATGATAAGGTTAAAGTCATTCCAAATCCTGACTCTGACTATGTGGTGGGTATGCTTAAATAGAAAAATGGGAAAAAATTTTTAAAAAGAAGAAATTTAAGTCACTATTTTTAATAAAAGTATACTTTGCTCATCAGGCCCACTCATACGTTTCTGGGGCCCAGAGGAAGAATACAACAGAGGCCTGCAAACTATTTTTGCAGATGTTTATAAGCTAGAAATCAAACTAAAGTTAAATAAAATATGGTTTGTATCCCTACTTGACAAATATACCTGATGATCTGGAAAGACACGTTCAAATTTAAAACACTCAGGTTCCACGGAGTTCTACTCTGAAGCAAGGCAGTAAAGCAAGAGTCAACTCCCAGCTCCTCCTCTTCCCACCCTGAGTTTCATCCCACCATGTGTGTGCAAGGAGGTGGAAGGTGATGAGGCGGACACAGTAGGGATCTGGGCCCTGTCCATGCTCCAGGCACATACCCTCCCTTCGACTACTTCAGGCATACTGGCAGCACAGTATACCCTAAGATGGATATGGGCAAATGTGACTTTCGCAGGCCCTGAGCTGTGGAGGGGGGCTAGTACACACTCTGGGTGGGCATGTCCCCTTGGCCTCACTAACTCCTTGCCTATGAGGAGAGCTATGTTTGAAGAAGACACAGAGCAGGGTCGTCCTCGACAGCACAAGGCCTACGGTGGGGCACCTCTTGCCCAGCTCTAACAGCAGGACTGCCGCTCCTTTCCAATATTAAATATGGTGGTTAAGCACCTCATGTTTGCAGATAAAAGCCCAGGTACCCAAGAAATGATCAAAAATATAATACTGAATGTACTATCAAACCTAACTATGACCACAAATCTTATGGCTTTCTCAAGTCTGTGAAATCTGAAATTATCAGTCAATATACTTCCCACAAGAAGAAAAAGTAGAGGGAGAAGGCAGAGGATTGAAAAGGAGATAAGGGAAGAACGTGAATTCTTCTTACACATCTGTATTACACCAGAAGATAGACACTATCTTCCCATTTAATCACCATAGGGAACATACAAGGGTTAACTGTCCTTCCACTATACAGATAAAGACCAGCGTCGCTAAATAATTTAAGATCACATAACAAATAAGATGGGAGACTCATACCCAAGGTGATCTGACTCCGAGCCCTGAGCATACATTTTTACTAAACCAGGCTACTAAGTTAGCAGCGTGGAAGATGAATAGTTTCTGGCTCTGGAATCAAGCTGTGTGTATGAGAAAGGAAAGTGTTAGAAGTACCAATTTGTAGACAGCACGAGTGAGAGAAATTTGTTTCAGACAGGGGTTACCCATCTCATGAGTATATAATATTTCTGATAATTTCAGATGGAAAATAAAAAAGAGTTTCCAAAAGTTAAGGAAAAGGAGATAGGATGATGAAAAAAGTACTTTCTAAAATAAAGATCCATGTCTATAAAATCTTAAACTCAAGAAAGTGGAAGATCTATAGAACATGAAGAAAATGGGGTTAATTTTTTTGAATGAATTGCCAAATGGATAAAATAATTTCAAAATTCATATGGAAGAATAAATGCCTAAGAACGGCCAGAAAAATAGCAAAAGAGTAACACCTGGGGGAAAAGACATGCCTTAGTAGCTAATAGAACATGTTACTAGGCCATTATAATCAAAATCAATGTGATACTGTCTAGGGACAGACAATAAATAGAACAGAAAAGAGAATCCAGAAATAGATCTTAACGTATTTGAGACTTTAACATATGTCAATAGTGGTATTTCAATTCAGTAGGATAAAATGATGCTGGTATAAGTGGTTATTCATTTGCAAGAAAATAAACTTAGTGACATACAAAATAAATTTATATGAGAAATTACAGACTGAAAGTGAAATGATTAGGGAAAAAATCTAGGAAAAACACACACAATCTAGAGGCAGGGGAGACCTCTTAACCACTTGAAAGGAAAACTAGACATATCTGACATTACAAAAACTAAATATTGTTGTACAACAAAATATAACAGAAACATCACAAATTATCCGTAAATGCAGACAAAAGGTGTCTTCCATAAGTTGACAAGAAAAGACAAATAACCAAAAAAGCAAAGGATTTGAATAGGCAAGTCAGAGAAATACAAACCCAATCAGCCAACAAGCATATGAAAAGATACTCAAAGTCACTAGTAGTGAGGGAAACAAAGTAAAAATGAGGTATTACTTTATACTTACCAGATTTAAAAACATTAAAAAGAACTTTAGTACCTATAACTCACCCACTGCAAATGAAAATGTGAAGTATTACAATCTCCAGGGAAAGTGATGAGGCAAACTTAATTTATTAAGATTAGAAATCCATTTCCCTTAATTTGCAAAAGTGTCACCAGATAATTCATGCCACAGAAATAAAAGCATAAACACATGTAAGAACATATGTACAAGGACATTTCTTGTAGAAATGTTCTCAGTGTCAGAAAGCTGGAAATAAAGTAATCACTCGCAAATAGTGAAATGGAGGTATATAGTACATTGACATTGTAGAATAGCATGCAGCCATTAGAATAAATTAGAGCTATATAAAATGGCTTGGAGGAATACCTAAGAGGTACCGCTGAGAAACAATGGCAAGATGCAGAAAAGTTTACAGAGTAGGATTCCATTTTGAAATACAATTAGAATATCAAATATTTTATATGTAACAGATGCTGCATCACATCCATATGAAGAAAATGCAGAAATTTAAGTTATTTACCTGACGTGGATTTTGTTGACCAAATTTAACTTGATGAGTGACAGCCTTGATAAACTTCTGTTGCTTTGCTCCTTTCTTATTCTTTAGACCAAAAGTTTTGTCCTAAATGAGAAAGAGTATAGAAATATGTTACCAATTTAATTTCTTACCTATTTTTTCAGTCATATCTAAAAATCATTCTTTCATTTACTTATTGATAAGAAAATTATTCTTTCTTAGGCTATACAGACATGCAAAGTACTAAAACATCAAGTCAAGGCAACAAATGACCTCAAAACATCACCCAGGATTTTTTACAATTCAATACATACTTACAACTATCATTAAACCTGTTACTCTATGCTGCTTTTTCCCCCAAAGTGTGTTTGAAAACATCAGTTCTACAGGATGTGCAGAGTTGTTATATCAGAATAAGAAGTCCTACAGTCAAATAAGTTTAGGACAATGCTTGGTTAACAGGGCTTTTTGTTCTTAAGCACCAGATATCCTGGAGCCTTGAGCAGACAACAATTCCAAATCTTATTTTCCCTCAGAATGCATTTTCCTCAGAGTATTCTGACGGATTATGTACTACTGAGCACATTTTGGGGAATACTGCATACGAAGATACATTAAGTTCTAGACTAGTTTTTTGCACAAGTGTGTGTGTGTGGGGGGGGAGGAGGTGCTGTAGCGGGTTGAATAGCATTCCCCTAAAATTCATGTCTACCTGGAAACTCAGAATGTGACTTTATTTGGAAATAGATCTTTGCAGATGTAATGATTAAGATGAGGTCACACTGGATTAGGGTGGGCCCTTAATCCAATGACAGGTATTTTTATAAGAAGAGAGAAAAGGACACACAGACACAGAGAAGGCAATGTGAAGAAAGAGGCAGAGAGGGGAGTGAGGCAGCCACAAACCAAGGACTGCCAAAAGCCACCAGAAACCAGGAAGAGGCATGGAAGGATTCTTCCCTAGAGCACTCAGAGGAAGCATGGCCCTTCTAGACCTTGATTTCAGACTTCTAGCCTCCACATCTGTGAAAGAATAAATGTCTGTTGTTTTAAGTCACCTCGTTTGTGGCAATTTCTTATGGTAGCCCTAGGAAACTAATACAGGAGGCTTGACTAGTGGGCTCCCCACTAAGGTGAATGGGTGGTAAGGCTGTCAGGAAACCACCGAACACTGGCATCTGAAGTCTTTTTCTCTGTCTTTTCTGTTTTTCTGGAGAAGGATCCTCTAGCTGGGAGAGCAATAAGCTTGGCTAAAGGACTGGAGAGGAGAGCAGTTGAAAGAAGGTCCCTCTTCATTTACTGCACAGACTCCTTAGTGGCCATTTTCAGGCTCACATTTTAAGCACCCTCCCTCCTCCTCTGTGCCTAGAGTTCCAGAAGCAGAGAGGCCTCGTGACTTATTTTTCTCCCCTCCTGTTTCTTGCAGGGGTAATCATGTGGCTGAGTGGTAGCAGACAGGAACTATCGGCTATTTTCACACTTTTAGGGCCCTAGTTTTCAGCGTCTCTCCTTCTGCATTACCTAGTGCCTCCCACAGCTGGACTTCCCTGGAATTCTGCACAGCAAATCCACTTGCTTCTCAATAGCACACTCCTAGGTGGGCAACTCAGGCCTGACTGTTTTGCTCTACTAGGCCAGACACCAACTCATCTATCCACTATCAATCTTCATTTGTTGAAGTTCAAAATTATAGATGTCTCCTAATTTCACAGAACTTTTGAAAGTAACCTGAGATCCTCTGAGAGGCATTCAGTCTGAAATAAATTAAGTGGCCATTTTAAAGTCTTTATTTTGGTTATTTCTAAGGGAAGGGACGTGGTAATGGGAAGAATATCATAAGTACAGAATACTTGCATACCTACGTGGACAAGTTGGAAATGGAAAACAGTATTGATAGGGTAAGTATTTGAAAACATCCCACACAACATAATTTTATAGCATCTCAAACCAATAAAATAGCCCTTTCTGCATTCTTTTATTTTTTTATTTACCATTCTACATTCTTAAGAAGGTTTTAGTTCTACGTTCTTAAGAGGGTTTTAGTTCTAAAAGCTTATTTCTCATTGGGAAATATCTCTTTATGCATTGCATCCATATCCATCCATATACCAAAACTTCACTTTCCCCTACTTAAATGCCTATCTCAAGTTTGTGAGTGTGTGTGAGGAAGACTGGCCCTGAGCTAACATCTGTGCCAATCTTCCTTTATTTTTTTTTATGTGGGATGCTGCCACAGTGTGGCTTGACCAGTGGTACTAGGTCCACACCCAGGATCTGAACCCACAAACCCTGGGCCACTAAAGCAGAGCATGTGAACTTAACTACTACACCACTGGGCTGGCCCCATCTATCTCATGTTTTAATATCCCATATTAAAAAGTTCTACATGAATTTTCTATAGGTTATACATATAAAAAAGGTAGTCAGAGGCACATCCAAGTTGAAATTCCCTGCAGTGAGATTTTTATGGCTGGCTTCCCTTGTTTTTAAACATAAGAGTTTAACACAATCCAATTAGAAGAAAAGATGGTCAAGGATAATGTGGCATATGGACAGAAATGATCATATGCAGCTACCAGGTGTGAAATGCTATACAATCGTCCCTTGGTATCCTCAGGGGATTGGTTCCAGGACCCCTGCAGATACCCAAATCCACGAACACTCAAGTCCCTTATATAAAATAGCACAATATTTGCATTTAATCTATGGACATCCTCCTGTATACTTTAAATCATCTTTAGATTACTTATAATACCTAATACAATGTAAATACTACATAAATAGTTGTTATACTGTATTGTTTAGGGAATAATGAGAAGAAAAAAATGTCTGTATAGATTCAGTGCAGACGCAACTACCACAGGCCTTTGTAGGCTTTTCTATCTGTGGATATGGAGGGCCGACTGTACTTTCCTTTTACAAAACATGAGCTTTCATGGGAGGGATGGAAAACTCTAGATAAAAATATTATTAGGAGCAAAGTGCAACAGCATTTACATATGCCTCACTAAAGAAGAGCATAAATGGGGTTCAATCTATGTCCCTATGTAACCATAGAGAACAAGCAAACATCCATAAACAAGGCCAAATAATACGATAGATAATGATACATGAAGACTCAGGAAAGAAAAAAGTACTTTAAGAGAACCTGGCCAACTAGAAGAGAAAGTATTCATGAAAACAGCTTCTGATAGAGGTATGCGTATAATCTCCAGATCCCAGAAGAAAAACAGTTTTTCAGGTTTAATTACACTCCTTTAGCACATAATTAACCAGTCTAAAGAGATAATGAATGAGCTATGTTTTGAAAGTCTCTAAGGTTAGAGCTCTGAAATTTTTTCCACAGAGATAGGGGATACTTATTTATCTAGCATTCACTAAACATAAACTTCTGAATATATACTTTATTAAATCCTCTTAACAGTTCTATGAAGTACTATCATCTCACTCTGTAAATGTGGATACTGAAATCCAGAAACTTCCAACAATTCTTTTGAAGTAATACTGCTAATAACGGGCAGGCTCTATAGTGTAAAAATTTAAGAATATAAGCTCTGGAGTCAGACTGCCCAAATTCTAACCCTAAACAGAACCAGGTAAATTACCTTCTTTGCCAGTTCTCTTATTTGTAAACTGGGACTCACTCTAACCTCTTAGGATTGTTGTGAAAATTAAAAGATTTAGTATGAAGAGACAGTATAACACAGCGGTTAACAGCAAGGACTTTGGAGCCAGACTTCCTGGGTTTGAATTCTGGCTCTGCCACTTGCCAGTTCAGTAATCTTGGGCAAATTATTTAACCTCTGTGCCTCTTTCCTCAATTGTAAAAAGGGTACTACTACTTATCTCCCTGGGAGAATGAAAGGAGCTGGGTAAATTTATCACTTGTAGGTGGCTTTTTTCTCATCTCTCCTTTCCCCAAATACTGAGACCTTTGGCCCAGTAAGTGTTAACTATTAAGTGACACAGATGATATTTGAACCAAGGTGTACTGGACTCCAAGCAAAGTCTTTAGTCTTTCTACCACGAAAAACTACTTCGCAGAGAAACCTAGTCCGGTTATTGGGCCAGTTGGTACACAAAAAGCTTTCTGAATACCACAGTGTAGATCTGGGACACCAACAGTGCCTCTTGAAAATAGGATGGTTTGCAAATTTGGGTACTTCAAAAAGGGTTTCCTTCCTTTTTCTGGACCTTAGGACAGACCCATACCTAAAAACTAACCTAGATTTGGGGATGGGAGGATATGACGTGGGAAGACTGGAGGTTACAATCGATCCCACATCACGGTTAAAATAAAATGAGGGAAACAGTGATTCTAGCTGGATTAACAAAGTTAGGTTATAAGGAAGGAACTCTGTGTATTTCAGACTTGGAAAACTGAATATAAAGGAGTTTAGAAAGCAGGTAGTAACTCTAAGAAAAGGATGGCTCCCTGAGGCTCCAGGAGCCGGAACAGCCAGTGAATTCCAGACTTCACTTAAAACTGACCCTTTCTCCCCCTCCCACCCTTAAGTAATCCTGCTTCTTTTACAGGCCTGCCTCCACTCCTTAAAATAAGATGTTTGAAAAAAGGAAGGGGGTGGGAGGACAGGTCAATAATGAATAGTGCTCCAAGATAACAGGAGTCTACCTTTCAGGACACTAGGGTACACAGAGGCTGGCACTGTTTTACCTCATTACTCTTCCCTCACATGCACTGTCTAATGTACTTCTGTTATCCATCCATTCAATGGATATTCTGCAGCTGGTTAATGAAGCTTCAAGGAATCAACAGTTGACCTTGGTTGAAATTTTTCATTGGCAATCAATCATTTCTCTGGCTTCATCCTTTACACACCTGGATCCCGTCTCTATCGGTCTCTATTACTACTTCCTTGCTGCTACAAGTCCTTAGCAGGACATCCTTTATTTGCTTGCCCTAAACCCAAAGATTATTTCTCCCTTTTCATAATCAAACCTTCTACTTTTCAAAGCTGACTTCAATTTATTAAATTTTAGCTATATGAAAGAAAATAGTATATGCCATTTGGGACAGCTGTGTCTAACAGAATTATAACCATTTTTGACAGACTCACCTTAGAAAGAAAATACTTACTAATGCAAATGAATTCATGAAATTTTGGGGACTCCCAACAGGGAAAGAAAAAAATGCAGGGAATGTAAGGAAATTATTTCAAGTGACAGAAAGTAAGCACTGCATAGACAATGCAGTTTAGTCAGATTATTATTACCCTTAGCCAGTTCTTACAATATTAATAACGACAGCTACCATTTACTGAATATCTACCATATGTCAAGTGTTTTACATGTCATCTCATTTAACCTACAGCTCTGTAACAGAGGAAGTAGCTCCACTTTGCTGATAAGAAACTGTGGTTCAGGTAGGTCATTGTAACTTGCCTAAAACTACAGTTTGAAATTTTAATTTGAAATACGGACTCAAACCCAGGTCTATCTGACCCCAAAGCTGGTGCTTCTTTCATTAAATTATGCTGTCTCTCATGCCTCTTTTTATTTCCTTTCCTTAGAGTTCTCAAAAGCTATATGCTGCTGTTGTTTTTCTATAGTAAGCGCCCATGGTGGTGGGAGCGGGAGCAAGAGAAGTACTGAAGAGGGGACAGGTAGGCAGGGCAACCACCTATTCTAAAGTCTATCCAAAAGTGCTGCTTAAACTCGTATGTTCCACTATCAATTTTTGACCAACTTAGAATTTCAGGTCATATTTCTACAAAACCTCACCAAATTAACCAGACTCTGAAATAAATACTAGTCTTTACACGTCAAAACAGATTATAAAGAAATATTTTTCGACAAAAATTATGATAGTCATAAAGATCAATAACCAGTATGAACCATGTTTCAATTATGTTCATTATAAGTTTGTCACTGGGGCTGGCCCGGTGGCACAGCGGCTAAGTTCACACATTACGCTTCAGTGGTCCAGGGTTTGCCGGTTTGGATCCTGGGTCCAGACATGGAATTGCTTGTAAAGCGATGCTGTGCTAGGCATCCCACATATAAAGTAGAGGAAGATGGGCACGGATGTTAGCTCAGGGCCAGTCTTCCTCAGCAAAAAGAGGAGGATTGGCAGCAGCTGTTAGCTCAGGGCTAATCCTCCTCCACACAAAAAAGTTTGTCATAAAAATACATTTAACTTTGCCTTTCAAGTGCTTTGGTAATAACCCTTTCTAGTAACTGGAATTGTACAAATTTACACAAAAATTGATATAAGTCCTGTTCTGTATGAAACGCAACTCAGAAGCCTGTTATACCTCTCCTTAACTCCTTGCAATAACCATTGAGACATGCTATAGCTTTAGGGAAGTTAAAAAAAAGAGTCACCTATAGTACTGAATAAAGTGGAATATACTGTTTCCTAACGAGGCTGGATAATAGAATATTCTCTATAAATCTAGTTTTACAACAAATGATGTAACTTAACACTACAATTCACAATATTTTTATAGCTCTCCATGGTACCAGGTATCTATGCAGTACACTTGAGTCTGCAAAACCTCACCACCATTTAAAAAAAAAAAGCAATCATATAAGTTAAATGTAGGGGAAAAAACCCAAGGCTTAATTTCACAACTCTGTTAGGATATTTTTGTTGAGTTAAAAAATGTAGCTGTCTTATTTTGCACTTTTCTTTGGCAAATTCTTCACTAAAGAAACTAAAGTTGCTTTCTCTTTACCTTAAAAATAACCTTGTTACAAGATGAATGGAGCCATATACCTATCATTTTTAGTTGATGGGATACTATTAAATTACTTTCATGTATAATTCCCTAAAACTAAAATAACCAGTTCTACCAATTAAAAATAAAACAAGTGCATACAGTAAAGCTCAATAATACATAAAGAGTACTGTAAATTGTCACATAACATTTCATTTCACACCTATATGGGAGTCTTACTTTGCATGACGGTCTACCATGTTAATTCAACCTCAGTAAAGGAAACGGACAAGTAAAACATCATCCCTAAAAATGCCCTTGGTTTACACTGCACTAAAGCCATCAGATGACCATCCCGAGATCTACCAAAGTGCCAGGAGTATAGATTGTTCAAAAAGGTGATAGCAGACACAGGTGTGAAGATGACAGTCATTCTGTTTTTAAATTGCTAGCTATGCTACTTCACGACAGTTCTAACTAGTACCAACTGGCATAAAAATACAGCTTCAGAGTTGGAACTTGGCCAAGGCTACTAGAATTCTTTGTATGTTGGTTAAGTCAAATCAGCAACTTAAAAAATTATGTGAAAATTGGGGGTCAGCCCCAGAAGCCTAGTGGTAAAGTTTGGCGTGCTCAGCTTAGGAGGCCCAAGTTCGATTCCCAGGAGCAGACCTAGACCACTCTGTTAGGGGCTATGCTGTGCTGGTGGCCCACATACTAAAAAACAGAGGAAGAATGACACAGATGTTAGCTCAGGGTGAATCTTCCTCAACAAAACTTTATGTGAAAATCGACAAAGACAAGATCTGATTAGCTTTACACAATGAAGCCCTGAGGGCTTTCACTGTTATTTTTCAAGGCTATAAACACCAAATATTAAAAACAATCATTTGTAAATAAGCATCTCATTTCAAAACACCCAAGATGCATATGGGTCGCATTCTAATAACAAGTAACTATTCCACAAAAGACTTTCTATTATTCAGATGTACCTCATGCAGGAAAACGGTCATGGCTTTTTCCAATTACATCCAGAGCACACGAGGAACTATTTATCAGAAGGATTAATAGCAGAAATCGAGGGAAGAAATATATGGTTGGGAGCTATATGATACATTTATGTAATCTCAAATATGGATCATTCTCTTTAAGAAACTGATACAGTCGTTAGAAGACAAAACATTTAAGAACGTCAATAGCGTTTCTCAGCCATTAGAGGCTTCACGTTAAAGCACTAAACGTACACATATGTATAATCATACAGACAAACACGTACATAAATTCCGATAGGGCACTTAACATACGTAGTGGCACCGAAACCTAATCCCTTTTAGAGCGTTATTAATTCTGAATATATGTATCAAGTGCTATGTACAAGACGGTGGACTGCGACCTGAATGAAACCCCCACTCCTTATGGAACTTGAAACAGTTTTAAAGATGGGTTTTTTTTTTAAAAAAAAGGCACGAAGCACCAGTATGTTGGCTTGAAAGAAGTAACTACTACTCTTAGGTGATGGGTTAAAAAAAAAAAGGACACAAAGGCTCGTCATAAATCGGCCTTCCACAGAGAGTCTGGCCTGAGCCCGTGCAGCGTTTTCTTTAAAACACAAGCCTAGAAACGTCTTCAATTTTGAGGACTAGCGAAGGACAAAACCCTGTGGCGGGCATCGAGGGGATGGTGGCGCACCAGGGTCGGGAAGGCGGGCGTGTGGGCGGAGAAGCAAAGGCTGGGCGCGGGGGCGCCAGCAGCGTCACTGAGGCGATGAGAGGCAGCGAGCGTCATCAGGGGACGGGAGAAGGGGCAGTGGGTCACCCAGAGCCACAGGGAGGGACACGTGGCCCCGGAAGACGCGAGCAGGAACCGGGCAGCGCGGAACCGGGAGGCTGCTTCCCTGAGGGCTCGCGGCGTGAGTGGGGGAGGGGGTGGGTACTCACTTCGATAATCTTCTCTTTCTTTTTCTGCTCCGCCTTTTTGCTGCCCCCGGCCTGAGCCTGTTTCTTGGGGGGCATTGCGGAGACAGGTGGCACCTGCCAGACTTAAGCGCAGCTGGACACCCTCAGGGGACCCGGCCCTGCGGCAACAGGAGGAGGAAGACGCGGGCGGCCGTCGCCCTGCACCGCACGGAAAGCTAGTCGCTCACTCGCCGCCGAAACGCGGCCTTTGCGACAGGTCGATGCCGCTGAGCATTGTGGGTAGCGAGGAGAGGGGCCCGGAAGCAGAGCTGCGCGTGCGCTTTTGCCGCTGCCGGCACGGAGGGGGCAGGGACGGAACGTGGGAAAATGACCGTGCGTCACACGTGATGTAGTTCACCTGGCTTCCAGGTTGCGGCAGGCCTGAGGGCGAATCCGGGCAAGCGGGTTGGAACCCACTGCACTTGTGTCTTTCCTACGCGTTCCCTTTCGCCGAGTATGGGTGACTCTTTTTGTCCGTCTCCGCCTCGAGTGAAGGTTTGTCCTGCTGGTCCTGCCTGTACCACCCCCATCCTGAGTGACCACTGAGAAGCCGCAGCCACTCGAGGCTGCTTGGTGGGCGGGCGCAGTTCCCTCCTTCTCTTGTCTTGGAAGGGCAGGGTTGGCCGGCTGGTGAGTGCTGTGTGCTTTAGGTTTCTGCGAAGATTTATCAAGAAAGGAAAAAAATTTCTTTCATTTGAAGAGCGCCAGGGATGGCGGCCCAGAGAAGACACTTGAATTCTGACCTACTATATTTATCAAGTTATTTTCAGATTTTAGGAAAGTGCCTAGATGATTCCTAAAAACTCTTTTGCAATGTGAAATTAACCAAACCTAATTTGAGAATGGAGAGCACACCTCGACAGCCTTCATTAAGTGCTTGAGAAGTCCAGAAACTCCTTGGCATATTGCACACATTATTTCATATAGTTACTCAACGACATTGAGGTAGGAATTGTTACTCTTCACATTTTACAGATGAAACACAAAGGAAGAAACATGCCCAAGGTTATGTAAAAGGCTGAGGCAGGGATTCTCACTTCAGCAGTCTGACTTTAAAGTCTAAATGCCTATCGCTAACGTTACAACAGTAGGTCTTGTTTGAAAAGATACTTGAATGAATGGGGCCCGTTGATATTTGTACAAACCAAAATACTGTCTTTTAAATATGTACATTACTTGGCTGTTACTTTTGTTCCGTGATTATTGTCTAAACTGTATCTTTTAGGGAGCATTGTGGAGCCCAAGAATCATCTTTCTAGATGAGTTTTTAATCATTTTCATTAATTCGCATAAGGAGTAAACTACAAGTCCCTTTAATTACTGCAATTGAGTATTTGCTTAGTAATTTTCTACATGAACTAATGCCAAAGAATCGCAAGTATGTGTGTGTCTGTGTATGTATATATATACACACACAGGGAGTTTACTACATCTGGGCTCCTATCCCAGGTTGATAGACTCCCCTGTCTTTTACTTACTTACTTCCTCGTTTATCTTTTGTTATTTTTGTAGTTGTTCTTGTCAGAGGACAGAGGGACCCAGCCTGCTTCCGTCTTTACTCAGTATTATAATCTATTTGATTCTTTGGGGATCCTCGCCTTTACTGTGGGGGTGGAATGTAGTTACCTTAGCTTCCTCTTTTTAGTGCCCCCAAAGATACTTTGGGCCATTTGTTTTTTTTGAAGAATTTTACCCGTAATCGTTCTTATAAAACCGATGAATTATAAGTAACAAATAGGGAGAAATTATAAGGAATCTAAAATCTCATAAATTATAACAGTGGCTGCAGGTTCATAGTTCTTAATAGCCTTCTACTGTCACCCACAGAAGTCCCTAAAACATTTTCCATGTTTAATGCTTGTTTTTAAGTTGTGCTTGCTTATAGGAACCAAGGCAGAACAATGCTAGGTGACCAAACAGCAGAATCAGTCCAAACTAGAAAGGTTCAAGATGCCTATGGGGGTGAGTATGCAAAAGGAAACGTGCAAGAGCTGTTGTCCGCCGGAAGGGAAGATCTGCGCATGCCCCAAATGCCCTCACCCAGAGTGATGATGTGGAGACGACTCCCTTTTCACATCCCGGAAGAACCCTGCTCACCTTCCTTTTGGAGAGGTGTTTAAGAGCTTGGGCTTTACCTCCTCTGTTCCTTGCTCGATGAATAACCTTTCTGCTCTGCTATTCTAAACCTGGTCTCGTTCTATTGGTGCCAGGGGCTCCAGGCAAAAGGACCCACTTGTGGCTCACTGGTCCCTTAGGGCTTGGTAACACTACTTCTGACCTTTGCTTTTGTTTCTGCTCTGAAGTTGTGATCTCGGCAGAGAAAAAAGATATTTTCTTGCCTCAAGTGAAGAATATCCTTTTCTAAATACAGTACCTGCTCTGATAACCTTCTCCTCTCATAGTCATTTTTTCATAGATTAAAAATAAGTTTAACTCATTGAATTCACTGTTTTCTGAAATGCGGTGATTGCTTGTTTGTGGTCTCCAAGAGTAGGATTAGGAATGCTATACCTTGTACTCTATTGCTTTATAATTCAAACTAAACTTCCACAAAACAAAGTTTAAAGATGTAGTCTAGGGGTTACAAATTCAAATAACCCAGAAAGCAGGAATATAAACTTGGGCATCAGGCTCATCCTGCAATACATTAAGGATCAGGGTCAAATCTGAGGTAAATGCCCACCATAAAAGAGTTCAAAAAAAAAAAAAAAAAGAGAAAGAAAAAATGTGCCAAAGCTGGCTGGTTGATTTGGTAGACAGGCTGTGGATTTACTACCTTGAATGTTGTCCATTCCCATAGCTTTACACCTTTAGAAGACGCCGGAGTATATTTCTTAGAGCCAAGTCTCTAGGCAGTAGGAGATTTGGTACTGAAGTAGAAATTATTTTTTTGCTACCCAGCACCCACAGGTCCTTCCTCACTATAGTTGACAGTACTGTATTGTATATTTGAAAGCTGCTAGTGATGGTTAGAGTTCTCTCTTTCTCACTCACACACACACAAAGTAACTATGTGAGGTGATGGGTGTGTTGACTTTAGTGTGGTAATCGTTTTGCTATGTATATGTAAACAAATCACGTTGCACACTTTAAACTTACACAGTGTTTTATGTTAATTATATCTGGATAAAGCTGGAAAAAAAAGACAAAGAGATAGAGATCCAAGATCCAAAACAAAGGCCCCTTCTGTGTGTGTGTGTGTGTGTGTGTGTGTGTGTGTGTGTGTGAGAGAGAGAGTACCCATATGTTAAAATTCCCACTTTAGACCTAAAGGGGCAAGTTTCTCACTTTCCCTTATCCCACAGACAAGATCCTAGGTACACATTTTAGTGTTGGGCAGGCAGATTCTTCCTGCCATCTCCTCTATGTGCCTTAGGTTTTTAACCTCAAGGGAATGAGATGAAGACTAAGGAAAAGTTCAGGAGTTCTTCAGGGCATTAGAAGAATACCTGAATTAAAAGTCCACTGGCAGTAGGCTAGTGGCAGCATCCACTCTAGACTTTAATTGCATTCATCCCTATTATCTCTTGCTGCTTTTGTTTCCCTAGCCTGATTTTCCAGGCTTCCAAGAGTCTGAATTTCTTAAGATTTCCAGGATGCCTTAGATACTGTGAGCAGTATTTCTAATAAATTCCTTTTTTACTTAAGTTAGGCTTGATATTAGTCATTTGCAAGTAAGGACTCTATTATGGGATGAATTGTGTCCCTCCTTCCCTCAAATTCATATGTTGAAGCGCTAATCTCCGAATGTGATTAAGTTAAAATTAGGCTGTTAGGGTGGGCTCTAATCCAATCCAACTGGTGACCTTCTAAGAGAGGAAATTTGGACACACAAAGAGACATTAGAGGTGCCTGCCACATGAGGACACAGCAAGGAAGCAGCCATCTGCAAGTGAGGGCGAGAGGCCTCAGAACTGACTCTGCTGACACCTTGATCTTGGACTTCTAGCCTCCAGAACTATAAGCACATAAATGTTTTTTGTTTAAACCACCATGTCTATGATATTTTGTTTTGGCAACCCTAGCAAACTAATACAGACTCTGCCTGTTAGAGAACCAAACTAGGCTTTGGGTGTTGCTATTCTGGTGAGCAGAGGCAAGTCTACTAGTTTATGTAAATTCTTGTCTTATAAAGAAAGAAAATTCTTTTCTTGTAATGAAAAGACTAAGTTGACTGGCCATGTAAGTTGCTGATCCATTTTATGGATTGAGAGAGTACATAATAGAAAGTATTTTGATTTAAATATTGATTGCTTCAAAATGCTTCTGACCCGTAGGCAGTTTCTTTTAAGACTTTTTCCTCTGCAAAATAAGAAACTATTACAGAAGATTTGTCACTGTTTCAATAGAGCATGTAAAATCTCTTTTAACTTGTCAGTTTGAGTTTCAATTTTGTAAACCCTCACTTCAACTTACACTGACATAGAATTTTCTCAAATGGGTTTACATGGGGGACTTACCTGTTTCTATTTGAAATATTTCTTTGTGCCATTATGATAATAGTTATTATGGCATTTGTCAAAAAATCAAGATGTACAATTTCCAAAGAATTTTTTGCTTCGTTGAAGCTAAAACCGTTTCCCATACTGCCCATTAATCATATCATTTCCCTAGTAATAGCTTTTTGATGGTTTCCCATGTCCCTTTGAATTTAATGCAAGGGTTTCTATGCTTTCCTCAGCCCAATCATGTCTGTTTTATTTAAAGATTGGCGCCTGAACTAACAACTGTTGCCAATCTTCCTTTTGTCCCCCCTGCTTTTTCTCCCCAAATCCCCTCAATACATAGTTGTATATTTTAATTGTAGGCCCTTCTAGTTGTGGCATGTGGGATGCCACCTCACTGTGGCCTGACAAGCATGTTGCAGTGCTATGTCCGCACCCAGGATCCGAACCAGCGAAACCCCGGGCTGCCAAAGTGGAGCACATGAACTTAACCTCTTGGCCATGGGGCCGGCCTCTCATGTCTGCTTTTTATCTTCTGTTATTTCAGTTTATACTCCACATTTTAGGCCAACTTTTCCTATCCCCTAGCTCCACACCCCGCCTATTGCTCTCTGCTGCCTTACAGCTTTTCACAGTCTTATGTATATAACCCAAAACAAAACTACAGTCTACCTTCCATCTAAGTACCATAATTAGAAACTTTGGTGAGTCATGTTTGGTTCTTTCTTCAACCTCCAAATCCAGTCAAGTCCTAATGGCTCTACCTCTTAAGTATCTTTCAAATTATGCCCTTCCTACCTGACTACCTTATTTCAGGAACACATCTCTTGCTTGGGCTATAGCAAGAACCTCTCATTCTCAATTTTGAGCTTTCTGGCTCACATTTGTTCTTAAAAAAATTAGCAGGTTGCTAGCATTTTTTAGCTAGCAAATCATCAAACAAATGAACAAAGAAGAAACAAGCAATAATGGATAACACATTTCATGTGACTAAAAAGTATTTTATGGGGCTGGCCCTGTGGCTGAGTGGTTAATTTTGCACACTCTGCTTTGGTGGCCCAGGGTTTCACCAGTTCAAATCCTGGGCATGGACATGGCAATGTTCATCAAGCCATGCTGAGGCGGCATCCCACATGCCACAACTAGAAGGACCCACAACTAAAAATACACAATTATGTACCAGGGGGCTTTGAGAAAAAAAGGAAAAGTAAAATCTTTGAAAGAAAAAAAACAAGCAATATTTTATATACATTCCAAATACTGTGGGGATGTTTACATAAAATACAGTCTTATTTTCTTTTAGAAACATTATATCTAGGTTTTTGGTGAAATTAAATATATCAATTTTTTTATTACCCAAATAACACCACAACTTTCAGATGTCTGCTACCTGAACATATTTCAGAATAACTGATTTAATTAATTGAACACCATTTCACTTATGTAGCTGGATCTAGTGCCAGTTATCCCAGCATCTTAAGATATTTGAAGTGTTAAGGTTCTTCCTAGAAAGAACTATCAAGTTAAATGCTTAATTTTTCTTTTATGAAAGCTAATTTTCTACTTTTCTATGATACAGTTTTTAAAAGATCACATTTTAGAGTCAGAAATATATGGGTTAAATCTCATCCCTTCCATTTCCGTAAGTGACTTTAGGCAAATTGCTGAACACCTGTAAGCTTCAGTTTTCTTATATATAAAAGAGAAATAATTATACTGTTCGTAGTTCATAGGGCTGTTGGAAGGATGACATGATATAATGTGTGTGAATCACTCTGCCTGGCATATGGTAAGCACATAATTAGTTTATAATATTTCTATATAATCCAGGTCATAGTGTAAAGAATTCAGTGTTGACTTATTTATTTCTAAAGGAACTCACGCCAAGAAATATTAAGAATGTAAAATTGGGAGATTGTATGACATGATGTGGGAGCTGAGGGGGAAGAAGTCAGAAAGTAGGAGTGGACTTCCAGGTGTCAAGCGTGGGCAAATGATGGTGCTAGTCAGGTAATGTACCAGCAATGTATGGAGTGTGTTGGTGGGGCAGGGAGTAATGTATCCGTTTGTGGCTATGTTGAATTTAGGGCACTAGTGGGACATTCATGTGGAGAAATCTGATGGCATATGAATATTTGACTTGGAAACTCAGGAGAGACTTTGGAGCATATGGATGTCAATGGGAATGGACTACTTTGAAGGGGATTATACAAAGCAAGAAAAGAATAGAAATGTGGGTGAACAACATTTAAAAGACAATTATAGAAAAAGCAGCTCAGGGAGGAAAATGAGAAGAGGCAGCTGTGATAGGGATGCTTAGGGAGAAGAATCTTTCAGGTAGGAGGTTTTCAGTAGGGTAATTTTGACTCTGGAGTTGGCTTAAAAATGTGGCTACTCCTTCAGAATTAGGATAAATTGTACCAGGCGTTCAACTTAAGACCTAGAAGTTTGAAATTAGTAGATATTTCAAATTGTCTCGGCACACTATTTCTCTTCTCATATGTGTGTATGGATATTGCCATTTGCTGGTAACCTGCATTTTTTTGGAGTCTTTTTTTGTGATTAGGGTACTATATTTAGGGTATTGTTGCCCTTGTTCCCTCTTTGGGATATATTCTTCTCCCAGATCTCCACTTGGCTGGCTCATTTTCATCTCAGAGATCTCAGCTCAAATGCGGATTCCTCCAAATGGTTATCCCCGACCATTATATCCACTCTCGGTTAATCTCTAGCTCATCACTCTCTTCATATTTTTTTTTTTTTAAACATTGGCCCTGAGCTAACATCTGTTGGCAATCTTGTTTTCCTTTTTCTCCCCAAAGCCCCCAGTATGTAGTTGTATATTCTAGCTGTAGGTCCTTCTAGTTGTGCCATGTGGGGTGCCACCTCAGCATGGCTTGATGAGTGATGCTAGGTCCATGCCCAGGATCCAAACCCATGAAACCCTGGGCCGCCGAAGCGGAGCATGAGAACTTAACTGCTTGGCCATGGGGCTGGCCCCTCTCTTCTTTTTTTTAAATAGCATTTATCACAATCTGTAATTATTTTGTGTTTTTGTTTATTTCTTAATTGGATGTCTTTTGCCCCATAATGTGAGCTTCATGGGAGTGAGGGTCCTGACTCTCTTGTTTACCACTGCATTAGTAGCACCTAACACAACCTGTGTCTTAGAAGGAACTCAACAAATGTGTTAAAAAAGTGAATGAAGGAGTGATGTCAGCAGCATGGTGGAGTTAGCTGTTCCCATTGTCTCTCCACCTTCAAACTACAACTAAATGGACATTCGTTGATCAGCAGAGGATACCCACACAGCACATCAGGATGCCTGAGAGACCTGTGCAGCTATACCTCACAAGGGGGATGGACTACCCCCGGGGAGGTGGTGGAGATAGGTGAGCACTCTCCAACCCCCAGGCAGCCCAGTACACATGTGTGACTGTTCTCCTGGCTGGTGTGCTCATAGCACCATTGTGGCCCTGAGGGTGGGAGCGTGCCTCAGTGTACCTGCGGAAACAGGTGACGGCAGTTCTGTGCTCCTGTGTGATTGCTTCTCTTTTTGGTGGGAGAGTCCACAGGGCCCTGCAGTCCACAGGGAGTGGCTCAGGCTTGGACCCAGTGGGGAGGCCCTGCCCACCAAGCACGACGGCAGGTGTGACCTAGGAGCAAATGGTGGCATATCTGCGGCCCAGGCAGATGAGCTCCTGGCTGCTGCAAATACCCATAGTACCACTGCAGCCTCTAAGGGGGAGCGCAACTTGGCAAGACTATGGGAGCAGGTGGCAGCAGCCCCAAGCCCCCATGTGATTTCTCTCCCATTTGGTGGGAGACCCCAAGGGCCACTGTGATCCCAAACAGTGGTCCAGACTTGGACAGGAACAGCTGACAGGCATTTCAGTGGGCTCAGGTTACACAGCTTCTGCCCCCCACCCCAACCCTGCAGTGGTAGCAGGTGGAACCGGTGACCAGATACTATCACTATGCAGCAACACAAATCCACTGCATCAATTGGTATAAAGAAATATAATAATACTCCAGACCAGAAAGAAAAAGACAAACACCCAGAAGTCAATCCTGAAGGCACAGAAATGTACAATCTAAATGATGGAGAATTCAAAACATACACCATAAAAAACCTCAATGAGTTACAAGAGAATTCAGATAGTTCAATGAAATCAGAAAATTAATGAACAGAGGGAATTCTTTACAAAAGAGATCGAAACTATAAAGAAAAACCAATCGGAAATGATGGAGATGAAAAACACAATGGAAGAGATAAAGAAAAATCTGGAGTCCTTAAATAATAGAGTTGATATTATGGAGGATAAAATTAGCAATCTAGAGGATATGAATACAGAAATGCTCCAGAAGGAGGAGGAAAGAGAACTAAGACTAAAGAGAAATGAAGAAATTCTCCAGGAAATATCTGACTCAATTAGGAAATGCAACATAAGGATTTTAGGTATTCAAGAGGGAGGAGAATGGGAGAAAGCAGAGAGCTTATTCAAAGAAATAATAGCTGAGAACTTCCCAAACCTGGAGAAGAAACTGGAATTACGTGTAAATTAAGCCAATAGAACTCCTAATTATATCAATGTAAAAAGACCTTCCCCAAGATGTATATTAGTAAAGCTGGCAAAAGTCAACGACAAAGGGAGAATATCAAGGGCAGCAAGGTAGGAAAGAATAACCTACAAAGGAACCCCTTTCAGGCTCTCAGTGGACTTCTCAGCAGAAACCTTACAGGCTAGGAGAGAGTGGAATAATATATTCAAAATTCTGGAAGACAAAAACTTTCAGCCAAGAATACTATATCTGGTGAAAATATCCTTCAGATATAATGGAGAAATAAAAACTTTCCCAGATAAAGAAAAGCTGAGGGAGTTCATTGCCACAACCCCCCCCCCCCCCACAAGATTTGATCAAGAAGGCCCTTGCACTTGGGAAAAAAAAGGGTTTACAAAGCCTTGAGCAAGGAGATAAACAGGCAGACAAAATCAGAAAATTGCAACTCTGTATCAGAACAGATTAGCACTTAATTATAACTAAAGATAAATGGAAGGAAAACTTCAAAAATAAATATCATCACTTCATTTTAACTAGAAATTTACAACACATAATGGAATAAGTTGTGACAACAACAACTTAGAAGAAGAGGAAAGGGATGAAACCTGCTGAGACTAAGGGAATAAGAGGCTATCAGAGAATGGACTGTCTCACTTAAGAGATGTTTTATAAAAACCTCAGGGTAATGACTAAGCAAAAATTCAGAACAGAGACACAAATGATAAGTAATGAGAAAACCATCATAGAGAGCCACCAAACGGAACTGGCAGTCCTGAAATACATGTGATGAGAAACATGAGAAATACAAAAGAACTGGAAAACAAGTGATAGACTGGCAGCATTAATCCCTCATGTATCAATAATCACTCTAAATGTAAATGAATTCCCCAGTCAAAAGACACAGAGTGGCTAGATGGATTAAAAAACAAGACCCAACAATTTGCTGCCTCCAGGAAACACGTCTCAGCTCTGAAGACAAACACAGGCTTAGAGTGAAGGCATGGACAATGATACTCCAAGCTAATGGCAAAGAAAAGAAAGCAGGTGTTGCCATATCTGTATCAGACAAAGTAGACTTGAAAGTAAAAAAGACAATGAGACACAAAGTGAGGCAGTATCTAATGATAAAAGGGACACTCCACCAAGAGGACATAACACTTATAAATATATATGTGCCTAACACAGGAGCACCAAAATACATAAAGCAACTACTAATTGACCTAAAAGGAGAAATTAACAGCAAACAATAATAGTAGGGGACCTTAACACCCCACTTACATCAATGTATAGATCTCCAGACAGAAAGTCAACAAGGAAATAGTGAATCTAAATGAAAAACTAGCCCAGATGGACTTAATAGATATACATAGAATACTCAATCCAAAATTAGCAGAATACACGTTGTTCTCAAGTGCACATGGAACATTCTCAAAGACAGACCATATGTTAAGAAACAAGGCAAGCCTCAATAAATTTAAGAAGATTGAAGTTATATCAAACATCTTTTCTGACAATGCTGTGAAACTAGAAATCAACTATAAGAAAACAACTGGGAAAGTGACATGTGTGGAGATTGAACAACATACTACTGAACAACCAATGGATCATTGAAGAAACTAAAGGAGGGGCCGGCCCGGTGGCACAACGGTTAAGTTCACACATTCTGCTTCTTGGTGGCCCAGGGTTCACTGGTTCTGATCCTGGGTGCAGACATGGCACCGCTTGGCAAAAGCCATGCTGTGGTAGCCGTCCCACATATAAAGTAGAGGAAGATGGGCATGGATGTTAGCTCAGGGCCAGTGTTCCTCAGCAAAAAAAGGAGGATTGGCAGCAGTTATCTCAGAGCTAATCTTCCTCAAAAAAAAAAAAATCAAAGAATATCTGGAGACAAATGAAATTGAGGATACTCCATACCAACTCAAAGGGGATGCAGCAAAAGCAGTCCCAAGAGGGAAATTCATAGCAATACAGGGCCACCTTAACAAACAATTCTCAAATAAGCAATCTTAAACTACACCTAACAGAATTAGAAAAAGAAGAACAAACAAAACCCAAAGTCAGCAGAAGGAAGAAATAATAAAAATTAGAGCAGAAATAAATGAAATTGAAACAAACAAAAAGCAATAGAAAGGATCAATGAAACTCAGAACTGGTTCTTTGAGAAGATAAACAAAATTAACAAACCCTTTAGCTAGACTCACTACAAAAAAAGAGAAGTCTCAAATAAATAAAATTAGAAATGAAAGAGGAGAAATTACAACAGATGCCACAGAAATACAAAGGATTATAAGAGAATACTCTGAAAAACTATATGCCAACAAATTGGATAATCTAGGGGTTGGCCCGGTGGTGATGCTGTTAAGCACACACATTCTGGTTCTCGGTGGCCCGGGGCTCCCCAGTTTGGATCCCAGGTGCAGACATGGCACAGCTTGGCATGCCATGCTGTGGTAGGCGTCCCACATATAAAGTAGAGGAAGATGGGCATGGATGTCAGCTCAGGGCCAGGCTTCCTCAGCAAAAAGAGGAGCACTGGCAGTAGCAAGCTCAGGGCTAATCTTCCTCAAAAAAAAAAAAATTGGATAATCTGGAAGAAAAGGATAAATTCTTAGACTCACACAACCTCCCAAAACTGAACCAAGAAGAAATGGAGACTCTGAATTGACCAATCACAAGTAAAGAGATTGAAACAGTACTCAAAAGCCTCCCAAAAAATAAAAGTCCAGGACCGGATGGTTTTTCTGGGGAATGCTACAAAACATTAAAACATGATTTAATACCTATCCTCCTCAAACTATTCCAAAAATTGAAGAAGATGAAACACTTCCTAACACATCTTATTAGGCCAACATCACCTGATCCCAAAGCCAGACAACGACAACATAAAGAAGGAAAAGTATAGGCCAATATCGCTGATGAACATAGATGCAAAAATCCTCAACAAAATATTGGCAAACTAAATACAGCAATACGTTAAAAGGATCATACACCATGATCAAGTTGGATTCATACCAGGGACACAGGGATGATTCAACATCAGCATATCAATCAGCGTGTTACACCACATTAACAAAATGAGGAATAAAAAATCACATGATCATCTCAATAGACACTGAGAAAGCATTTGACAAGACCCAACATCCATTTATCATAAAAACTCTCAATAAAATGGGTATAGAAGGAAAGTACTTCCACATGATATAGGCTGTACATGACAAACCCACAGTCAACGTCATACTCAATGTTGAAAAACTGAAAGCTATCTCTTACTGTACTGTAGTACAGTACTGGAGGGTTTGGCCAGAGCAATTAGGCAAGAAAAAGAAATAAAAGGTATCCAAATTGGCAAGGAGGGAGTGAAACTCTCACTGTTTGCAGACAACATGATCCTATACATAGAAAACCCTGAAGAATTCACCAGAAAATTATTAGAAATTAACAACAGCTACAGCAAAGTTTCAGGGTACAAAATCAACTTACAAAAATCAGTTGCATTTCTAGACACTAATAATGAACAGAAAGAGAACTCAAGAATACAATCTCATTTACAATCAGAACAAAAAGAATAAAATATCTAGGAATAAATTTAACCAAGGAGGTGAAAGACCTATACAAGGAAAACTATAAGACATTATTAAAAGAAAATGATGATGACATAAAGAAATGGAAAGATATTCCATGCATATGGATTGGAAGAATAAATGTAGTTAAAATGTCCATACTACCAAAAGGAATCTACAGATTCAATGCAATCCCAATCAGAATCCCAGTGACATTCTTCATGAAAATACAACAAAGTCTCCTAAAATTCATATGGGGCAACCAAAGACCCTGAATTGCTAAACCAATCATGAGAAAAAAGAACAAAGCTGGAGGCATCCCAATCCCTGACTTCAAAATATACAACAAAGGTATAGAAATCAAAACAGCATGGTACTGGTACAAAAACAGACACACAGATCAATGGAACAGAATTGAAAGTCCAGAAATAAAACCACACATGTATGGACAGCTAATCTTCGATAAAGAAGCTATGAACATACGATGGAGAAAGAAAATTCTCTTCAATAAATGGTGTTGGGAAAACTGTACAGCCACATGCAATAGAATGAAAGTAGACCATTATCTTTCGCCATACACAAAAATTAACTCAAAATGGTTCAAAGACTTGGATGTAAGACCTGAAACCATAAAACCCCTAGAAGAAAATATAGGCAGTATACTCTTTGACATCTGTCTTAGAAGGATCTTTTTGAATACCATATCTACTCAGGCAGGGGAAACAAAAGAAAAAATAAACAAATCAGGCTTCATCAGACTAAAGAGCTTCTGCAAGGCAAAGGAAACCATGAACAATGAAAAGACAGCCTACTAACTGGGAGATGATATTTGCCAATCGTGTATCTGACAAGCAGTTAATCTCCAAAATCTATAAAGAATTCACACAACTCAACAACAACAAAAAACCAAACAACCTGATCGAAAAATGGGCAGAGGATGTGAACAGACATTTTTCCGAAGAAGATACACAGATGGCCAACAGGCGCATGAAAACATGTTCAACATCACTAATCATCAGGGAAATGAAAATAAAAACTACAATGAGATATTACCTTACACCAGTTAGAATGGCTATAATTACCAAGACAAAAACAACAATTGTTGGAGGGGATGTGGATAAAAGGGAACCCTGATACACTGCTGGTGGGAATTCAAACTGGTACAGCCACTATGGAAAACAGTATGGAGATTTCTCAAAAAATTAAAAATTGAAATACCATATGAGTCAGATATTCCACTACTGGGTGTTTATCCAAAGAAGTTGAAATCAACAATAAAGAGACTTATGCGCTCCTATGTTCATTGCAGCATTATTCACAATAGCCAAGATGTGGAAACGACCCAAGTGCCCATTGACTGATTATTGCATAAAGAAGATGTGGTGTATATATATACAATAGAATACTGCTCAGCCATAAAAAATGACAAAATTGTCCCATTTGCAATGATATGGAGCGATCTTGAGGGTATTATGTTAAGTGAAATAAGCCAGACAGAAAAAGGCAAACACTATATGATTTCATTCATGTGGAAGATAAGCAAACACATGGACAAAGAGAAGAGTTTGGTGGTTACCAGGGGAAAGGGGTCTGAGGGGTGGGCACAAAGTGTGAAGGGGAGCATTTATATGGTGACAGGCAAATAAGAATCCACAACTGAAACCTCACAATTTTGTAAACCACTATGACCTCAATAAAGAAAAGTACATAGTAGAGTTGATATGCAGATATGTCAAAAAGCCGTTAGTACTTCAATGGCTAAAGTCCAGAATACTTCAAACAAAGCAACAAGAAAAAAAATGTGCAGTTTTATTTCCTCTAGCTGCATGAAAATGTTTGAATTAAGGAAGAAACGAAAAGTCTAATCCTAAAGAAAACAGAATGTTAACTGCTTTTGAATTCCCCTATGCTCGAGATTCCAGGGTTCTAGACTATGGAAAAATTATTCCTCATTCCCTGCTGAGGCTGTATCGTATTTCACAATGTTATAAAGTATTATGACATCAATAGAAAAAAAAAGAATGATGGCCGAAAACTAAGATGAGACCTGAGATTTCTTTCCCATTTGCTCTGTGTGTATTTAGTTTTGGCATTTATCTTATCTACTGAAGATGAATTTAATAAAAGCCTCTGTGCCAAGATGTTATGAGCAGTCAGCTCCATCTGGGGTATTTTCCAGCAATAATGGGGATGTGCTATATGTCTCTAAATGCCAAGATTCCACAGAAAAGGACAAAATTAGTAGATAAGACTTGTGAGGATAAACATCTTTAATTAGGTGTACAGACACATTTATAAGCTTCCTTTATTCCAGTTCTGCTGATGATGCCTCAGCTGCTTATTATGGAATGTGGGTTTGTGATGGTGTGTTGTGCATTGTGAATGGGGAATGGGCAACGTGGAGAAGGGTATAAACATTTTTTTTGTTTATACAAATATTTTAAAAATATTTACTTGTGCTCTGGGCTTGAAATGACACTGTACTTTCTTCAATGGTGCATGTTTGCCACATAAAATCAGAAAAGATTCCAAAAATTCTACAAGAGACAGATAAGTCTTTTCCTGCAATAGCTTATTCTGGAATTCCTGGAGGGGACAAGTGGTGTCACTAGCAATCATATTTTCTGAATTAAAAATTGGGAAACACAGTCTGACAAATTTATTCATGTTCTTCTAAGGACATAAAGAGAGGACATTTAAAGTTGAAACAGTCCTAAAAACATCCACGATATATAGGTGACAAAGATATGTCATCAGTATATGCAAAATGATGTGGCATAGATAAAAATGACTTCACATCCAGGGAATTCAGGGAGAGGAGCTTAGAGGAGATGCTGTTTGAACTCTCAATACTATAGGAGTCTACCAAGTGGAGAGTGGTGCGTATTTCAGGCAGAGAAAATAGCGTGTGGAAATATATGAATGTGTGAAAGTACACGACATTTCAGGAGAATGACAATGATTTGGTGAAGATGTGTTGAGACAGTGACAAAAGATGAAGCTGAAAATACATTGGGATCAGATTTTATAGGGTCTTATATATCATTTTAAAGGACTTGGGCTTTAAACTGAGTTATTAATGAGCCATTCAAAGTTCTTATAGAGATATATGATCTCAGATATATATTTTAGCCAAGATAAATCTGACAAAAGACAAATTAGAAAGAGGAGAGACTAGACATAGAGGTCAGTTGTTAGGCTACCGCAGTAGTCTTCAAGAGAAATGATGACAACCTGTACAAAGATAGTGATGATGGAGAGAGTAGATAAATTGAGAATTATTTAGAACATAGAAACAATAAGGATAAATCTATATCAAAGGATATGAGAGGGGAGGATAGGTAGGAATTGAGGATAATTTCATATTTTCTATCTTGGGCAACTGGGTGTAAGATATAAAAGAAACAGCCAGATTGGGAGCAAGGAGAAAGGAAAACAGGAATTTGGTTTTGGTTAGGCTGAGCTGTTTATAGAATGAGAAGTCAAAAACAGCCTAGATGCAGAAATTAAGTGAATTAATGATGAAGCAAAATCAAGGAGGCTGAATACAGTTAGATAGAGAACATAGGAAGAGATGCTTTCCTTGGAAAAGTGGAGAAACCACCAGTCTCTATGAAATAAGAGGAAATGGAGCCTGAGTGGGCACAAATATAGGTATTTGGAGGTATAGAGATCCCTCCTTGATCTAACCATCCCTCCACAATCCACCTTTTCTGTCCAGTTCATCTACTATTGAGTACTGCTGGAGAAAGTTATGCTAATTGGTGTTTTTAATGTATTTAAAATATTTTATTTCCTATGTGTTCTTGTGGGGAAAGGACTATTTTTCCAAGGGACTATGCTAACTTCTATTAGAGGAAGAAGATGTCAGTTGCTTCATTGAGAGCTACAGAGTGGGGTGGAGGAAATGACCTGTTGATTCACTATCAGTTGTCTTACTGAATGCTATGGCCCAATTGTCTGTGTAGCTTTCTGACTCCTACTTAATACAGAAGATTAATGCCCTAGAAAGTCTCAGTTTATTATCTGACTTACCTGCAGGTTTTTGTTTGTTTTTTAACTAACTACAATAAACTCACAAGTAAATTGGAGGGAGATTTGGAATATATTAATTCAAATGTCCAGTGCAAACAAAACTCAAAGATACACAGAGCAAATGGTATCCTTCAGTAAATGGCCTCCTTCTCATACTGTGAGGCAAAGTAGCACACACAGCTTTGAAAAAGCCATTGTGTAAAACGAGGCAAAATAAATGCAGCAAACCTTATACCGTGGCTTTGATCAAGTTATTAATTTCCTACGGAAATGCAACAGATCCTCCAAATGGAATAAATTTCATATAAAAAACATCAAGGAAATTTTTCTGACATTTATGTGTGAATTCAATGTGTAATTCATGTTTCATTGCCATATGTCGAGGCTAAAAATCAAAATTCACTTTTTTTGTCAGTTAAATAGAAAGTAGGTTTTTAAACTCATGTAGTCTGAAAATTAGTTTTGGTGACTGTAGTCTGATAGCCTTGCTTGAATAGCTACAAGAATGGTATGGTGGGGTAAACATTTCCAGAGGACTTTCGCATATATTACCTAATAGGAACTCACAAAAAAATCTGGTTTTAAGGATAGAGTTATGATAATCTCCAGTTTTCAAATAAGAAAACTTAGGCTTATATAAAATTCATTAGTTGTCTAGAGTCAGTTACTAAGTAGGCGAGCCAGGAGCCCTCTTCTTACTTCAAAGTCCAGGCTTTTAAGTAATTAGGTAGCACAGATTGTAGTGGTGTTCCGTTCTCAGTTCAACCAATATTTGTTGAATGTCTTCTTGGTACTGTGCTTTTATTTATCTTGGTGAAATTGGTTTTTTAAAAAGTGATTAAATTATAACTGCTCAAATTTTCATTTTGTAGTTTTAATCTAACTTAGAGAATTATGTATCTCTGTTCATAAAGTTTTGTTTTTCACAAAACCCCTCATTTTTGTGTACTATGTTAAATTGGTAGTCAATTTTTCTGATTTCAGATATTAAATTCTTAATATTGAGAAAATGATCACTTTTACTATGTAGAAACTGTAATTAACCATCTTACCCTTTGAAGGGATTGAGGAGTATTTTTGCTTCTTATTTGTATAGCCCAAAATATTTATTACATGATTTAAACAATTCCTAAAATTATTGCCTCCTTCAGCAAGCTTTTTTCCAATTATCTGACTGGTTTTTGTCTGAAGTCAACTTGACGAGCACTTTATGACCCCATGTTTATTCATCTTATCAATCAAACGCTGTCTTCCCTTATTTTACCTACATGCGTCTTGAGTCTTCCCTTTTCTCCACATGCTTTTTTCTCTGAAGAGATATTATTCTCTCTCACGGCTTTGTCTCATAACTGCATGTAGGCGGCTTGAAAATGATCACACGCAGACTCCTTGGTTTCGTTCCTGGAAGTAGCAGCTTCAACTGAATCAGTGCCATATGCCAGAGTCTTAATGTGCTCAAACTTTATGCTTTAGCTCAAATGGCAGTTACTTAGTGAAACCTCCTCAAATAGAATTAGTTATTTTCTTTTTCATAGTCCCACATAATTTTTTCTTATATCTCCATTATAGATATTATATTCTATCTATTTACCTATGTTTCTCCCTCACCAGACTGATTTTCTCAAGGGCAGGCCACTTTTCATAGTCACGTCCCCTTCTCGTCTCCTTGGTACAGTGACTGGCACAAAGACATCCAATATATATTCACTGAATAAATAAATGAATGTTGAGCCACTGTTCCTTTCGGTATTATTTCTCAATGGCAGCATAAATGAATTACAGTAGTCCCCCCTTATAGCAGTTTCGGTTTTCACAGTTTCAGTTGTCTGTGGTCAATCATGGCCCAAAAATATTAAATTGAAAATTTCAGAAATAAACAATTCTGAATAAAAAATTCCAGAATAAAATTCGTGAGTTTTAAATTGGGTGCCATTCTGCGTAGCGTGATGAAATCTCTGGCTGTTCTGCTCTGTCCCGCCCCATCCTGCCAGGGTTGTGAATCTTCCCTTTGTCCAGTGTATCCACATTGTGTGTGCTACCCACCTGTTAGTCACTTAGTAGCCATCTCGCTTGTCGGATCAACTGTTGCGGTATGGCAGTGCTTGTGTTCAAGTAACCCTTATTTTACTTAACAATGGCCCCAAAGTACAAGAGTAGTGAGGCTGGCAATTTGGATATGCCAAAGAGAAGCCATAAAGTACTTCCTTTAAGTGAAAAAGTAAAAGTTCTTGCTTAATAAGGAAAGCAAAAAAAGAAAAAAAATCATATGCTGAAGTTGCTAAGATCTGTGGTAACTTTTATTACCGTATATTGTTATAGTTGTTCTATTTTATAATTAGTTATTTCTATTAATCTCTTACTGTGCCTAATTTATAAATTAAGCTTTATAATAGGTAGTATGTATAGGAAAAAACATAGTATATACAGGGTTTGGTACTCTCTGCAGTTTCAGCCATCCACTGGGGGTCTTGGAACATATCCCCAATGGATAAGGGGGGACTACAATACCCCAAAACTCAGTGGCTTAACACAACAAACATCTATCATCTCACACTTTCTGTTTGTCAGAAATCTGGGCTTGGCTCGCTGGGTCCTCCGGCTGCAGTCAAGCAGTGGCCAGGGCTGTGATCTTGTCTGAAGGCTCGAATAGGGAAGGCTCTACTTCCAAGCTCGCTCGAGGTGTTGCTGACAGAATTCATGTCCCTGTGGGTTGTTTGACTCAGTGCCTGAGTTTCTCACAGAGGGTGGGCTGGAGATCTCTCTCAGACACTTGTAAGGTGGGCCTCTGCGTTGGACAGTCACAACGTGAAGCTGACTTCTATCAGAGTGAGCAAGTGAGAGAGGAAGAAAGGGCAAGCAAGTTGGATGCCAAAGTCTTGAACCTAATCTTGGAAGTGACAGCCTGCCATTTTTACTGTATTCTATTTGTAAAGCAAGTCAGTAAGTTCAGCCCACACTCAAGGAAAGGGGATTACATAAGGGCAGGAATACCAGGACAGGGATCCTAGGATCGTCAAAGGTCATCTTAGAAGGTACCTACCACACAATCTGCATTGATTAATTTAACAGCAATAATTTCTCAGACTAATTGTGGACTGACTCACATTCCCCTCTACTAAGTAAGCATGTACTTTTGTTTTTACACATTAACCAAGATTAAAAATGCCAAGATTTTAGTGTTATCCTTTGACTTGTTCCTGGTATTCTTCTTCTTCTTCTTTTTTTTTTTTGGTGAGGAAGATTGGCCCTGAGCTAACATCTGTTGCCAATCTTCCTCTTTTTGCTTAAGGAAGATTGTCATGAAGCTAACATCTATGCCAATCTTCCTCTATTTTTTGTATGTGAGGTGCTGCCACAGCACAGCTTGATGAGTGGTGTGTAGGTCTACACCCAGGATCTGAACTTGCAAACCCTGGGCTGCCAAGTGGAGTGTGTGAACTTAACCACTATGCCACTGGGTCGGCCCCCTGCTATTCTTTATAGCACAGTTGCCAGATACTGTAGTGGTAACAAGGTAATAGAGAAAGAAAAAAAGACACTGGCAAAGAGGTGGGACAGAAATTTTATAATTTCTTAGTTTATTAGCATCCTCTCTCATTTTAAAACAAAGCCCAAATCTAAAAACAAAAAGATATCTAAAACCAAAGTGATTAGAATACTGCTTAGTATAATCTCAAAAGTTCAAGGGTGTTAGTTATTATTATTGTTACCTCTATTATCTCTATTCTTCTTTTCCAGTGATTCCTCCTGAATCTAGTTTTCTCCCATTAGTACCACCAATCTTGGGTTTGAGAAATCATCTTTTACTCCACCTCTGCCATGTTTCCCCAAAGCTAGGGTGTTATTGACATATTTACTTTTCCAATGCCTCTTAAATTAGTTGAGATCTTTCTCTTTTCTACTCTAGGTTTTTGCTACCCTAAGTTCAAGCTCTTATATTATTTTTGAGTGATTGCAAATGCCTTCCTACTGGTTTTCATCTTCTAATCTCTTCTATGCAAACTTGATCTTTGCATCCTGCTTAGTCTGGAAGTCTATTTCTAGGTTGGGACTAAGACACAAAATTGCAGCTATTTGGTACTGAGTTTTTTATTTCTGCCAGGAGATAAAGGGTGAAATGTGCCAATTCTTTGGTTCCTAATACTCCAGTGTTGTAGATCAGAGGTTCTCAAATTGAGGCACAAAGACACTAGCAAGGGGGCAGTCTCCAATACCTTTTCAGGTGTCCATGAGGTCAAAATTATGTTCATAATAAAGTTAAAACTTTATTTGCCTTTTACATGTGTTGGCATTTGCACTGATAGTGCCAAAGCAATGGGTAACACTGTTGGCACCTTAGCACATACCAAAGCAGTGGCACCTGACAATACTAGCAGTCATTGTATTCTTCGTTGCTACGTACTCATAGAAAAAAAGTCAAGTTTCACTTAAGAATGTCCTTGATCAAGCAGTATAAACTATTAATTTTATTAAACCTTGACCCCTATGTCCATCTTTGTAACATTCTATGTGACAAAATCAAAAGTATTTATAAAGCTCTTCTGCTGCATACTGAAATACAATGGCATGTCAAGGAAAAACATTAGTGTAGTTGTTGGGGTTGAAAGATGAATTAGTTGCTTTTCTTGACAGCTTCATAATACCTAAAGATTTTTCTGATGATGTGGGTGGTAGTGTTAACAAATGTGATTTTTAAAATCATTTTATACCAAAATTTGAGCTGATAATAACCCAGTGAACTGATATTTTTCAAAAGACTAATGCATGAGTTAACAAAACTATATGTGGGTAAAAGATCCATTCAAAGTGCAAGGTGGGTCATTTTAATTTAACAAAGTATGAAAATTTATTGATGCAGTTTCAGAGTCCTCATTGCAACTAACCTTTTTAAAAAACTTTTATTTCTCGAGTTTTAGTTTATTATCAAAGAACGCTTTTCACAGTTATTTGAAAAAATATCAAAATGTCCCTCTCTTTTCTAGTAGTATATCTGTGTGAGACTGGATTTTCATTATATATTTTAATCAAGAAGCAGAAATGAGCATTCAACCATCTTCTATTGACAGGTATTAAAAAAATGCAAAGCACCACTACTCTTCTCATTAATCTTTTTTCTGGAAAATACAGTTTTCCATAAAAATTTTTCCATTTTTCATAAGAATATACTATTTATGTTAACATGTAATAGGTTTATTGTTACTTTAAAATAAATAAATAAATATTAAAGAAACTTCTCAGTATTAATTTCTAATATGGTAAACATTGAGAGATTAACCCTCATAAACGAAAGCTCCTTGGTTTCCCAATAATTTTTAAGAGCCCAAAGTGGTTATGAGACCAACAAATTTGAGAACTGCTGCTGTACATGGTAACCAACAAGGCAGATCTGATGGAAAATTTGGATGTAAGTTGGACAGACCAGGTTTCTATCTGTCCTGAAGAGACAAAACAAACTTTGGGTCTGTTGCCTTTGCAGAGGCTGAGTCAATTTTCATCACATAGAGTTCCCATCAGCATCAGGCCTGGGGCCTTTCACTGTTGAGTAGCTGTTCAGTAGGACCAGTGGGGGCTGCAGCTAGCTGTTTGACTTTGACATTTCTTACAGCTAGTATTACTTTGCAAGAAGGCATTGATAAATTTTTGGGAATTTTGTGAGACATTAAACAGCCATTTTTAAAAATTAAATTATACAAACTTACAATGAAACAAATTGTATTACCAAGAAAGGTAATAAATAATCAGCATTATCCCCTCTGGAGGTTATTTATGTCTATTGTATCTATATGGTGGCAATACTACATGATTATGTGTACTGCATGTCTCTTTCTGTGTTCAATGATGTCAGATGGTTAGCTTGAAATCAACCACAATGGGAATATTTATAACATGGAAATAAGCAATTCCTACAAATCAGGTTTTTTCCCCTTTTCTTTCCCCCCTTTCTCCTTCCCAGAGAACTGGTAGGTAAACATTTGCCAACATATCCATGAGTATGATGATTTTTTGATACATTAATTTGAGTTTTGCTCCTTTTATATTTATATCTCCTCTCCATTACTAGTGGACAGTTTGGCCTTTGTTCTTCCTCACCTCAAGAGGAATTTACTTTACCTGATAGAAAGTAGATATTACTTGCAAATAGTGTGTTTTCTTAGCTTTTATTTTATGGAGAGACCTGAGCTTCTGAAGAATATCTAGGGCGGAGAAGAGAGTTGAATTCCTTTGAGAGAAGTGAAGGAGGGAAGAGAAATTCCCCAAGACTGGGACTGGAGGTGGATGACCCTCAAGAATACGGGTGATCCACACTATGTTCTCTGGCAGCACCCTCAGGAACTGGCAAGACATCTGAGTAGAGTGGCTGCTGTGTGTGCTCCTAGAGAGATCAGGCCCTCCCAGCTTTGACAAAGATTCCAGTGCTCAGATTTGACGTGGAATGAGCAGAGCTGTGTGCCTTCAGGAACTGAGTGGCCTTGGAAGATAAGATATCAAAGGGGAGTGTGATAAAGAAAGATAAGAGGAGCTTGTGAACTCTTAAGGACCTAGGCTGAATTTCCCGCTGCCCCATGGGATGAGAGCTTGGAGTTGTAATTAATTTGATTTAAAAGAAATAATGGAATTTGACATTTCTTGCACACCTGTTTGTGGTTGAAAATATAGTATATACATACTATGTTACTAAGAGATCTCCAAAGAACGTGTGTGTATGTGTGTGCATGTGTGCACATCTATTTCTTTCTTATAAGGAATAGGCTCATGTGATTTTGGGAGCTGGCAAGCTTGAAATTTATAGGGCAGGCCAGCAGCCTGGAAATTCAGGCAAGAGCTGATGTTACAGCTTGTTACCATCTTGAGGTAGAATTCCTTCTTCTCTGGAAAACTTCAGTTTTGCTCCGTAAATCTTTTATCTTCACAATTATCTGTATATTTACCTTTGTTATCATAGACAAAATAAAAAGGACATAAAAATATCCACAAGAAAAAAGCAGAGAGAATAAAAATATCAAGTACTTTTCTAGTGCCAATTACAATTCTAACGTAAATTAAAATTCCCTGGGGCAGGCCCTGTGGCGTAGTGGTTAATTTTGGTGCACTCTGCTTTGGAGGCCTGGGTTCGTGGGTTTGGATCCTGGGTGCAGACCTACACCATTTGTCAGCCATGCTGTGGTGGCAACCCAGATACAAAATAGAGGAAGATTGGCACAGATGTTAGCTCAGGGTGAATCTTACTCAAGCAAACAGAGGAAGATTGGCAACAGATGTTAGCTCAAGGTGAATCTTCCTAAAACAAAAATTTCCTTAAAAACAGATTAATTCTTGGAAATAAGCACCCACATATTTTTTTCCTCTCTGATTTTATGGAAATCTGTGTGACTGTTTCATGTGTAATAAATCGGATTTATTCCCATTCCCCTTGTTCCCTCAATATTTTTAGAAAATACTAGTAATGGTATTTAAAAAGCCTTAAATCAATCAGGAAAAAATAATTGTTATATGCAAGAAGATACACTGTTGTATTTGGAATGAAGTTGGAAGTATAAATTATATGAATTAATTGGCATTACAAAGGGACATAGATTGTTTACGGTGCCTTTCTTCCTACAGCCCTCCCAAGGTCCTTTTGTTCTTCATAATAAGGTAAAAATAAAAGTTTAATCAATAGGAATGAGCTTGGTTCCAAGATAAGAGTTAACCTTGGATTTGAATGATTCTATTGATTTGGCTTTATGAACCCAAGGCAGGATTGCATCTAAGGATTGGGGTGTACTTTAGTTTAAAATAAGTGCTTCTTAAGTTGTTGGCGAATAGACTGCAATTGCCAATAAACTTGGTTGAGACAGGCTCAAACAATAGCTAAGCTTATATAGAGATAATAACTCAGATAAATATAGGAGTCACAAAATGTTCACTTTTAAAAAGGCTTTCTATACTATAATTATCAAGATAAATGTCACCAGTAATGAGAAGTGAAGCTAACCAAAACACCTCAAGGGTGCTCATGACCTTCAGTATGGAAAACTGGAGCATAGTTCTCATCTTTTTTTTTTTTTTTTTCTGTAAGAACTATATCTTTCTTTTCACCTCTTCTCACATTCTTCTTCTGCAATCTACAACATCAACTTCACCTACAGGGAAGTCACATTTTTAGCAATTTCTTAAATAATTGTCAAAAAAGTTCTGGCCCTGAAATCTTAGATAGTAATAATGGCTAAGTCACTGTGGGAGCTGGATGGAGAGGAAACGTAAACAGTTGCAACCTCAAACTTATTCCTCTCTCTCCTTCCCCCTTCCCCATTGGTTCGGCCAACTAAAATATCAGTGTGAATTAAGAAATATATATGTTTAAAAAAAAAAAGAAATATATATGTTTGTCTCTGCCTCCAGTCCCTGGCACATAGCTCCTAAAACCCTTATAAATTCCTAAGTGGTAAGAACACTAGAAGCATTTCTTGTTCCAATATTTGGTCTTTGATCCATCCCTGACACAGGGCTCCCAAAATCCTTGTAAATTCCTAAGTGATAAGAGCATTAGGAACATCTTTTGTTCTACTGAGGTGACTCTGGGTGGGCTCCTGGATGGCTTCTGGTTGGGAGCTGTCACCAGAAAGACCAAGCCATGATTAGAAGCTTGGAATTTTCAGCTCCACCCCTCATCCTCCGGAGTGCAGAAAGGGGCTGGAAATGGAGCTAATAATTGATCATGCCTACAAGAAAGAGCCTCCTTAAAATCCCGATGGTAGGGGGTTAGGAGATCTTCCAGGTGGGTGAACACCTCCATATCAGAAGGGTGAGGACCCTAACTCCACAGGGACAGAAGCTCCTGCGCTGGGCACCCTCCCAGACCTTGCCCTATGTATCTCTTCATCTGGCTGTCTTGTGGTACAGCTCTTAACCTGTGAGATCTGATGCTATCTCTGGTAGAAAGTGTCAGAATTGAATTAAATTGTTGGATACCCAGCTGGTGCTGAAGACTTGCTTGTTGTTGTGGGGAAAAACCCTGACACATCTGGTGACCAGAGTGTCAGAAGTGTGTTGTGTGAGTAGTAAAGGAGACTCATGGGGAAGAATCTCATAGTAGGAAAGAACTGCAGGTTTCCCTACGTAGGAAGGAAAAAGCTGTGAGGTTTTCCTTTACGATGAGCTTATTGCAGAGGGGTAGGAAATTTTCTATTAGTGATAATACAAGTTTGTCTTAAATGTTTTAATTAAGCTAAGTTATACAGCAAATTTTATTTTGTTTTGTTTTATTGCCTTTTAGAGATTAAGGATGCCAGGTTGAATAAGTCACAGCACCTGTTCTTGGTTTAATGGTGGATACAGACATGAACTAGTTACTATACAACATGGTAAATTCTTGTAACAGAAGTCTGCAAAGTGTTCTGAAACTATAATATCAAGAACAATGAACTCTATCTTAGAGTGATGAGAAATGTAGTATAATATAAAAGTAGGTCTTATTGTATTTTGGAAATGTATTGACACAGTAAAAAGTAATTTAAGAAAAAAAGGCCTCTTCCAAAAATCAGAAGCTAAAATACAAGGATAGTGAGAAAACAGACACGTTGGACTAATGCCAGCAGACCTCAGGGAGATATAGCAAGAAGGGCACAGGTAGCTCCCTATATTATAGTGCGCTGATAGGAGAAACCAAAGTATGGCTCTAAAGCAATCACAGGGCAAGTGGTCAAGGGAGGAAACAAAGGGAGAAGGAGTTTCTATTTTTTGCATAAGTACATATATCCAAGCCTGTGCACCTGAGAACTTTCTTACAAGCCTATAGCTTCACTCACTGAACTCTGATGAAATCAGTGTACATAATAAATCACAAAATTGCCATGCAATGTTGCCACACTTGTTCTCTTTATTGGCTTCACTGAATCGAAGAAACCTTTAAATGAGAAAAAAGCAAATGCAGTCCAGGAAGTCAACAGAAGGTAATGGGAAAGGGTCACAGGAGAGGTGACCTTTTCCAGGCATGGAAGCAATGGAAAAATCTATTCCAGGAAAAGCAAAATGTATGTGCAAAGGCTCAAGAGCATTGAAAAATGGTGGTAAGTTTGATGAATAGTAAGTTGATGGGAAGAGCTAGAGTGACAACTGCCACTTTCAAATTCATTGTCAAGGCTACAGGGCACAGCTCTTTGTGCACCACTATTCTTTGAGCTGATCTTCAACATGAGGAACCATGGGTCAAGACTATGCTATAAATTTCTGGGATTCAAGACAGCAAAGTGAAAGGTCTCTAATACTAGATGAACTTTTAAATTGTTAGGAGTTGTTTAGAGGTTCCAGCTTAGGTGTGAGTTTGTTAGCATTGGTCTCACCTCTCCCTGGATTTCCCTTTACTAGTACCCGCTTGTCTCTTGACCATTGGAAGTCTACTGACCTTAAGTGCCGAAACAGCACTAAATGCTGAAGGAAAAATAATGCATCACTGCTTTAAATTTAAAAGAGCTGTGAGCTGGGGCTACTATGATTTATACAGTAGCACAGCTCCATTGAGACGTTTATATTAGACTTTACTGTATATAATTTCCTTGTATTTATTTCTGTGTCTGTTGTATATGCTATGATAAATACTACATGCTACAATAAAGTTATAGTAAAGTATATGCTATAAAAAAGTTCTGGTTTTCATTGCTGATTTTGACTTACGATGACTATGTCTTTGGTGAAAAATGAAAAAAAAAAAAAACCCAATGAACTATTAGTAATATAACACCAAAAAGTAAAGTAAAAAAAAAAAAAGGTTCAAAGGCATAGTGTTACTAGTTTTCTGTTGTTGCATAACAAATTATCACAAATGTAGTTTAAACCACACACATTTATTATCTTGCAGTTTCTGTGGGTCAGGAGTTTAGGTACAGCTTAGATGGGTCTTGTCTCAGGGTCTCAGAAGGCGGCAGTGAAGCTGTCAGATAGAGCTGCAACTCATCTGAGGCTTGGGTCCCCTTCGAAGCTCACTGGTTGGCAGAATTCGATTTTCTATAGCTGAAAGCCTAAGGCCCTGTCAGGTGGCTCTCTCCACAACATGGCAGTTTTCTTCCAGGCCAACAGGATGGTGTCTGCTGTGGCTTTGGGCCTCTTTTAAGGGCTCATCTTGGGGCCTGGCCCGGTGGCGCAGCAGTTAAGTGTGCACGTTCTGCTTCGGCGTCCCGGGGTTCGCTGGTTGCTGGGTGTGGACATGGCACTGCTTGCCAAGCCATGCTGTGGTAGGCGTCCCACATATAAAGTAGAGGAAGATGGGCACCGATGTTAGCTCAGGGCCAGTCTTCCTCAGCAAAAAGAGGAGGATTGGCAGCAGATGTTAGCTCAGGGCTAATCTTCCTCAAAGAAAAAGAGGCTCATTTTGTTAGGTCAGCCCTACCCAGTATAATCCCCCTTTTGGTTAACTGAAGTCAACTAATTAGGGACCATCATCACATCTGCAAAATCTCTTCACCTTTGCCATCTAGTGTACCCTAATCAAGGGAATAATATCCCATGATATTCGCAGGTCCTGCCTACATTGAAGGGGAGGGGGTTATACAAGAATGTGGATCAAGGATCATCTTAAAATTCTGCCTGCCACATATATCAATTTTAAATTACAAATATTTTTCCTACTTTGACAAATGAGCTGAGAAATACTGTAATACCTTTATAATACCTAAGGCTTAGGTGCTATCACAGCACAGTCTAATAGAAATATAGTGCAAGCCACAAATGTGAGTCACATATGTAGCTTTAAAATTTTTAGTAGCCACATAAGAAAAAGTAAGTAGAAACAAGTGAAATTTATTTCAATAATATATTTTATTTAACCAATATATCCAGAAAATTATCATTTCAATATGTAGTCAATATAGAACATTATTAATGAGATACTATGCATTTTTTTTGTATGAAGTCTGAATACCATGTCTCAATTTGTGCTAGCCGCACTTCAGGCGCTCAATAGCCACAGCGGCTAGTAGCTGCTGTATTGGAAGCATACTGCTATTACTTGCCTTTTCAACAATGTCCACCAGGTGTCACAATGAGTTTACAACTCTAAGCCACAGACACCAACCAAATTTCTTCTCTCTTTGTGACAATTGTTGGGATTCTACTTGTATTCACATTTTTTTTTAACTTTCCACATATTTGGAATTTCACTTGAAGTTTTTGCCTAGATAACTAAGAAATAAGCAATGTGAGTTTTACTACTTGAATAAATGAGTTTGCATTCAAAACGATTTGTATATCAGACTCGCCATTCCTTTCTTTCTCTGTAATCTCATCCTAGATGATCTGCCTGGTGAGAAAGCAAATAATTATGAATTACATGCACATGCAATACTTAGCAACATAATAACAATTATTTTAAAGTGAGATCATTTCAAATACCCGAGCAATTTTCACAACTTCAGAAGCAATTAAATGGTGTTTTTTTAAATCTTCTCAAATCATTTAATAGAACATATTAAAAATAGAAAACCAAAGTTTTAAAATGTGACAAAAACAGCAAACCCCAATGGGTTTATGATGTTTGAGCTTATTAGCACATTTCTTTGAAAAGCAGACCCACTTAAGAATTTTCATGTAGTTCTTTGCAGGTTGTTAAAGGATTCTTTTTTTTTTTAATGAGAGATAAGTTGCTTTTGTTTTATTGTCCATGGTCTTAATTTTTATAGTCTTATACCTTAAACATTTCCTAGGTAAAACTAAATATATATATTTAGTGACTGAGGCATCTCAAAATCTTTCCCCTTAACTTTTGGAAAATCATTATAAAATATTAAGGAAATATGAACAGATGGCATACAGAAGCAATCATGAGTAGTGAGAAGATTAAATGAGAATTTTTACCACCACATTCCATAAAATGAGTATTGTTCACTTATACTCTAGTTTTATACTAATAATTAAGCTTTTTCTTTGTCCTATTAGTCTCAGCTACAGTTGTCCCTTGGTATCCATGGGGTACCTGGATGACAGGACCCCCATGGATACCAAAATCTGTGAATGTTCAAGTCTTTTATATAAAACGGTGTAGTATTTGCACATAACCTACCCACAACCTCCTTTATACATCTCTAGATTACTTATAGTACCTAATAAAGTGTAAATGATATGCAAATAGGTGTTATACCATTTTATTTAGGGAATAAGGACACGAAAAAAGTCTATACATGTTCAGTTCAGATGCAACCATCGTAGCTCTTTCAACCCAAGGTTGGTTGAATCTATGGATGCAGAACCCACGCACATGAAGGGCCATGTATATGATATTCATAAAATTAAAATAAATTTGATTCTAACTATTATATGTATAAATACTATGTATTATATAGAAACAATAATTATTTGTTCTTGAGGATTCACATCATCAGCTAGCTTCAGAGGAACTGACTCAGCTTTGGCATTTATTAACTAATGTAGTAAGAAGAGAAGTGACCAGCATTGTAGCCATAACTATAGGAGAAGATGGAAGAATCTCTAAGTGGAAGTGTGCAAATAATATTTTAAATAATGATACAAAGTTTAAAGCTTGGATAAGGTATACATTTTTTTCCCCGGCCTCTTGTCTGGATAAACCTTTCTTAACACATTTGGGAAAATTTAACCACAACCTAAATGTTTTATAAGCCAGCTTTTTAGTGAAATAATCAAGTACATGCAAATAATATTTTTTGCTGCTCAACTCTTTACAACTTTTCTTATTTCTTTCTTGAAGAAATTTTAGCAACATAAAGGTTGAAGGCCTAATTTGTTTGTTCTTTTTGAAAGTACAATGCTCAGACAGTCCAAGAGATGGCAGCCAACATCTTTTGTAAAATAGGTGTTATGTTGATACTTTATCATGGTAATTTTAATGTGATTTCTTTATTTTAATAACAGCACTGGAGCAATCATAAAAGAATAAAAACTGCTGAAATTCTAAATGTGGATATCTCATTGTGTAAGTGTGCTTTAAAGAGATTCCTCAGAGTATTTGACAAGGCAAACTGAATAGATTTCTCTCTCTCCTTTTTTCCCCTGCTTTCAGAGCAATGGTTTCTGGCAGAGTATTAACCAAGAATTACCTATCGAGCTGTAGGATTGAAAGAATAAACTGTAATATTAATGAATATTTCAGAGATATTACAATTAAACACTTAAAATACTTATAATATCATTTAGAAAGTATGTCAGAACTGATAGCTGAGGTTTTTTGAATATCATACATTTTTTGTTAAATTCGTGATTAATATTAACCCATTTTTATGGTAGGTAGGAGGGATTCTTCATAAAGCAAGAAAAGAGGACCAATACAGTGGAGGTTTTGCTTATGCATTGGTTTTAAGGAGCTATCTTAATCTATGAATATATTACTTTGTATGCTATTAAGCTATTTCATTATGGTAGTCTACAGGGCAAGGAAAGGCATCACTTTGTTTTTGGGCATTAGTCAATTACAGCGATGAGTCTGGGAAACTCAGCTTCCTTGCTCACTCACGGGTCTCTGGTCAGTTGGTGAGGCCACTGTTGGTGGGTCCACTGGGGACTGGTTGGCCTTGCATGGCCTTGTTTGGGGTGACTCAGCTCTGTTTCTCATGGTTTCCCATCCTAGTCATGGCTTATTCTCATGGTGATGGCAGGGTTCCAAGAGATAGTGGAAGTGCACAAGAACTCTTGGATCTTAGGCTTGGAATTGGCATGTTATCACTTCCACCACAGCTAATTGGCTTTAAGGGCTGGGGCAAGACTTGACTTCTTGGTGAAAACTGCTGTAAAATCACATTTGTAAGGGGTGTGGATACAGCAAGAAGTGGAGAAATGGGACCACTTTTGCAATCAATCTACCACAAATGGCATAGCCTATTTTGCCTGCTTTTTAAAATTTTCTCAAAGACAGACTTTTGCAACATGACTGCAAATTCATACGTCTTTTCATCCTGTTAGGCTTTAGCTATCTTGAGTCTTAATGGGGCTTTTTGAACTATTTGTTAATGCTTTTGAGAAATATTAGAAGTGTTGATTGCAGTGTTGAAGAACTCTAAAAAACTGAAATTTAGGGGCTAGCTCCGTGGTGTAGTATTTAAGTTCAGTGCGCTCTGCTTTGGCGGTCTGGGTTCACAGGTTTGGATCCCATGCACAGACCTACACCACTTGTCAGCTATGCTGTGGCAGTGACCCACATATAAAGTGGAGGAAGATTGGTACAGATGTTAGCTCAGGGCTAATCTTCCTCAGCAAAAAACCACAAAAAACAAAAAACCATGGAAATTTACTTTTAAAAAATTTGAGTGAATCATGCACATAATAAAAAAAATAGACAACAAAAAAATCAGTACTTTGCCTCTTCACCCTTTCTCACTATCAGTCTTGTTTATCACATGTAATCAATTAAAAATTTTTTTATAGTTTTCTCTGGGTCTCTAAGTAACCTGTTTATTCTATTATTTCTTAATTTACCAACTCTGGATTTTATTCATTGAGTTTTTGCTCTGCTATATCAGAGACTCCAGACCAAGATGGTGACATAGGAGGCTCCTGAATTTCCCTTCTCCCATGGATGCACCGAACGAACAGCTATACATGAAGCAATTCCCTCTGAGAGAAATCCAGAAACTAGCTGAATGACTCCTACACATCAGATGAATGAGAAAATACTCACATCAAAATAGTTAGGAAATGCTGAGACACTCTTACCATAAACCCTGCTCCCAACATAGTGCCATATAATCGAGAAGAACTTGAAACTCCCACCTTTTCTCTGAGGAGTGAAGGGTTTGGACTGCACATCTACTGCTCCAACTTTTAAGGCTCCTACCTAAGGGACAGGCCCCCAAAACACCTAGCACTGAAAGCCAGTGGGGCTTACAATCATGAGTCTCACAGGACAGTGGTAAACAAAGAAGTTGTTAATGGGTACACCGGGAGCACTTACTGTGGCTATCCTCTCAGGGTTCAGTGCAGGGGAGCAGGCAAAATACCATCTCCCAGGCTTTCCCTGGAAGGAATTTGACAGCACACTTATAAACTGCTGCCTGAGGGTCTGGCTTCTAAGCATGCTTCATCTAGGAGATAACTGCAAGCTGCAATGGATTGTTTCCAGAGTGCAAGAGAGCCAATGGGCACTTCTCCCACTTTCTCCCTCCAGCTCACTCCAACAATAAAACCAAGTTGCCAGTATCTCTCTGGAACGAGCTTGTCCACACATCTAGTGTCCCCAATATGGACGATAAAAATAACAACAACAAACAAACACATAGATACAGAGAGTAGATTGGTGGTTGCCAGAGGGGAATGGGGATGAGAATGGGGGAAAGGGCACACGTGTATGGTGACGAATGACAACTAGACTTTGGATGGTGAATATGATGTAGTCTATGCAGAAGTTGAAATATAATGATGTACACCTGAATTTATATAATGTTATAAACCAATGTTACTTCAATAAAAAAAGTTGAAAAAAACCTATAGAAAGTAAATAAAATAAAAATAACTATACCTACAATGTAATTTGTTAATAGATATGCAATATAAAAAGATGTAAACTGTGACAACAAAACCGTAAAATGGACAGTGTAAAATGTAGAGCTTTTGTACATGTTTGAAGCTAAGTTGTTATCTGCTTAAAATAGGCTGTTAAAATATAAAGATATAAGATATAATGGAATATCATTCAGCCTTAAAAAAGAAGGAAATCTTGCCATTTGTGACAACGTAGGTGAACCTGAAGGATATTATGCTAAGTGAAATGTGAGACAGAGACAGACAAATACTGCATGGTGTCACTTATGTGTGGAATCCAAAACAAAAAATGTCAGACTCACAAACGGAGAGTAGAATGGTGGTTGCCAGGGCCTGGGGGATGGGGGATGGGTGGAGAAATAGGGAGAGGCTGATAAAATGGTATAAACTTTATAATTAAAAAATTTGCTAAGAGAGTAGAAATTAAGTGTTTTTAACAAAAAAAAGTAAATATGTGAGGTGATAGATGTATTAATTAACTCAATGGTGGGAATCCTTTCAAATGTATATTACAATTTTATTTGTCAATTATAACTCAATAAAGCTGAAAAAAAAGATTTAGCTCCTAATACTCCTCCCTTTATCTTTGCTCTTTTCTAATATTAAAGTATTTTAAGTAGTTTTATATTTTTAAATAATCATTTTCAGAAAAATAATACTGATAATAATCTAATCAAGATATTTTTATAGTCTGTATTATCTGTGTTATGTTACCTACCATATGTTAGTTAAATTTATATAATTATTTCATTTGATATTTATAACAACTGTCGGAGGTATTTTCAACTTACTTTTACAGATGAGGAAACGGGATCAGCAATGATAGGTAACTTTTTTAAAGTCACATAAATAACAAGTGGTAGAGCATTATAAAGCCCCTGAACCTAATATCAGAATTATTTGGGATATATCACTCTTTATCACAACCATCTCTGTGTCTACAAGAAACCAAATTCTGTGAAAGCAGATCTTCTGATAGATTCTTGCCACATTTTGCTCACAATCTCATCTCTCAAGAGGTCAAAAGAGACTAAGGGGAATTCGTATTGCCTGGTTAGTTCTAAATAAGAAAGAATTGATTGATGATGTGGGATTGATGTGCAGCTTGAGAGAAAAGACTATGGGATGCTGCGCACAGTCAAATATATACAGTGGATTTTAGAAAAGAAAATTTCAAAAACTTCAGAAAGAAAGACAGTCATGAAACCATGTTTGGAGACATAAATAGAAATGTGGCTCTGGATGGTTGGGAAATTGGAAATTAAATGCAGAATGGACCCAACATTCTACTCATAATGCATAGGGAGCTGCGATGGAAGAAATCAATGCAAATAAAATGCCAAAGGGCGACTTTAAAGGCTACAAATAGAAGGTGGGGAAAAACACAAAGAGTGAAATGGGCCTATCAAAGTGGGAAGCAGGGTGATTAACTCATAATAAATTCACTTTTTGAAATATGCTACAAATAATTTAAAAATGGAATTAAAATATATTTTGAGACAACAAGAAGAAGAAGAAGAGTGAAGGGGGGGCAGACATGCTGTTGGGAGCAGTTGGCACAGTGTTAACAGAGGTCAGGAAAAAGTCCAGCTACTCAATGTGTATTTTGCTCCTATTTTACCTATTAAAAGGGAACGGTCTTCAAATTATGAAGCAAACATAATCAAGAGAGAATTGATGTCAAGTATCCGTGAGAAGAAATTAAAAGAATAGTCACTACGATGAATTCATGGGCTGATTAAATTATATTTTTAAAAAAATACATAAATAGTGCCTTTATATATGTGATCAAAGAAACTTTTGAGGAATGCTGAAAAGCATGAGAAGCAACAAAAGCCCAGAGAGAAGCAATTTGATTTTTAAGAGAAGCAACAAAAGACAAACAATTTTGACTTTCAGGAAGGGAACAAGTGAATCCTAGAAATTACAGTCTGAAACATGGATTCTGAGCAAAATGTTGAGGGAACTGTTAACCAAGTCATGAAGAGAAAGTACATTGGTGCCGAGGTCAATTCGTGCCAAATTAGTCTTTCTTCCGTCCCCACCCTCACTTGCTTTTCCATGTTGAAAAACGATGTTCCATGATGTGAAGTGCATAGAGAGGTGTACAAAAGGATGTTGACAAAGTTGAAACTGGTCTCTCCAAAACTGAAAACAGAAGGAACATGATAACCATAAGATCTGATTGTGTATAAACATATCACAACAATTACCATCTTCAAGCTTAAATTGGATGTAGACTAATGATTACACAGTCTAATTGGGGAGTCTTTTCAAAGGAGAGCAAGTACTTAAAACAACAATCATTTAATGACACTCCTGTTTTTGTCTTATGTTGATTTATTTATTCAACAAACCTTCCTTAAATTCAATTCATAGGTGTCAGACTGTGCTAAATGCTTGGATACTAAGATGAATAGAGCCCCAAACTTTGAAGGTTCAATATCTAGTGGTGGAGGTGAAAACATAAACAATTATGACAATATTGTAAGTATTATAATTAATATATTATTAAAGTACTTATAATAAATATTAGAATAAAACTACAAGGGGCAATGAGGATGTAGAAGAGGGAATCATTCACTTTGCCTCGATAATTCGAGGATTTTAGAAAAGAAAATTTCAAAAAGTTCAGAAAAAAAGTTAGGCATGAAACCATGTGGGAACCTTTACATTGAGTCTTGAAACACAAGGTAAAAGGAAAACTATAATTGCAGGAAAGGGACTAGGCTGTGAAAAGTCACAGCTTGAGACAGAATTGTGCCCTCAGGCACCCACAAGTGGCTTAGTATTGCTGGAAAATGAGAGTCGTGGCGGGAAAGCAGCTATCAACCAAGAAGGAACATGTGACATTAAGCATGTTAACAAGCTGTTGGGCTGGAGAAATAATGGTGGTAAGACAGGACTACAGTCTTTGAGGGTAAGCTAGTAGAAGGGCCTTGTATACTAAAGATCTTATTTTATAAGAAATAAGGAGCTATTGAAGAATTTTAAGTAGAGGAAAAACATCATTCGATTTGTCTTATAGAAACGTCACTTTGACAGCAGAAAAGAGGCTGGATTGATTAGAGGAGGCCAAGATGGGAGGTAGGGAGGCAACTAAACTTTTATAAGAGATGAATTGAACGGAAGCAGTGGAAAGTGAATAAAAAATAGGGAGGAGTGAAAATCCATTGGTTTTATTAACTAATTGAAACTGGCATACGATGGAGAGGAAGGAATCTAAGATAACTACTAGGTTCCTGGCTCAAGACTAGTTAGATGGTGATGCCACTAACCAGGTAGGGTGCGTAAAAAGAATCCTATTTTTGGAATAAGATAACAAACTTATTTTGAAAATGTTGAATTTGAGGTTTTTGTGGGAAATTTGGGAGGAGCTGTTCAATACTGGGAAATACAGGTCTGGAACTGAATATAGACGTGGGAATCATCACTGTGTACATGGTTATTGAAACCTGAAACACTTTACTCCCTGGAGACCCTGTAGAATGGGATAAAAACCAAAGTTAAAATCAAGGTGGGTGTGTCCATTTATTTTGTGATAATATTCTAAAGACTAATATAAATGTTTTAAATATGTATGTTACATTTTGAATCTGTGCCTCTTTTTCTGTAATATGGAGCTTCCTACTTTAAATAGTAAAAAAGTCTCTTTGAAAAGGTATCCAAATGTGAATACCATAATCTTTGTTTTAAGACATATTTTATAACTATAAATTGAAAAATGAACTCTAAAAAAAAACCTGTAGATAAAAATTATCATATAACTTTTTCTTCTTATTTCAGTTAAAGGGCATGTTCTTGTAGCTGTGAAGTCAATATCTAAGTAGTATTGTATGGAATTTTAATAAGGCATAAAAATATTTTCAAGGGCAATACTTCAAATTATTTTTACACAATACATTTAGAGTTCTATTTAACAAATGACCTCATGTTGTTAAATAGTATAACTGTAGATACCTGCATTTATTTCCTTCTTAAAGATTCCTGTTTCCTTACAGGCTGACTTAAATGCGTTTTCTCCAGCTTCTACACAACCTTGAATTTCGTAACACTTATATTATTACATTGAAATGCTCTCTTTACATGTCTATCGCCAAACACCCCCACCTCACCCAACTGCAATCCTGGACTGTGAGATACTCTAGAACAGTAGCTTTCAAATTTTTTTGCGTTCAACCATAGTAAGAATTACATTTTGAGTTCTGAATAAAGCTGAAATTAAATTTCATGAACCAATATTTTTATTTACTATGGGAAACGTACTCTGATACTTTCTATTCCATCCCATTTCTTTAGAAACATTGGTGCAACCTAATATATTGATTTAACAAATCTCTAATTGGTTTCAAGCTGTGGTTTGAAAAAAATTGCTCCAAGGCATGTCTCGCTGATGCTCATATCTCTGGTGTTTGGCATAGGATCTGTTACTGTTGGTTGAATATAGACCTAAGGAATTTTTTAGATAATACTGCAGATGTAAATTCTAATAGAGGAAAAAAATGCTGCTTTCACTGTGCTCAGCATAGGATTGTCTAAATTAACATTTTAAGAGGTAACCCATGCCATGAGCCATGAATTGCGTTAAAAATAAAAGGCTGTAAAGCCTTATTGCATTGCATTTTTGCGATTCTACTAATGCCAGTGTGATTTATCCACGTGCATCCTAGGGTAACATATTGACAAATTCTCAATTAATACAAGAATTTCTGAGCTTCTAGTAGGCACCTCTAGTGTATTAAAAGCTTTATCAGTTTCGCCATGGAAGGAGCATAGAAGCTAAATGGTTAGAGTATATGCAGGAGCTCAAAATTTTATTTAATACTACTTAAATGTGGGGAAAAGTTGTGTATTTAAAATAACTACTCAGAGATAGATGTGTAATTGGAGAGAAAATTATCCTTTTTCAATGTGAATAACAAAGTCTTAAAAAACCCCTGCTGAAATGACTAAGTATAAAAAACGCAAGTATTTGTATTCACAGTGTTCTTATGAACTTCTTTATACAGCTAGATAAATGAATACTATACGAATCTATTTTGGAATTCATAACGGAGACATTTACATTTATACATTTTTTTCCTAGCAACCTCCCTGACTCTCTTCTCACTTTCACAGCTAAATTTCTAAATTTCAACCTTCTTCAGTCAAGCTTTGTCCCCATTATACCACTGAAAATGCCTTTACTTCAATTACCATTGGTCTCTTCATTGCCCATTTCAATTAGAACCTTATCTTTCTTGTCAAATCTGTTTGATCTGACACTGTAGTCAGTCTTAAAATTTTCTTCTTCCTTGGCTTCTCTGGCATCACTCTTTTCCTGTTTTCCTTCTGCTTTCTACTGGCTGCTCCTCAATTTTCTCTCTAGGTTCCCCCTACTTGCACCTTCAATGTTTGTATCTACTCTCATTTTAAATAGTCGTCATGGGAAGTCTCATCCAGCTTCAAATATTGCTGGAACTTACATGACTTCTAAATCTATGTCATCAGTCCAAACATCTCTTCTGAAATGCAGACTCATACATCTATCAAACTGCCTGCTAAATATAATTACTATCTAGGTGTCCTGGAATCTCATCAAACTCTACATATCTGAAAAAGAATTATCTCCCTCTCTTTGCCTCTTACTCTAACTTGAACAAACATCCTTCTCGTATATATCCTACTTTAGCTTTTCTCTCTTTTACCTATTGCTCTCTACCCCCTATTCAATTACTGATCAAGGCAAAATTTTCTAGGTATTAAATATTTCTTGAATATCTCTGCAACTTTATATCCTATACTCTGCATATCAGCTAGTGTGGTAAGGAAAACAGAAACCATTTTAGTTGGAAGGTATCTGATACAGGAAATTAGACACATACTGTTGGAAGTCTGAGGGAGGGGAGATCAGAAGAAAATGCTCCTGGTAATTAGGAAGTCCAGAAATGGAAGAATCCACAGGGAAGTTGATGCTGATGATGTCCGCTTCCTGCAGGGCTTGAAGCAAAGAATAAGAGCTCTGCCCTCACTATAGGTCTTGGCTCATCCTGATCATTTCCTGAAACTTTGCAGGATCAATTTCTGTACATTCTGAAATTGTGTCTATCTGAGAGCTTTATCTGGCTGTAGGGGCATACTGCATGTGGGGCAGGCCCTAAGAGCCAGGGAGTGAATGCCTCAGGAGCAACCCTCAACCGCTGAGGAGCAGGAGTTGGTGAATAAATACAGCAGCTTCCTTGCCTTCAGTGGGACAATTCTGAAATATGTTCTTATTGTGAGAATTAAATAAGCTAATGTATGAAATAATTCTGGTATAGAGTCTAGATATATTAGGTACTCAGTAAACATTCATTTCTATTTCTAAATTTTCTTTCTTTTTACCTCCTAGTTGCAGAGTATATTAGGTAACAGTAAACCTAAAAAAATGTGTTGCAACAAGAAAAAATTTTTGTGTAATTGTGTGCTGAGTTATTTCAGCTGTGCAATTTTGTTGATGGATATAGTTTCCTTAGGACTAAGGAGTATCTCTAAACAAAAATTTACTGTGTATGAATTCTTGACCAATTTTATTATAAGAATTCTTTATTTTAGGGAAAATCATTACACAAAATATTGAATTCAAGGGACCAAATGGTGGACAGCATGATAACAACAACAACAACAACAACAATAATAATGAAAATCTGAATGCCTTTATATGGGACATGAAATTTGCAATTCTTCTAGCTCTCAACATTCCCTGCTGTCTTAGTGGCTAGCTTCCCTCTTTTGTATTACTTGAGTGGCTCCTATAAATGTTTGTTTGTTGTCCCTGATTTTAAGCATCAAAATAAGCCTCCATCGTAAGGACTTATTATTAGGCAAGACAATTTCCTTTTCCTAAGTTATGAGTGGAATGTGGAAATTGCCTGCTAGAGAGTCAGCAACAGTAATACAAACTCAGACAGCAGTGTTCATCTACTACTTTCAAAAGCCAAAGAAATAGCAGCAACAACAAAAATAATACCTGATTATATCAAGACAGAAAAGAGCAAAACATATCAACTCGGACACAAATAGATAAAAATGATTTGCTCTTTTTCTTAGCTTCAGAATGGTAGCATACCTCCTAAAGGCCTCCCATAAATAGCATTATTTTCAACATGGCCAATTTTGTAACATACCTATACTCCAATAAATCAGGAATCTTAGAAATCAACAGTGTCTTTTCCATCTCCTTCGAAAATTGATAGAATTCTATTGAATTCTCATCTTCAGCTTTGGGGATTGTACCTTGAATGGAAGGGTCAGCTTTAAAAAAATTTTTTTCCTTTCAATTTGAAAATAATATGTGCTCCAAATGCTTTGATTCCTTATTGCAATTGCCATTACACATTTAACAAAAAGTAAATGTTATCATAACATATGCCTAAAGCATGAATCTAAAATTCAGGTTTTGTTTATTTGTTTTGCAAAATTGGCCTCAATTACCTAACAGTCTGATCATTGAATTTATAGTTAATATTTACTCAAGGTTAAACAGACCAAAATTGGAAGATATTCCAATAAAATAATGTTAGGCATTACCTCTGATCTGCTACTCAGCAGGATTTATTTTCATGCTTATTTTACTGCACTGGGTGTTTTTTTGCTTTTCATTTTTATCTTCTTATGTTTGCCTTCAAATAAGTAAGAAGATGGAATGTGGATAAGAAGCTGAGGAGAATCCAAGTGTTTCAGTAATATAAAGGGCATTAGATTCCACTAAATAACTTCATGATTTGGGATCAAATAGGTAAGATAGCAAAAGTGCTGACATGTTGTCTAATCCTCAGTTACGAACCAGCAGGAACCACGGCAGTTCTAGAGATTCATTTATGTTGACACTTTCAGGACACCGGGGAGAAAGTGTGCCTGTCATTTACCTCATTTTGTTACTTTTGTGAAAGATCTGCTGACTTTTTTTGTGCAGTTCAAAAATCATTCTGAGTTTTTCCTGTCTCCAAACATCACTCTCACATCATGAAACCACTTCCAAATATACTATTTCTTTTATTCTCCATTTATGTGATTTTTTTCCCAAGATACTCCAGGTTTTCATATCTCATTAGGCAGTAATAATATTCATATATAAACATGAAATAATTTTATTCCTTCATTTATCCAAAACCTGTGTGTTGATGATTCTTCTACTTTCTGAAGCAGGCACTGGGGACGTGAAGTCTAATAAAATATGATCCACAGACACTAACTGTACCAGGTGAGAGGTTCTGATAATGACAAGCAAAGTGATACAGCCTTGCGGCAGGAGGGCATTCATACAATCTGGGGCAGTAGTTCTCAACTTTAGCAGCACAGTCGAATCACTTAGGGAGATGCTAAAAATCCCTATGCCTGGGTGGCATCCCAGACCAGTTAAATCAGAATCTCTGAGGGTGGGTCTCAGGCCTCAGTTTTATTTTTAAAGCTTTCCAAGTGATTCTAATGTGCAGCAAAGTTTGAGAACCACAGGTCTGGATATTCAGAGATGGAGTGTGAGAATAGTTGAGACTTGAGTTTTATTTAGATGTATGAAGAAGTGGGGGACGTCATAAAAGAAGAAAGGGCATCTTTTGAAGAGGCAAAGGATTATGAAACAACATGATAGATTTAGGCAATTCACAAGTTATTCAATATGGCAGAAGGAACGATAGTGAGTGGAATGTTCTAAGGTTTGAGGGAGAGGTAGGTAGAGAATTAATCATAAAGGACCTTGACCCATTTATCCAAGACGAAATGATTGTTATAGTCAGTGACAAACTGGGCTTCGGAAAGGGAGTGAGCTCAGAATGGAGAAGATGAATAAAGATAGAGGACTAGGAGTGGATAGTGGTGAGGAAGAAAGAAATAAACCAGGATGGATAGACTAGCATCCTCTGAGAGGAGCCTGTAGCTCAAATGATCAAAGGCAGAGGGGCTGGTTGAGACATGGGAGAATAAAAAGTTTTGATTGATAGTCAGTGCTGAAACCAGACTTAGAATTAATGTTTTTTGTTTTTGTGGTGTTTTGTTTGTTTGTTTGTTTGTGAGGAAGATTGTTGCTGAGCTGACATCTATTCCAATCTTCCTCTATTTTGTATGTGGAACACTGCCACAGCATGGCTTGATGAGCAGTGTGTGGGTCTATGCCTCGGATCTGAACCTGCAAATCCCGGGCTGCTGATGTGGAGCGTGTGAACTTACCACTACACCACTGGGCCTGTCCCTTAGAGTTAATGTTTTTATGTAATTGTTACCTCTTGTGGGCCTTCATGGTGTGGATTGGGGGGATAGTGCCTGGAAAAGGGGGTAGAAGGAACTAGAGAAGGTGCTCCAAGTCATCTGTTATCTGGCTGGAGGGATCAGGGTTCAGCTATTTCAAGCATGGAGAATCAGAGACCTGGGCTGAGGAGCAGATAGTGAGGTTGCTCCTTAGTGCTTTCCTCAGTAACCAGGGATTTCCACTTTCCACGCCCTCTACTCCTCCCTACTCTGTTTTCTTCTGCCATCTCCTGCACATCAGTCTGAGTATGGGGAAAGGAGATCATTCACCTATTTCTAAATCCCATTTACTAAGTGGAGAAGAAACTCCTAGCACAGTGTTGGTTAAACAAGACTTTCTTTGATTCAGGGAGTGGATGCAGCTGAGCTATGGGAAACAAACTGTCATTACCCAAACATGGAAGCATATGGAGACTGATAATGGTAGAGTCTCTGTAACCCATTTACTTCTCTTACAGGATTCCAAAATGAGACCTCAGCTTTGCATTTGCAGAAAGGCATCTCTATTATATGGGATATAGTTTGTAGCCATAGAGCGTTGTATACGGCCCACGTCCTCAGATTGATTTGCATGGAACTAAATAGGCAGAATTAACTGATTAGCCACAGCCAAGTATTAGTAAATACCTGAGCACTCAGAAATAAGTGCTTTATTTTCTGGTCGTACCAGCAAATTTAGGACCTTCCTGTATCTGTAACCGCATACCCTGTCTTACCATGTGTTACAATGAGTCCACTCTCTCTGCTCTTATTAGGGGCCATACTTCGACTATATACTGGATCCCACCCTGTTAAAAGATTTTGTTTCTACAATTATCCCCTTCTCTTCTTTATTAACAATTTCCTTTTCCCTGCTGGACCATGGCCAACAACATACCAACATATTTGCATTCTTTAAAATAACCCTCCTTCACCTCACATTACCCTCCGGGTACTACTCTTATTTTCCTCATTTTCTTCATCTTAACCCATTTATTATCTCCATTTTTCTTAATTCTTTCAAAAAGAGTTATCTCTATTCACTCTTTCTACTTCTTTACCTCAACTTTCTCCTGAATACACTCCAACAGGATTTCCATTTTCTCCGTTCCTCTAGAATCACTCTTGTTAAGGTCATTAATGGATTTCAAATTGCCAAAATTACAGGCCAAATCTCAGTTCTCATCTGACCTATTAGCATCATTTGGCACCAATTAGTCCCCATCTCTTGAACACTCTCTTCCTTTGACGTAGGGTACTATTCCCTTCTGGTTTTACCCCTCCCCTCCTTACCAGTCACACCTTCTCAGTCTCCTTTGATTTTATTTCCTCTTCTTAACTTCTCTATTGCCCCTCATTCCTTCTCTAGTTACACCCATTTCCAAGGTCATCTCATCCAGTCCCAGGACTTTAATTTCCCTCAAGCACTGATTCATATTTATATCTCCAGCCTTTCCTATGAGTTCTAGACTCATTTGTGAAACTACCTTTTCCAAAATCTCCACTTGGAGTTCGAATATAAATCTTACGCTTCAGAGAGAAATCCTTCATCAAAACCTATTTTTTCCCCAGTGTCGTCCTACTTCAGTAGTTGAATTACAGTTTTCTGTAATCAATAGGACTTATGTGGTTTTCTCCTGGCTATCTCTTTGACTTGTACTTTTTGCTACTCTTCCTCTTGACTCACTCTATTAGCCATACTAATCTCCTTGCTGTTTTTGAACATGACAGGCACATTCCCACCTCAGGGCCTTTGCCCTTGCTGCTCCCATTCCTTGAAATGTTTCCCCCAGATATTCATGAGGCTTACTCTCTTATTTCATTCAGGTCTCTGCTCAAATGTCATCTCTTCAGAAAAGCTTTTCTTGTTCACCCTAAAAGTAAAAGCTTTCCTACGTCTCTATTCCATTCCTATTTTATTTTTCTTTGAAGAACTTAGCACTGCCTGACATTGAGTTATTTGTCTATTTACTTTTTGCCTGCCTTTCTTACTAGAAGGAAAGCTCTAAGAGGGCAGGGATTTCTGTCTGGATTGTTCCTAGCTTTATCATTAACATCTAGAATCGTGTCTAGCACAAAGTAAGGAGGTTGGTAAGTATTTGTTGACAGATCAAATGAATGAACCAGCTATTTATGAAATTAGATTATCCTGAAATAAGAATGAATCATTTTGTATCAGAATGATCTACTATAGTTTCTTGATTATTAGAAACCTTTTTAATTATGATATGGGAAAGTCATTCTTTTTAGGCTTGCACCCAGAATTATATTTGATATGCCCTCATGAGTAAATTTCCAAGCAATGTGGCAAATTGTTCTTTATTGTATTCTAATAATTAATCTGGTATTTGAAATCAAATGGGAAACATTAATTTCCCTTCGCTTTCTGAGTTCGACTTTGTGATATACCCACCAGTTGTTCTTCTCCTCCGTCTTCCGCTTTCTACCACCCCTTCATCAGAATAGTGACACATGAAAGACAAATGAGAGGGTGGGAAAAATTAGACTCTAGTGACACATTCTCTGTTCTGCATCAATGGATAGGTTTCAAATGGAACACAAAATGAACCATATTCCTCCAAAACTGACTAATATGTTGAGCTAATCTGAGAAAAATGATTTGGCACACGCTGTAAAGGTTAGCTGACAAAGCAGATGGTTGAAATGTTTTTTATTTTTTAATTTTCCACATTAAGATGTCAATTTTAAAATTAATGCTGTACATAATAAAATTCTGAGTTTGGAGGCTTATCTTTTTCATGAAAATCTGAAACCTGAGGCATTTATTTCTGCAATTGTAAACAAATTGCTATGGCACATAATATGTTAGTAATGAAAACTTGCCCTTTGAGTAAGTACTCATGCATCAATGGCCTTTGAGAAATGTTGTCAATTCCGTGTTTTCCCTGATGAAGAAGAAAGATGACAAGGAGAACTGAAAGCATGAAAGTCAGTGAAACTTAGAAATAGTAAAAATATTTACAACGGAAAAATGACTTGTTACATTGTGTTTACATTTCTATAGTTTGTATTTTCAGATTTATAAGGATACAATTTTATTTCCAAATTAAACAGCAGACACTGAGTAATGTAATATAAAATTGATTTCATTCATCAGATTAACTGGGAAATATTAGAGATGCCAAATTGATATATAGCATCTAATGAAACGAAAAGCACCCAGTTGCTGATTTCAATGGTTCATATGATAATAAATCCTCAATCCATGCTAGAATTCTTTGATGTTCCTAAGCAACAGTAGTCCTCCAGTGACTTCATTACGATCATATTAATGTGTGTATTTTCTCAAAGTTAGTTTGAGAAGCAAATTATACCTATTATGAATACTGAAGTTATAGGAAAAAATCCCAAACATAACACTGTTTTGAAATTGAAATAGTTCTATGCACAACAACAAATAGATGAGCTTTACAATGATATCTAGGGCTTGGGGGCTCTTTTGGTATACAATCACATATATCATGAGCTTTCTAAATTCAGGCTGGGGACATATTTGTAATTTGCTTCATTTTTTGTAATTCATTTCAGGCCAGAAAGACTCTCAGGTTACATTTCCAAGGTTTCACAGGTGTAATAGCTTGTGATGTGTTTGTGATTCTGCTGATGACTTTAAATATTAAAACTGCAACTCTCATGATATTTACCCTGGCTCTGGCACTTATAACTAAATAAGGAATGGTAGCTACCTGCTTATGAAAAATACTTCCTATAATTTACTAGTTGATATCCCTTTAAAAAATCTAATCTTAAAACATCTTGGAGTGATGTCAGCATCATGACAGAGTGAGCCGTTCCCTTAGTCTCTCCCCACTAAGCTACAACCAATGGACATTCATTAAGCAACAGAGGATTCCCTATAAAGCATAACAGGATGTCTGGGAGATCCATGCAGTGGTACCTCTGAAGGTGGAGGTACTGGATCCTCAGGAAGCAGCACAAGGAGGTGAGCAGATCCCGTCCTCCTCCCCAGGAGCAGTGATCAAGTTTATGGATCCTCATGCAGCAGCCAGCATGCAACTGTAAGAGGAGGTCGTGGAGCAGGCAGGCATGCATGCAAATGCTTTCACTTTCAGAGTAGCAGCATGCCCTGTGGAAACACTTCACACCGAGTGGTGTGGCTCACCCCCTGTGTGGGTGCCCCACCAAGCACAGCAGCCCAGGAAAACTTCCCATGAGTGCAGAGCAGACCTGCACATGCACAAAAGAAAATTCCCCTCCCCTTCACTTAGTGCACCAGCCCAGCCAGTCCCTGGCCAAGGCAGTGGTCCTGCACCAGAGTGCCTATGCATGCATGTGTGACACACCAAGTGGCTGTGGCCAGCAAGCATATGCAAGTAAGTCCTAAAGGTGCAATTTCCAGCAGATGCAGCACGTTTAGAAAACACAGCTCCTGCCCCACTCACAGGTGGCAGGTGGAATCTGTCACCTGATACTACCACTAAACACCAGCTAAGGATCACTTCATCAAGAACCAGGAAGAACTACATTAGCACCCCAGAGCAGAAGGAAAATGAAAAGTCTCCAGAAACCAATCCTGAACTCACAGAAGTTTACAATCTAAATGACAGAGAATTCAAAATAGTTGTCATAAAGAAACTCCACGAGTTATAAGAAAACTCAGAAAGCCAGTTCAATGAACTCAGGGATAAAATTAATGAACAGAAGAAATTGTTCATCAAAGAGACTGAAACTCTAAAAAAAATCAAACAGAAATTCTAGAGATGAAGAACACAATGAATGAGATTAAAAAATAAAAAAACCTTAAAAAACAGAGTATTACAGAGGACAGAATTAGTAATTTAGAGGACAGAAATATAGAAATGATTCAGGTGGAGGAGAGAGAACTAAGACTTTAAAAAAATGAAAAAAACTCTTCAAGAAATATCCAATTCAATTAGGAAAAGCAACATAAGGATTATAGGTATTCCAGAGGCAGAAGAGAGGGGAAAAGAGCAGAGAGCTTGTTCAAAGAAATAATAACTGAGAACTTCCCAAACTTGGGGAAGAACTGGACTTACAAGTATATGAAGCCAACAGAACTGCTAATTACATAAATGCAAAAAGACCTTCTCCAAGGCATACAATGATAAAACTGGCAAAAGTCAATGACAAAGAAAAAGTATTAAGGACAGCGAGGTGGAAGAGAACAATCTACAAAGGAACCACTATCAGTCTTTCAGCAGGTTTCTCAGCAGAAACCTTACAGGCTTGGAGAGATTGGAATGACATATTCAAAATACTAAAGACAAAACTTTCAGCCAAGAAGACTCTATCCAGCGAACAATCTTTCAGACATGATGGAGAAATAAAAGCTTTCCCAGATGAACAAAAGCTGAGGGAGCACATCCTCACTAGACCCTCCCTTACAAGAAATGATCAAGGAGGCCCTCATACGTGAAACAAAAAGTCAAAGGCTTACAAAGCCTTGAGCAAGGAGATAAATAGACAGACAAGATCAGAAAACTGCAACTCTCTATCAGAACAGGTTAGCAAACACTTAATTATAACATAAAAGATAAAGGGAAGGAAAGGATCAAAAACAACTATAAACACTTCATTTTAATCACAAACTCACAACACAAAAGAGAACAATTTGTAACAATAATAACTTAGAAGAACAAGAGGAAATGGAAGAAACCTGCTTAGGCTAATGGAGATAATAGGCTATCAGAAAATGGACTATCTCATCTATGAGATCTTTTATACAAACCTCATGGTAACCACTAAACAAAAAATCAGTGTAGAGACACAAATCATAAATAAAGAGAAACCATCACAGACAACCACAAAACTGAAATGGCAGTCAGAAATACAAGGGAAGAGAAACAATGGCAATATAGAAAACAAGAGAGAAAATGGTAGTATTAAGTCCTCATATATCAATATTCACTCTAAATATAAATGGATTGAATTCTCCAATCAAAAGACATAGAGTGGCTAGATGGATTAAAAAACAAGATCCAACAATATGTTTCATCTCAGCTCTAAAGAAAAACACAGGCTCAGAGTGAAGGGATGGAAGATGATACTCCAAGCAAATGGCAAGTGAAAGAAAGCAGGCATTACCATACTTGTATCAGACAAAGCAGACTTCAAGATTAAAAAGGCAATGAGAGACAGAGTGGGGCAGTATATAATGATAAAAGGGACATTCCACCAAGAAAACATAACAGTTATGAATATATGTGCACCTAACACAGGAGCACCAAAGTATATAGAGCAACTACTAACAGATTTAAAGGGAGAAATTAACAGCAAGACAATAATAGCAGGGGACCTTAATACCCAACTTACATCAATGGATAGATCATCCAGACAGAAAGTCAGCAAGGAAATAGTGGATATAAATGAAACACTTGAGCAGATAGCCTTAATAGATATATATAGACCATTCCATCCAAAAACAGAAGAATACACATTTTTCACAAGTACACATGGAATATTCTCAAAGATAGACCATATGTTGGGAAACAAGGGCAAGCTTCAATAAATTTAAGATGATTGAAATCATATCAAGCATCTTTTCAGACCATAATGCTCTGAAACTAGAAATCAATGACAAGAAAAAAGTTGGGAAAATCACAAATATGTGGAGACTAAACAACATGCTACTGAACACCACTGGATCAATGAAGAAATCAAAAAACACCTGGAAACAAATGAAAACGAAAATTCCAACTCTTATGGGATGCACCAATGTGGTTCTTTTTTTTGTTTTGAGGGAGATTAGCCCTGAGCTAACTACTGCCAGTCCTCCTTTTTTTGCTGAGGAAGACTGGCCCTGAGCTAACATCCATGCCCATCTTCCTCCAGTTTATATGTGGGATGCCTACCACAGCATAGCCTTTGTCAAGCAGTGCCATGTCTGCACCTGGAATCTGAACTGGTGAACCCTGGGCTGCCAAGAAGCGGAACGTGCGCACTTAACCACTGTGCCACAGGGCCGGCCCCAGCAATGTGGTTCTAAGAGGGAAATCCGTAGCAACACAGGTACACCTCAACAAACAAGAAAAATCTCAAATAAAGAATCTTAAACTACACATAACAGAACTAGAAAAAGAAGAACAAACAAAGCCCAAAGTCAGCAGAAGGAGAGAAATAAACATTAGAGCAGAAATAAATGCAAAAGAGACCCAAAAAACAGTAGAAAGGTTAAATGACACTAAGAGCTGGTTGTTTGAGAAGATAAGCAAAATTGACAAACCCTTAGCCACACTCTCTAAGAAAAAAAAGAGAGAAGGCTCAAACAAATAAAGTTAGAAATGAAAGAGGAGAAATTGCAACAGATACCACAGAAATACAAAGGATTATAAGAGAATACTATGAAAAACTATATGCCAACAAATTGGATAACTTAGAAGAAATGTATAAATTCTTAGAATCATACAACATCCAAAAACTGAATCAAGAAGAAATAGAGACTCTAAATAGACCAATAAAATGGAAAGAGATTGAAACAGTAATCAAAAACCTCCCCCCAAAAATGAAAGTTCAGGACCAGATGGCTTTGCTGGAGAATTCCACCAAACATTCAAAGAATATTTAATATCTATCCTTCTCAAACTATTCCAAAAAATTGAGAAGATGGAATGCTTCCTAACTCATTCTATGAGGCCAACATTACACTGATCCCAAAGCCAGAAAAGGACAATACAAAGAAGGAAAATTACAGGCCAAGATCGCTGATGAACACAGGTGCAAAAATCCTCAACAAAATATTGGCAAACGGAATACAGCAATACATCAAAAGGATCATACACCGTGATCAAGTGGGATTTATACTAGGATGTAGGGATAGTTCAACATCCTCAACTCAATCAATGTGATAAACCACATTAACAAAATGAGGAACAAAAATCACATGATCATCTCAACAGATTCAGAGAAAGTATTTGACAAGATCCAACATCCATTTATGATAAAAACTCTCAATAAATGGGTATTGAAGGGAAATACCTCAACATCATAAAGGCCTTATACAATAAACCCTCAGCCAACGTCATACTCAATGGTGAAAAACTGAAAGCCATCCCTCTGAGCACAGGAACAAGACCATGGTGACCATTCTCACCACTCCTGTTCAATATAGTACTGGAGGTTTTGGCCAGAGAAATTAGGCAAGAAAATTAAATAAAAGGTATCCAAATTAGAAAGGAATTGAAACTCTCACTCTTTGCAGGTGACATGATCTTATACATAGAAAATCCTAAAGAATCCAACAGAAAATTATTAGAAATAATCCACAGCTACATCAAAGCTGCAGGGTACAAAATTAACTTACAAAAATCAGTTGCATTTCTATGCACTAATAATGAACTAGTAGAAAGAGAACTCAAGAATAGAATCCCATTTACAACTGCAACAAAAGAAATAAAATATCTAGGAATAAATTTAACCAAGGAGGTGAAAGACCTATACACTGAAAAATACAGGCATTATTGAAAAAAATGGAAGACGACATAAAGAAATGGAAAGATATCCCATGCTCATGGATTGGAATAATGAACATAGTTAAAATGTCCATATTACCTAAAGTAATCCACAGATTCAGTGCAATCCTGGTCAGAATCTCAATGACATTCTTCACAGAAACAGAACAAAGAATTCTAACATTTGTGTGGAACAACAAAAGACCCTGAATAGCCAAAGCAGTCCTGAAAAAAGAACAAAACTGGAGGCATCCCAATTGCTGACTTCAAAATATACTACAAAGGTACAGTAACCAAAACAGCATGGTACTGGCACAAAAACAGACACACAGATCAATGGAATAGAATTGGAAGCCCAGAAATAAAACCACGTATCTATGGACGGCTAATCTTCAGCAAAAGAGCCAAGAAGATACAATGGAGAAAGCAAAGTCTCTTCAATAAAATGATGTTGAGAAAACTGGAGAGCCGTATACAAAAGAATGAAAGTAGATCATTATCTTGCACCACACACAAAAATTAACTCAAAATGGATTAAAGACTTGAATTTAAGACATGAAACCATAAAACTCCTAGAAGAAAATATAGGCAGTATACTCCGACATCAGTCTTAGCAGCGTCTTTTCTAATACCATGTCTACTCAGGCATGGGAAACAAAAGAAAAAATAAACAAATAGGACTACACCTGACCAAAGAGCCTCTGCAAGGAAAGGAAACTATGAACAAAATGAAAAGACAACCCATCAACTGGGAGTAAATATTTGCAAATCACATATCCAGCAAGGGGTTAATTTCCAAAATATATAAAGAATTCATACAATTTAACAACAAAAAACCAAACTACCTGATCAAAAAGTGGACAGAGGATATGGAGAGACATTTTTCCAAAGCAGATACACAGATGGCCAATAGGCAAATGAAAAGATGTTCAACGTCATTAATCAATAGGTAAATGCAAATCAAAAGTACAATGAGATACCACCTTACACCTGGTAGAACGGCTAAAATCACCAAGACAAAAGTTAAGAAATGTGCATAGGATGTGCAGAAAAGGGAAGCCTCATAAACTGCTGGTGGAAATGCAAACTGGTGTAGCCACTGTGGAAAATGGTATGGAGATTTCTCAAAAAATTAAAAATAAAAATACCAAATGGTCCAGCTATTCCACTGCTGGGTATTTATCCAAAGCAGTTGAAATCAATAACTCAAAGAGATGTATGCACCCCTATGTTCATTGCAGCCTTATTCACAATAGCCAAGATGTAGGGCCTGGGCCTGGCTTGCTTAGCAAAAGCCCCCAGGCCCATTGCAACCATGTGTCCATCTGGCTCCCTTCTGGGCAGGCAGCCCAGCTATTGGGATTTGTAACCATCTGGGTCTGGCCAGCCTGGATCCTCCCTTATCCCACGAGAGGAACAGCACGTCTTATGGGGACACAGAGCCCCTCCATGTGAGCTACTGTTCCTGGGAACGCTAGTCGTACCAAGGACAGCACTTTGGCAAGCCTGCAGCCTTTGTTCCTCTGCTTACTTAAGCAAGCTTCTCTTAGGGGGCGGTTGTGGACTTCTGCATACTTCTGCCCAGCCGGCCGCCACTGGACACTCTCCTGTAAGTAGGACCCAATAAATCTATATGTCTCGTTTACAGTCTCCAGGTTGTTTCTTCGGTCTTTTGGAGAGATATCCTGCTACCCTAGCCCAGCTGGGCTTGTGGCCTTTCACAAGACATGGAAGCAACCAAAGTGCTCATCAACTGATAAATGGATAAAGAAGATGTGGTACATATATATAATGGAATACTACTTAGCCACAAAAAAGGCAAAATTCTCACATTTGCAACAACATGGGTAGACTTTGAGGGTTATGTTAAGTGAAATAAGCCAGACAGCGAAAGACAAACACCACATAATTTCACTTATATATGAAAGACAAATAAACACATGGATAAAGAGAACAGATCAGTGGTTACCAGAGGGGAAGAGGGAGGGGGTGGGCATAAGGGGTAAAGGGGCACATATATATGGTGACAGATAAAAATTAGACTATAGGTAGTCAGCACGATGCAGTCTATACAGAAGCTGATAAGTAATAATGTGCTCCTGAAATCACACAATATTATAAACCATTATGACCTCAATAACATAATTAAAAAAAACCCATCTTAATGCCTATGCAAAGCTCCTCACTTTCTAGTGATGAAACCCACAAGCAGTAAAATACAATTTAGTGTAAATCCTGACAAAGTAATGAGAGGATTCAGAAACGCCAGGACTTCCATCTACCAGTGAGTGTTATCTTCTTCAAGAGTGTTATCTTAGGAGTTTGTACACTTATTTCAGTGACTCTGCCATTGTTCAAAATATATTGGCTCCGACTAAGGAAATCCTCTCCTTTTTCTCCTTTTCTTTTTTTTCTTTTACTGTGGTAAAAAACATGTAACATGAGATCTACCCTCTTAACAACTTTTTAAGTGTACAATACGGTATTGATAGTTATAAGCACAGTGTTGTATAGCAGATCTCCAGAACTTTTTTATCTTGTGTACCTGAAACTTCATGCCCACTGATCAGTGTATTACTTAGTTTTTTCCAGAGAAACAGGACCAATAGGATGTATATATAGTTATTAATGATACACATAACGAAGAGATTATTATAAGGAATTGGCTCAGGCAACTATAGAGGCTGAGAAGTCTCCGGATCTGTGGTCAGCAAGCTGGAGAGCTGATGTGTAGTTCTAGTCTGAACCTGAAGGCTTGAAAACCCAAATTATTAATATTTTCTTGTTGTGGATTTTAGGTAACTGCAAAAGCAACAAATGTCTGATGATACTGATTAATATTTGTCAAGAATTTCTGGTAGTTGTTTTCAGTCTGTATGTTTCTAGTCATTGATATTTAAAATGAATATACAATACCAGCTACGTATTAGTTTCTAGGCAGCATGGCTAATTTCTAGACTATCATAATGGGAAGTCATTTTTAAAAAATCCAATAGTAGATGGTTAGGAAGATTATGGAATCAAGTTTAAGTTAGATTGTATTTCTCTAAACTTCCAATTCTATTTCTTTCTTTTCACCCCTACTTCTCATAAATTATAGTTTTAATAAATAAGTATTTTAGTGATATTTGCCAACCCTTGGTTCATTTAGTTTATATGTCCCTGAACTTGCTTAGGGGAGAGATGTTACATCTTATAGTGTCTGTCCAGAAGGGCATAGAGCTCTCTACTATACATTATACTCATCCTGTGAGCTGTCCTAGAGCTTCAAGGCCTCGAAGAATGTGTCTTTACTTGAACATATTAAGCAGCATAGATATTCACTAAACAGCGGAAGAAAAATTCTGTGTTTTTTTAACCATTTTTTTCTTTTTGGCTGAGGAAGATTCGCCCTAAGCTAACATCTGTTGTCAATCTTCCTCTTTTTGTACGTGAGCCACCACCACAGCATGGCTAGTGACGAGCGGTGTAGGTCCACACCGGGTACCAAACCATGGCCCCCACCGTGGAGTGTGCTGAACTTAACCACCAGGCCGTCAGGGCGGGCTGAAAAATTCTGCGTTTTAAATGTAAAACATCAAGTGAAATTAAGAGAAATAAGAGAAAGGAAAAAACAGTAGAAAAACATACCCAGAATTAGGAAGCGGTACCAGTATTTTCCTTCATGACTCTGGAAGTCTTAATATATAGTATGCAATCAATACATCTTTATTTGTTAATTGGTTGAAAATAACTTTTTAGTTCCAACTGAAGGAAAATAAGGAAAGAACTTGGAGCTATGGATGAAATCTGAAGAAAAAAAGACTAGAGTGAGAGTTCTAGAGAATGATCAGTAATCAAAAGTGATCAAAATACTTGTTATTGAACACGACTCTGCTAATTTGCATATATGCATATGTATATGTGTATATTTTTGGGTATGTGTAACTTCCTATGCTTGTAAGCATGTACTTTCCTTTGCTTCATTTTAAAATGTTATTATGTCCACACTAGGGTGGTAAATAATAAAAGCACGTTATTTTAATTACTAATCGATTTGTTTGTTAACACAGTAACCATTAGGACCTCCTCCTCAAAGTGTGGTTTGTGGATCACCAGATGCACGTCACCTGGGAACTTGAAAAAATGTAAAATCTCGAGCTTCTCCCAAGATCTACTGAATAAGAGGTTTATGATCTTGTTAAGAAGACCCTTACATGATTTCTATGCATGCACAAGTCGCTAAGAACTCTTCTGGGACATTTACTCTGGCATCGGTGAGGATGGTGAGGAGACACATGGGGCGGCTATTGCGAGAGTCCGGGCGAACGATTCTGACGGTCTGAGTAGCGTAGGGGTAAAGTGTGAAAAGAGACTGATGAGAGTTACAAGTTTCTCCACAACGTGTGGAGATTTTAAAAAGCATTCTCATGCCTGGGGTCCATTCTCAAATATTCTTTTTCACTAAATCTGAGGTGAAGCCTAGGTATGACTATTTTTTAAAAGCTCCCCTGATGATTCTAAATGTGCAGCCAAGGTCGAGAACCATTGCTCTATGGATTGGAAGCTTTAAAATAAGATATCTATCTAATATTTGTAAAGCAGATTAAAGGTAAGTAAGGATGTCGCAGGATAATAATACAAAAGTAAATTCGCTTCTTAATTATACAAGAAACCCTACTGTTTATTTAAAAACTTTGATTTAGCTTTTATTCATTTATTTATTTTATTTTTTAAACAAACAGCTCTTTTTCATTTGGGTCTTGAATTATCAAATAAAGTTTCTCTTCTTCAGATTTTCACTGGATGGAATTTTTGTTCATGCTTTCAGCCTTTCAAGCCTTAACACAATTTTCTTAAATGTATTGCCTATTTTAAAAAAACTCAATACACAGAATAAATTGTTTCCTGTGGGGAATCACAAGGCATGAATATTATGTGTTTAATTATGAAATTCAGGCTTCTCATTAAGAGACAAATATTTCATTAAAAAATGAATAGGATGCAAGACATACGTAGGCAGCTGGTTAATGTAGAGTCAAATAATTTCTTGTTCTAATGCAAGAGTATTTTCTTGTTCATTTTTATTATGAATTTATTATGAATTGTCGCTATTTCTCAAAGTTAATATTGGAGCTCAGTATTATTATCTTCTTTAAATATTCTCCTGCACATTTCTCAAGCCCAGTTGGTATATACCAGCAAGCACTTGGGTTAGCATTACTCAGAATTTAAGTTTGTTGGTTACCAATTCAGAAGTTGTTGGCTATTACTTTTATGGGCGCAACTGTTCGCAAAGGGTATAAGTAACATCGAGCAGTTTTTAAGTGTCAGAGCTTCAACCAATTCGTTTTTTTTTCTCTTGTTCTCAAACTCATGCTTTTTATTAACTTGGTTGTTCACAGAATAAAGAAGAGAACTAATTTCTTCTTTGAGCACCTACTATTTGTATATATTGTGCCAGAAACTTTACATACAAACCATCTAATTCTTATTACAAACTTACCAGGTAGCATTAAACTCAGGTCTGCCTGACTTCAAGCCCACACACTTTTGCCTAAATGCATTTTCTTTCCTTGTTAAATGTCACAGAGCTCAAGACAGTTGATATTTAACAATATTTAGCAGAAATATTTTTGCTCTTAGAAAACGTCTTTCTTGCAGTTGCCAAAGTAGTATCATAAAACCCCTTGTATTACTTCATACTTTTGTTTAAAATCCTCCAGCCCCTCATTTCCTTCTTGGTGTAGTCAGGAGCCTTATTGTCTGATTCCCGCCAGTATTTGCAGATTCTTCCTCCGTACACCCGCAGCCACTTTGGGCCCCGTCAAAACAAATCTACTCTAGTTCTCTGAACTCTGCCCTGAGTTCTTTTCTGTTCTGTTCCCCTGTACATGTGGTTTGCTCCACCTGGAATGCAATTATTCCTAATCCCATGACAAATTTCTGCCCTTCTGTATTAATCTGGGTTCTCCAGAGAAACAGAACCGATAAGAGATATACCTATAAAGAGATTTATTGTAAGAAATTGGCTCACGTGGTTATGGAGGCTGAGAAGTCCTGGGATCTGCAGTCGGCAAGCTGAAGACCCAGGAGATGAGACTAGTATATATGACGGTATAGTTCTAGTCTAAGTCCGAAGACCTGAGAACCAGGAGAATTAATGGTGTAAATTCTAGTCCAGGTTCAAAAACAGGAGAAAACTGATTTCCCAGCAGGAAGTCAAGCAGAGACAGCGAATTCTTTCTTACTCTACTTTTTTTGTTCTATTTAGGCCTTCATTGGATGGGATGTGGCCCAGGTGCATTGGGGAAGGCAGTCTAATTTAATCAGTCTACCAATTCAAATGTTAATCTCATGCAGAAGTACCCTCACAGACACACCCAGAATTATGTTTAACCAGATATCTGGGCTCCTTGTGGGCCAGTTAAGTTGACACATAAAATTAACTATCTATTTAACCTAAAAGTCACCTATGCTTTCAAGCCTTTCCTGAGCATTCCAGGCTGAGTTAATTGCTTCTCAACACCTGTGGCAGAGATTGCTAGCTGTTCAACCAATCCAGTGTTCTTTTCCTGTTGGGCACACAGCTGGACTACATTACCCAAATTCCCTTGTGCTTTGGTGTGGCCATGTAGCCTTATACTTAAATTTCTCCCACACAATCTGCTCTTCTCCTCCTGTCTGTTAGTTGTTTGCTTATACAGACAAGGCATCTTTAGATGCCATATGTTGAAATGCCAGAGCCTCTGTCAACTGGGTTCCTGAATGACTGAAGGAACACATCTGCCACTCTCCCACCCTGTCTCAGCCCCACTGTCCTATTGATTGAATTTTATGTGAGAAATACAATTTTATTGTATATTGTATTAAGCCACTGAAATTTGGGGATATATGTGTTACAACAGCAAGTCATACCTTACTAATATACACATTGTAACAGGCGTTCTTAACATCCCTTCCCATACTGTTATGTGCCCAGCTTTGAGCTACCTGTATCTGGGATATGGAGTTTCTGGCATGCTGACCACTTTGCATTTTAAGCACCTGCAACTCTCTGCTTCACTGTCTGAGGGATTTCTCTGGCAACATAGAAGCTTGCCATGCACAGTGGCAACCTGGAAGAGCAGGAGAGAGCCTTCGCCAGGAGGGGACAGAAGTCAGTAGATCAAATGCTTCAGGTTTCCCTTCTACCCTGGGACAACTGTGAAGCATGTTTCACACAGTTCTCAGAGGGTGCACTGTGGGATTTGGCCCACTGCCCATGTGGTAACCTGCTCTTTAGTGCACCTTATATACTGGCCCTTCTCCTTTCCCTGTCTCACATATGCTTCCTGGAATCACCTCATAATAAGCTGCACCCAAGGTCTTCTGTCTGGGTCACCGTTTGGGGGTCCCAAACAAAGACACACATCCATTATAGCTCATCTCATATTGCCTTTTAAATTTTTTTAAAAGATTGGCACCTGAGCTAACATCTGTTGCCAATCTTTTTTTTTTCCCCCTTCTTCTTCTCCCCAAAACCTCAGTAAATAGTTGTATATTCTAGTTGTATGTACTTCTGGTTGTGCTATGTGGTACGCCACCTCAGCACGGCCTGATGAGCGGTGCCATGTCCGCACCCAGGAACTGAATTGGTGAAACCCCGGGCTGCTGAAGTGGGGCGCAAGAACTTAACCACTTGGTCACGGGCCAGCCCCCTCACATTGCTTTAAATCATTGTCCTTATGTCTATGTCTTCCACCAGACTATGAGAACCTTGAGACACTATGGCAGGCAGAATTCTAAGATGGCTCCCAAGATTTCTGCCTCCTGATGTACATGCTTTGAATAATCCCCTCATCTTGAGTGTGGCAGGACCTGCGAATATGAACGAGATAGTCACTCCCTTGATTAGGAACATTATACAGCAAGGTGATTATGTTCCATTATATACAATTCTGTCTTAGCTGACTGAAGTTAGAGATCCCCCTGCTGAATCTCAAAGAAGCAAGCCACAGTCAGTTCTACACATGCAAGGAAACGAATTTTGCCACAGACAGAGTGACTTTCGAACAGGACCCTGAACCTCAGATGAGACTCCAGCCCTAGCCAACTCCTTGACTGCAGACATGTGAGAATTGGATTACTCAGCTAAGCTATACCTTGACTCCTGACCCATGGAAACTGTGAGATAATAAATGCGTGTTGTTTTAAGCCATTAAGTTTGTGATAGTTATACAACATAGAAAGCTATTACAGACATGTATGTGTTCTTTTAAAAATTATTATGAAATATCTCAACATATAAATAATATTGAAGAATAATGCTCTAGTATCAGGTATGCAGTGTGAAGCTTGAACAAATATCAACATTTTGCTATACTTCAAATGTTTTTTTCAAGAATAAAATATTACAAATAATGTTGAAGGCTCCTGTGTAGACTTTCCTAATTCTGGTTCCATCACTTCCACCTGAGAAGCAACACACTGTGCCGAAGATGGTGTTCTGTATTCCCATGTATTTTTTAAAACATTTCACTACATATATGTATGTCTGAAAATGATACATATTATAATTTCTTTCTGTTTGATCTCTCCTTCTCTAATAGAAGTGAATTAAAATTCTTTCATTATGATTTTTTTGTTAATTTTCCTTTGTAATATTGTCCAATTTTCCATGATGAATTTCAACAATGTTTTGTTAGTTACTGCAACAGAGACATTTAATACTCATTGAGCAAGCATGTGCTCCATCACACTTGCCAGGCTCATAGCAGTTGGGTCACACCATGTGACAAATCCTGGCCAAATGCCGTTTAGTGGAAGTTGAGTATGTCACTGCTGGGTAGAAGGACTAAAGGAACCCTGTGGTACAGTCAGCTAATTTGTTCTCTGCCTTGGCAACCAAGGAAGCTGCCTGTTGAGGTGATCGAGCCACAGGATGGAAACAGCCTGGATTTCTGAGTCACCACGTGGATGATTGCTGGTCTGCAGACTTATGAAATCTGCTTGGGACTTTGTGGGAGTAAGAAACAATCCTTTGCACTGTAAGCCAGTATAATTTATAATTGTAGCCTAAACGACTCTGTCTGACATAAAAGCATAAAAATTCCTGTTATTTTATACTCATGTAATTGTGTTCATTTTATAGTTTATCCTCATTAAAGCTTTTGCCTGATATTCTACCATACGTGATATTGAAATTGCTATATCAAATTTTGATTAGTATGTTCCTGTATGTTTTTGACCATCCCATTATTTTCAATCCTTTGTTTTATTTAAGGCATAAATCTGCTAAGTAGGCTAAGCTGAGTATATTTTTAAAATCAAATCTAATAATTCTTTCCTTTTAGGTAATTTAATCCACGTACACGATTGGGATTACTAATAGATTTAAACTTATGTTTATGATTTTATTATTATCAAGGTTTTAGTTTCAATTAAAAAAAACCCCACAAATAATTAGTTGTCATCTGATATTATAGTCAGTAGCCCATACAACTTGTTAGCCTATTTAAAAAAAATCATTTTTTGCACTCAGAGCTGTTTTTATTCAAGATCCTTATTGAAGAGACTTTTCCCTTTGGGTTCACCATTCATCTTGATGAGGTCCATACATGCTGTGTAACACTTTTTTTTGGTGAAAGTGTGTAGATCATAAGCTCCATTAGACTCTTTTATGTCTGAAAATGTCTTTGTTTTGCCTTTACCTTTGAATGGTACCTAGCTAGGTATAGCATTATTTTTTTCCTCAGAATTTTGGTGCTATTACTTCACTAACTTCTAATGTCTATAATTACTGACAAGTTTCGTCTTAGTTGAATAACCGTTATTTTATAGGTAATTTGTCTTTTCCTTGTGGTTTCTTCCAAGATTTTTCTTTATTAGACATTCTGAAATTACACTATAATATATCTAGGATTTATTTTTTAACCTAGTATTTGAATTTAGCTTTTGATGTAAGAATTCTTGTCTTTAATTCTTGAAAATTCTCTTTTTTTCTGCTTTATTGAGGTATAATTGATGAATAAAATTGTAAGATATTTAAAGTATACAACATGATGATTTGATATAGGTATACATTGTGAAAAGATTCCCCTCATCATGCTAATTAACACATCCATCACCTCATGTGTTTACTTTTTTTTGATGAGAACATTTAACTTCTATTCTCTTAGCAAATTTCAATTATACAATACAGTGTTATCAACTATAGCCATCATGTGATACATTAGATATTCTGAACTTATTCAACTCATAATGGAAAGTTTGTACCCTTTGCCAACCTCTTCCTCCACTCCCCGGGCCCTGGCAACCACCATTCTACTCTCTGTTCCTGTGAGTTCAACAAAAACAGCCATTTTAAAATGAACAATCCAATAACATTGAGTACATTCACAATGTTGTGTAATCACCACTTCTATCTAGTTCCAAAACATTCCATCACTCCAAAATAAAACCCTGAACCGTTAACTGTTTTCTCTCCTTTCCCTTTTCCCCTCAGTCCCTGGAAACCAGCAATCTGCCTTCCGTCTCTATGGATTCAGCTATTCTGGATATTTCATATAAATGAAATCATACAATATGTGACTTTTTGTGCCTGGTTTCTTTCACTTAGCGTTATGTTTCTGAGGTTCATCCATGTTGTATTATGTATCAGTATTTCATTCCTTTTATGTCCAAGTACTATTCCATTGTATGTAAATACGATGTTTGTTTATCCATTCATCCCTTGATGTATGGGGCGGTTTCCACCTTTTGGCTATTGTAAATAATGCTGTTGTGAATAAGCGTGTACATGCATTTGTTCAAATAACTGTTTTTAGTTCTCTTGAACTAGCTTATACCCAGGAGTAGAATTGCTGGATATGATAGGTAATTCCCCCCCAGCAATAAACTGTAATTTTAGAACAATTTTAAATTTACAGAAAACATGCAAAGATCCTACAGAGATTTCTATATACACCACATCTAATTTCTGCTATTACCAACATCTTATATTAGTATGGCACATTTGTTACAATTAATAATCCAGTAGCAATACATTAATATAAAGTCCATACTTCATATTTCCATAGTTTTTGCCTAATGCTCTTATTCTGTTGCAGAATCTCACCTAGGATACCACATTATATTTAGTCATCATGTCTCCTTAGCTTGATATGTCTCCTCTTGGCTGTGACAATTTTTCTAGCTTTTCTTGTTTTTGATGACCTTGGCAATTTTGTGGAGTGCTCTTCAGATGCTTTGTAGAATGTCCCTCAATTGGGATTTGTCTGACGTTTTTCTCATGATAAGACTGGGGTTACCTGTTTTCGGGAGGAAGACCACAGAAATAAAGTGCCATTTTCATCACATCATATCAAGGGCACATACTATCAACATGATTTATCACTATTGATGTTGACCTTGATGACTTGACTGAGGTAGTGTTTGTCAGGTTTCTAAGGTTACTCTTTTTTCTCCTTTTCCATACGTACTCTTTGAAAGGAAGTCACTATGTGCAGCGCACACTTAAGGAGCGAGGAGTTATGCTCCATCTCTTTTTTTTTTTTTTGAGGAAGATTAGCCCTGAGCTAACATCTGCTGCCAATCCTCCTCTTTTTGCTGAGGAAGACTGGCCCTGAGCTAACATCCGTGCCCATCTTCCTCTACTTTATATGTGGGACGCCTACCACAGCATGGCTTGCCAAGTTGTGCCATGTCCGCACCCGGGATCCAAACCAGCAAACCCTGGGCCACGGAAGCAGAACATGTGCACTTAACCGCTGCACCACGGGGCTGGCCCCGCTCCATCTCTTTGATGGTGGAGTATCTACATAAATTATTTGGAACAATTCTCTATGGGGGATTAGTCTCTTCTCTCCCACTTATTTATTTATTCAATTTAAATAAATAAATGGACTCATGTTACTTATTTTAGACTTTGGGTAATAATCCAATATTACTTTATTTCATTACTCAAGTTCCCATGAGCTGCATTTGTTTTTATCCGAGAAATGGTGAATAGGGCATGAATCAGATTCCCTTCTTTGCCTTGGCTTCCAAAAAGCTCAGAGCCACATCGGTGGCCTTGCAAAAATTGCTTAGAAATTGATGCATTTTTACATTAATCTGATTTCCCACTCTATTCTATGTCTGTAGCCTCATTTCTCTTTTCTCCTCACTTTCTTCTAATTCGTATTATCTTGCTGTACTTTATGAAAGTGTCTATATAAGCCACTTTAAATTCTTTCTGAAAGAAGGCCAGAAGTAGCCACCTGCACTTACTCACCTTCGTTCTTTCCATCAGTCATCACCTGCCTCTTCCATCCTTTCCTGTTTATTTGCTCACCTCTGCCAATGGTCTGTCTGGGATCCCAATGCCAGGCCCTACTTCTGGCAGCTGCTGGGCCTTGGATTGCTATGAACTGGCTCTGCAGAGCTGCACCAGGTGTTGGACATTTCTCTGGTCAGCCTCACGTCTGGCTGGTCTCGTCGGCAGGGCCAGGGAGGCTAGAGTCAAATTTCGTCTTTAACTAGACTCCTGAGGGCTCATGGCCTTTCTTTCCTCGTTTTCTTTTTTTTCTTAAACCACTTTATTGAGGTATGCTTAACATACAAAAAGACGTACATATTTAATGCATATAAATTGATGAGTTTGAAGATAAGTATACACTTGTGAAACCATCACCACAATCAAGGTCATAAACTTATCCATCCTCCAAAGGTTTCCTCCCATGTCTTTTCTTTTCTTTTTTTGGTAAGAGCACTTAACATAAGATTTACCTCCTTAGCAACTTTTTAAGTATACAATTCAGTATTGTTAACTATAGGTCCTATTTTGTACAGTAGATTTCCATAACTTATTCTTCTTGCATAACTGAAACTCGGTAACCTTTGAGTGACACCCCCCCATTTCTCCTTTCCCCCAGGCCCCTGGTAACCACCATTCTGCTCTCTGCTCTTATGAGTTTGCCAATTTTAGATTCCTCATAAATGTGGGATCATGAAGTATTTGTTCTTCTGTAACTGGCTTATTCCACTTAACATATGTCCCCCAGGTCCATCCATATTGTTGCAAACGGCAGGATTTCCTTCTTTTTTGTGGCTGAATAATATTCCATTTTTTTAATTTATCCATTCACAGATACTTAGGTTGTTTCCATGTCTTGGATATTGTAAATAACGCTGCAGTGACCATAGGGGTGCAGGTATCTCTTCAAGACAGTGATTTCATCTTCTTCAGATATATAATCAGAAGTGGGATTGCTGGCTCATATGGTAGTTCTATTTTTATTTTTTGAGGAACCTCATAGATCTCCATTTCTTTAGGGTCAGTTTTTGGAGTTGTATTCATTTCCCTCAGTGATGTCATCTTTACTGATTCTTCGTGATCCTTGTATCCTTGTGCTGGTATCTGTGCTTTATCAGAGTAAGGCTGTCTTCTTCCAGACTTCACAGGCCTGATTTGGCAGGGAAAGGCCTTCACTAGTCGGTTCAGTTTGGGGTACTGCAGGAGTCAGCTGGTAGCATCTGGGGGCAGGGGGAGGGCTTGCTATGGGAGTCTCTCATTGAGCGCAGCTGATGCCCATTCTCTGATGTCGGGGGAGGGAATGGGTGGGGAGTTGGCGCAGGGGCGGGGTGGGGAGAGCTGCGTAGGGCTCCGCTGGCTGGGCTCCCAAGTTGGGTGGGCCTGCTGGCTGGGCTTTGCATTTAAGCGGGGCTGCTGAGTGGGCTCCCTGGCGAGACGGGGCTGCTGGCTGTGCTCCACAGTCACGTTGGGGCCAGCAGCTGTGCTTGCCACCACCTATGTTCGCTCCAGGTCACAGCTGTGTTCTGGCATGGCACTGCCGCCGGTTGGATGTGCAATTGCGCAGGGCTGCCGGCTCTGCTCTGCACTCACTCCTGGTTGGATGGCTCCTCAGGCTGGATTCCCTGATTGGATGGAGCCTCAGACTGGACTCCCTGATTGGATGGGGCTAGTGGCGGGACTCCGGCTTCAGGTGGGGTCACAGGTCCGGCTTCGCAGTTGGACGCGGACTCAGGCGGTGCTTGGTGAGGAGGCGGGGATGCAGACTGTGCGCTGACGTTGTGCAGGCCACAGCCTGGGCTTGGCCGTCAGGTAGGCTGCTGGCTGTGCTCCGCTGCTGGGTGCTGTTGTGGGCCGGGCTCTGAGGCTGCTCAGGGTCACTGTTCAGGCTCCCTGGTTATGTGGGGCCAGAGACTATGCTCAGCAGTTGGGCATGGCTGCTGGCTTGGCTCCTTGCCCGAGCGGTAGGATGTGCTCCACAGCTGCAGGGTGTCTGTGGCCAGACTTCCCGACAGGGTGGCACTGGAGGTTGTGCTCAGCAGCTGGGCGGGACTGTGAATTTGCAATGTGGTTAAAGTGTAGCTGCTCCTCTTACCCTTCCAATGCAGTCTTTCTTGGTTTCTGTTGTCCAAGGAGGTGCTTTAGCCTAACTCCCCAGGTTCTGGGATTTTCACAATGGCGTCTTATCTATGGATGTTTGCTAGTTGGTCTTCTTGTGAGGGGCACTGAAGTCAGAACGACCTATGCCGCCATTTGATTATGTCACAGGAACAGAGTTGTGGATTCAAATACCACCTCTGTCATTTAGTAACTGTATGATCTGCGGCCAGTTAACCTCTCTGAGGCTCAATTTAAAATGAGGATATTTAGAGTGGGGATAATGAGGCTACCTCGGAGAGTTGTGATGAGATGAAAGGAAAGTGTTTGTGTGGCACATGGCTCTCAATCAATCACAGATTCCAAGGACAGTTGTATTTAAATTTGAGTGACTACCAATCATATGGAAGAAAAAGAGTTGTTTAGCTATTTACAAGAAGTTATTTTGCAGATGAAATTTTCCAACTTAGAGAGACAGAGTAACTTGCTCAGGTTTCTTTCTCACAAAGCTTGTAATTGTGACATAGATGTGAGAAGAAATTGAAAGATATATGTATTTCTGAACTGGAAACCCCTAAAGGGAGGCAGGCAAGGTGGGAAAGTCTCACGGTTACTGATGAGGGAGAAATGGCTGGTTTGATGTGTGTGGTCGTTTCTCTACAGACGACTCCATCAACCAGTGTGTGGCAGTGACCGTGGTGTTTGACCTTTCGTTTGGTCACTGAGCCCTTTGGGCCAGGCTTTGAAATGCTTAGATGGAGTGAACATGAGGGGAGGAAAGTGATGTCATGTGAGACCAGAGGTGCGCCTTGAGGCAGATCATCTAGGATGCTGAAGGGCAGTCTCATTAATCTGAGCCACTGAAGATTTTTGAGCGTGAATGGAAGTGTTTTTAATTCAGCCAACACTATGTGTCCGTGATAAAGATGTGACTCTGATACTGGCCCTGATATCGGTTCCCCTACATTAAATTCAACATATATAGTGCTTAAAACCAAAGTACTCATCCCCTTTCCCTGCCTACTCCTCAGCTTCCTGGCACTAGAATCCGCTGTCCACATGGAGGCAGACAACCAAGGAGACTACCTGCAGATTCCCTTATCTTGCCACCCTCCTCTCTGCAAGCGGCCTCGCAAGGCCAAACGCAGGCTGGTGGGAAAGCACCAACCAGCAAGGCCGTGGGCTGCCCCTCCCTACAAGCAGCCACATTCCTTGCAACCTTTAAAATCCCTTGCCTCCCATCTTTCAGGGAGATGAGACGAATTTGAGGGCTCATTCTTGTTTCCCAGCTGATGTCACCTGAAATGAAAACCTTTTCCTTGTCATAAACCTGGCGTTCCAGTTTTTATTTGGCCCCTCTTGTGTGGCAGGTAAAGAACCTCTTTGTCGCCAATACCAACTCTGGAAGTGGGGAAATTGTGCTGGCATCTTCTCCCGGCCAAGAGTCCAGACTGTTCTCTCCTAGGAGCTCACTCTCCCACCTGTGTGCTGGCCGGTTCCTTCTCTGGCCTTTGCACTAAATGATAAACACACTTCACTTGCGAGCTTTCATAACATGGAGGAAACATTGTTAGCAGAAGAAGATGTCTTGTCACAGCTGGAAAGACTGTTTGGTGGAGTTTTTTTTCACAGATTCTTAGGGTCACCAATTCTGGAACAGCTCAGCTGGGTGGTTCTGGCTCAGGGTCTTTCATGAGGCTGCATTCAAGATGGTGGCAGGGGCTGCCGTCTCTGAAGGCTTGGCTGGGGTTGGTGGATTTGCTTCCAAGAAGGTTCCATCATATGGCTGTTGTCAGGAGGCCTCAGTTCCTCACCACGTGACCTTTCCACAGGGCTTCTCACAACATGGTGGCAGACCTCCTCCAGAGCAAGCAAGTGAGCAAGTGAGAGAGAGGTCATGGAAGGGTTTAAAACAGATTTTCTCTTTTTTCCTCTGTTTTCCCCCTTTATACAGAGTGGTTTGCAAGTGCTTCTCCCTGGTTCCTTGATGCCAAAGGAAGGCCCAGATTTATATTAGCAGGTTGGAGCTTTTTTGTCGTATTGAGGATATTGCAGATTAGTCACCTAACCTGTGAGTCACTTGACTCACCAGTAGTCAACAGGCTGTCCTCATCCTCTTCCTCCTAATATCACAGTGTCACACGAGCACAACTTCAGCCAGTGATTGGAAGGAGCTTCCTTTTGTGAGTAAGAAAGTCTCATTGAAGTCTCTGTCTTCCATCCAGAATTTCGGTTCTACTCTCCTGCTTAGTGGTACGTTCTGATGCACCCATGTGCTCTTTGGGCTTATGCATTCTCTTTGTTTGGAAAGCTCCTTTCCAGAATTCAGATAAATTTATGCTTAACCTCCTTAGATAAGCCTTTTTTGACCAACTCATTTAAGGTAAAACACTACTCCTTTACTCTATTTCCCACCAAAATGTAAATTCCATGAGATAGGGACTTTGTTCAGTTTGAGATAGCTCTGTTGCCCAGTGCAATGCAGAAAAACTGATAACATAGGGTGACAGGGTGTACTCAATAAATACTTGTAAACATAAATGAATGAATGAAATTATGGTGTTATCTGTAAACATTGATTATGTGTCGTGCACTGTACTGGGGACCTTGAATACATTATTCTATTTAATCTTCATATACCTATGTGGCCAAGATCAAAGTCATACTGCTAATTAGTGACAGAGATAGATTTCAAGGTCTGAGTATACTGAATTTGTATATCATATAATTTTAAGTACATAAGGATCACTGAATACTTAAGGAAGCAATAAATTCTATTGTGTTCTAAATAATATTTTATGGACTATAAACAGTATAGTCCATGTACAGTTTTGCATGGACTATACAGTGTATTGCAAACTGGAAACAGTAAACATGATCTAGTTTTTGGTTTTCAACATTCAACTACCAACAAATAGAATCTTGGAAGTGTATATGGTACGTGGAGCCCATGCTGGGACAACTCTTTGCCCTCAGTCTATTTTTTTTCACCCCACAGGACCAATCATGGGAACCACAGACAACCCTTTGAGGCTGAAAACTTCATTTGATCAAGTGAATTACCATTGCCTTAAATTTACCTTCTTTGTAATAAATGAAGGGATGGATTATATATCCCATCTTCTAAATAGCCATCAAAAGTCCTGGTAGGATTCCCATTGTTCTCTGGCATTAGGACTTTAAAAGTACAAATGCTTAAGTCTTTAGGGTCTTTAGTAATATACTTTCTTGGAAAATACGTCAAGATGAAGTTGTCAGAGGTCTTTAAAAATCACTGTGAGCAAATAAATCTCCAAGGCTGTTTGGGTCTAAGGGGACTTTTATTCAGCCTAGGGAGTTATCTTGTTGACGAGAAGCTTACTAAACACTGAATAGAAGAAAACCCATTTACAAGAAATGGGCCAGTTGGTGCATCAAATCAGTGGTTAATCTAAACCTGGTGGAGAAACACATACATTATGTTAGCTTAGTAGACTGCACATGGGTCATACATTTTCTTTCTCATTTGTTCCAATCACAAACCAATTCAGCTTTGTGGACTGTGTACTGAAGAGTCTGTCCATAGATGCATGAAGAGAAATTGAGAAATAGTGTGCAGAAAATTTAGATTATATAGTCTATTTAGGGAAATACCTAAATATAGCAAATTATCATCAAGCCTTCTGCACTGCTCTAGCAATGTGAATATAAAGTAGTTTTCTTTATGAAAAATTATGAAAATTTCAGCTATGTGTGTATTATTTTCAGTAGTTGGGAAGAGTAATTATTGAATTTGAAATTTAAAAAGTAAGTAATTTTTGTAAGAAATTGAGAATATGGTAATTACTTAAATCTGAAATAACAGTTGCATCTTTTGGAAAGGCAACACAAGTCTTCTTCTAGCATTGTGCCACTAGGGAACAGCTCCACATGGAGAAACGTTGGCCAGGAGTGGGGAGACCATGAGTACAGGACTGGGGAACCCTGAGTTCCAGCCCTGGTTTTCTCAAACTCTTGTGATTTGACCTGGGTTAACTCACTTCACTTTCCGGGACTCAGTTTCCTTGTCTGTGAATGGGGATTTACACCAGATCTGTAGTTCGAGTTCTTAGGTTTTAGATCTTTCTTCAAAATATTTATTAAAGCATTATGTCTAAGCCTAAAACGAAGAACAAATAAAAATAGGGCTGCTTTGGTTGCAGTTGAGGCAAAGTGATAACTGAGCACTTAAAATTTCCCTGGTCCTAACTCACCATTGCCCACGAGGGGTTTCCATAGAAGATGATGGGAATATTTTATTTTTGGTAGATTGTTCCTAAAGTTTTTTCCAGCTCTAATGCTTTGAGATTCTGTGTTTGGGTCAGATTTCCATTTTGAATTATGTAAAATGATTCCTTCATGCAACAAATATTTATTGAGTTACTACTATATACCAGGTGTTGTTTAGATGCTAGAAGATAGAGAGATGAATAAACAAACAAACAAATATTCTTTCTCTGATGGAGCCTACAGTTAATGAGGAATGATACAGTAGAAAAATAAACAGGGGCTGGCTCCGTGGCCGAGTGGTTAAGTTCACGTGCTCCGCTGCGGCGGCCCAGGGTTCGGATCCTGGGCACGGACATAGCACTGCTCGTCAGGCCATGTTGAGGCGGCGTCCCACATCCCACAACTAGGAGGACCTGCAACTAAGATATACAACTATGTACGGGGGAGGGGTTGGGGAGATAAAGCAGAAAAAAAAAAAGATTGGCAACAGTTGTTAGCCCAGGTGCCAATCTTTATTTTTTTATTTTATTTTATTTTTTTTAAACAAATAAATATGTCATATACCAGATGATAAGTACTATAAAGAAAGATAAATGCGTGAGGGGCCTGGGCCTTCTGGGATGGGAGGCTGTATTGTTATTTCATATAGGGTGGTCAAGAAAGTCCTCACTGAAAAGAGAACACGGAATGCAGAGACTCTGAGGTAGGGGTATGCTTGGCTTGTTCATAAACAAGCAAAGAAGCCAATTTGGCTTGGTTGGACTGGGCCAAGGGAAAAGTTATAGGAGATGATGTTACAGTGGTCTTTCAGAGGGGGAGAGTGGAATGATGGTGCAGATCATGTAGGATTTCTAGGCCGTTGTAAGGGCTTTAGATTTTTCTTCAAAGTGGGCAAGTATACAAGAAGAAAGATCAGTTCAGAGGTTAATAGAGCAACCTGGGTGAGATGTGTGATGGCTTGGACTAAGGTGATAGTGGTGAAATAGTGAGAAGTTGTTACTTTCTGGATATATTCTGAAGGTAAAGCCAACAGGATATATTGATGAATTGGATGTGTCGTATGTGAGAAAGAGAGGAGTCAAAGATGATTCTAACTTTTTCAGCTGAGCAATTGGAATGATGGAGTTGCTATTTAGTGAGGTGGAAAATCCTGCCAGAGGAACAAATTTGAGAGTAAGATAATCCAGAGCTATGTTTTGGCATATGCTTATTAGACATTCCAGTGGATGTTGAGTAAGTAGTTGAATATATGAGTCTTGAGTTCAGGCAAGAGCTCTAGGTTGGTTATCAATTTGAAACTAATCAGCTTATAGATCACATTTGAAGCTATCACCCAGAGTATGAGTATAGATTGAGGGGAGCCCAAGTACTGAGCATTCCAATGTTAAGAAAGTAGAGAAATAAGGAGAAACAAACGAAGAAGACTGGAGAGAATGGTTTGTGATATAGAAGTGGAGTCAAGAGAAAGCACATGGAAGCCAACTGAGGAAAGGGTTTTGACAAGGGTAATTGATCAACTGGTCAAATGCTGTGGATGTCTTAAGTAAGATGAGGTCTGAGAAGGAGGAGATCATTGGTGACTTGACAAGACTGTTTGAGTGAAGTAGTGGTGACTAAGGCCTTGATTGAATTGCATTCAATAGAAGACAAAGCATCAGGGAGTACAATAAAATTTTTGATGAGTTTTACTATAAACGTGAGCAGAGTGAACACAGTACATGGTAACAAGAAGTTATTTATAAGATGGAGTATATTACTGAGTGTTTGTGTGCTAATGATCCAGCAGACATGGGGAAATTTGATGATGCCTTAAAGAGAGGAGAGTTCCTAGAACAATGCTCTTGAGTAGGTAGAGGATGCTGGGATCTAGGGCACAAGTGGCGAGGTCATTCTAAGATAGAAGGAGAGAGGTGGACTATTTTGGCATGGATGCAGGTATGTGTATACGTGTGATGATGGGAGCTTGTAGTATTTCTTTTCTGATTGCGTTAGATATCTCAGTGAAATGGAAGCCAGGTCATAATATGAAGGTCGAGGTGTTAAAGGTTTGAGGAAAGTGAAAAGGCTGTGAAATAAATACTCACGAGGAAAGGTGAAGACTAAGGTAGGGAAATATACTATGATTGCTTGGGCAGCATGAAGGCCTACTTGAGGTTCATGCTCTTGAATTTAAAGTGAGACCAGTCAGCATGGTTGTGTGTTTTTCTCCAGCTACTTGTATCTGTATGAATGCAGGTGCAAAGAAAGAATGAGGTTGAATTTAATCACATTGGGCAATATGGTTGAGGATGAGATTGGGTAAATGGAACATAGAATCTAAGTTGTGTAAGGAAAGAGGTTAGAACATAATGAGGACAGTAAACTGCCAAAAAAAAAAAAACCACACACACACAAAAATCAAAAGATTGTAAGTTCCAATGGGTAGAAGAAATATTGAAAATCTGGTGCCAGAGGGATTGAGGAAACATGTAGCAGGGGATGATTGCAAAATAGAATAATGTTTAAAATGGAGATTGTGAAGGAGATGCAGTTTAGGGCAGCATGTGGCTTAAGAGGGTTAGAGATCAAAATTATTGAAAGAGCAGAGGTAAAGGAACTGCATGGATGTTAAAATCACCAAGAATTATGACAGCAGTAGAGTTGGAGAAAATGATTGTGACTATATCTCAATTCTATTATGAAAATCATGTTGTATTTTACCTGAACATTCATACTTAGAAATTAGAACAGGAGGACAAATGTCTTTATTTTATGGCACAATTTTCACTGGAAGAATAGATTAAAAATCACTGCTCTGGGGTATGGCCCTATGGCTGAGTGGTTAAAGTTCCATGCACTCTGCTTCAGCTGCTGGGTTTGTGGGTTTGGATCCCAGACGCAGACCTACTCCACTCATCAGCCATGCTGTGGGAGCATCCCACATACAGAATAGAGGAGGAGTGGCACAGATGGAGGCTCAGGGCTAATCTTCCTCAAGCAAATAAAAAAGAGAGGAAGATTGGCAATGGATGTTAGCTCTGGTGCCAATCTTTTTTTTAAAAAATGTCTAATACTTATTTGAGGAGCAAGTTCTGCTAACAAACCGTTTATTTTGTTGTCCTAAATGAATATATTTCAAGTTTACCTGATTTTTCTTGTAAATGAAGTGAATAATACCCATGAAAACATAAACATTTATTTTTAGAATTAGATATTATAATCTGAATGATGTATATATATTAACTATACATTTCTTATGTTTCCAAACAGAGTTATAGTTGGACCCCACAAACAGAGGATGGATGTCTGTGGTAGTCTGAGTTCGACTGAGCCTTGTGATAACAGTGGAGACAGTTAAACTATGATCTTCCTATTTTCCCCTACATTTGAGGGAAAAAAGAAAGGTCATTTCAGATTTTGGCATGCAGAAAAAATTCAAAGATATCACTAGGGAAACTCAGTGTTCCAAGAAATTACCTGTTACATAACTTGGACAGATTGCCGTTCAGCATCTGTCTTTGGCAGTAAAGATTATATACTAAATTGGCCCCAATAAGAGCAATAAAACATGCCACATCTTGTGGTCCTATTTCTCCTGCAATTAGTCTCATGTTTCTCTTGTAATTTGTGTCAATTAGTGTCCTTATTTCACCTTCAAATTGGAGAAGAATGTTCTGGGCTGTAGCTTTTTTATTTTAAGACATTTTCTACCTGAATCCCAGAATTCAACTCAAATCACCTCATTTTACCAATAAGAAAACTGAAGACAGGGAAAGCACAATGGTTTGTTCAAGTTCACATTATTAATGGAAGTCTGCAGTTAAAAATAGATCTTCTGTACATTTCTGTATGCCATTGTCATTCAAATATTAGTTGTAAATAAAAGTTGGCAAGTTAACAACTTGACAGTTGAAAATGTTAATGATTCTTTATCTTTAAAAAGCTTCCTCAATTAAGACCGATATTCTGCTCTGTTTTCATAGCCCTATAGAAACATAATTGGAGTCTAGAGGAATCTAAGCATTAACATCGATAACAGTGGCATTTCTAAATAAAATTGGATTACAAGCTTTTAAGTATGTTAATAATTACTATATAGCATGACTACTACAAATATGTAAGTTTCTTTTTCTGAAACATTTGTTTCTATTCTAGATTGTAAAAGCATGAGAAGATGCGTTACTGCTTTTAAAAATCCGTTCGTAAGGCTTTTAGAGTAGTGATAATATATCCAAAGGTGAAGGAATATATTTCCTTATAAGTAGAAAAGAAGGAAAACTCTTATTGTGAATTTCGTGATTAACTTTAATCTTATTTTCTACATCATAACTCAGATATTAAAATCTTCTAATTTCAAAGCAATATTTCTTTTTTTAAATTATTTTTTTTCAAGTAATTTTATTGGGATTATAATGGTTTATAACATTGTGTAATTTTGGGTGTACATTATTGTTTATCAGTTCCTGAGTACACTTCATCCTGCTCACACCCAGTAGTGTAATTTTTATCCATTACCATACATATGTGTGCCCCTTTGTCCCTTTTGCCTACCCCACAACTACTTTCTCCCCTGGTAACCACTAATGGAATATTTATTTTTAAAAAATTTTCAAGTTTTATTTAGGTATAATTGACAGATAAAAATTGTGTATATTTAGAGTGTACAACATGATGTTTTGATATATATATTCATTGTGAAATAACCACAATCAAGTTAATTAACATGTCCCTCACCTCACATAGTTACCGTTTGTGTGTGGTAAGAACACAAGATCTATTCTTTTAGCAAATTTCAAGTATACAACATGATACAATATGGTATTTTTTTTTAAAGATTGGCACTTAAGCTAACATCTGTTTCCAATCTTCTGCTCTTTTCTTTCTTTCTCTCTCTTTCTTTCTTCCCTTCCTTCCTTCCTTTCTTTCTTTCTCTCTCCCTCCCTCCCTCTCCCTCTCTCTTTCTTTCTTCTTCCTTTTCTTCCTCTTCTTGTTCTTCTTTTTTCTCCCCAAAGCTCCCCTAGTTGTATATTCTACTGGTAGGTTCCTCTGGTTGTGCACAATATGGTATTGTTAACTATCGTCACTATTCTGTACTTTATATCTCCAAAACTTATTCATCCTCCGTAACTGAAAGTTTATGCCCTTTAACCAACTTCTTTCCATCTCCCCCCCTGCCCCAGCCCCTGGTAACCACCATTCTACTTTCTGCTTTTATGAGTTAAAACTTTTTTAGGTTCTACACATAAAGTGAGATTTTATGCAGTATTTGTCTTTCTAGGTCTGGCTTATTCACTTAGCATAATGTCCTCCAGGTTCATCCATGTTGTGGCAAATGGCAAGATTTCCTTCTTTTTTAAGGCTATATAATATTACATTGTGTGTGTGTATATATGTATGTATTGTATATATATATAGTATACATATTATAGTATACATATAGTGTGTATATATATGCCATATTTTCTTTATTTATTCATCTGTCAATGGACACAGGTTGTTTCCATATATATGTTGGCTATCGTGAATAATGCTGCAATGAACATGGGGAGAATGTTTATCTCTTGGAGATACTGATTTCATTTCCTTTGGATATATCCTGGAAATGTGATTGCTGGATTACATGGTAGTTATATTTTTAATTTTTAAAGGAACCTCCATACTGTTTTCTGTAGTGGCTGTCCTAATTTACAATCCCACCAGTAGGATACAAAGGTTCTTTTTTCTCCCTATCCACACCAATACTTGTTATCTTTTGTCTTTTTGATAATAGTCATTCTAAGAGGTATGAAGTGATATCTCATTGTGGTTTTGGTTTGCATTTCTCTGATGATTAGTGATTTGAGCATATTTTCATGTACCTATTGGGTTAAGTTTTGTGAATGACACAGTTTCTCACAGCCTCATATGCTATCCAGAACCCAGTTAACTTCATTGTCTTGAGTGACCTGGTGATTTTGTCCTCATGCAGAATGTTATATCCAGTCTATCCAAGGGAAAAAGGATGTTTTTTTTGAGGAAGATTAGCCCTGAGTTAACATCAGCCACCAATCCTCCTCTTTTTGCTGAGGAAGACTGGCTGTGAGCTAACATCTGTGCCCATCTTCCTCTACTTTGTATGTGGGATGCCTACCACAGCATGGCTTAACAGGTGGTGTGTAGGTCTGCACCCAGGATCCGAACCCGTGAACCCTGGGCCGCCGAAGCAGAACATGCAGACTTAGCTGCTGCGCCACCAGGCTGGCCCCAGGATATTTTTTAATAATAACATATAGTCAGTGTGCTTTGACAGCAACAGCAACGGTAATTTGGGTAGATCTAGTTTTCGGTTTTCTGTATTCGCACTTCACTTATTGAAAGGGATTCATCCATAAATATTCATTAATGATATTTTGCTACATGGCAAAGCAAGAAACAAAAAATAATGTTTTCCTTTTCTCTACAGATGCATTCTCATCATGTACCCTAGTCACAGTATATCTTTATTGAAATAAATTAAACCCTTATGTCCCGGTGGTCTAAGGTCTTAAAGTAATTTACTTTCTTGGGGCAACCTTTGCTCTCCAGTGACCTGCTATATCACACACCGCACCTGCCCAGTTGCCAGGTTACTTCTAGTTTATTTGTTTATTACCTTTGTTAGCACATCCATACTTTTCGATTTGGTATTATCTGCTTGTTACCTCAACAGTCTTGTTTTTATCCTTCACACTCTAGATATTATCAATAGAGACTGTGGAGGTTTTTTCCTAATTTACTCCTTTGCACAATTTGCTGATCTTACAGTAGCCAGCCAAAAGAAGATATTACCTTGGCTGAACTGGTTAATCTCAGTGTACTGACTGTGTAAATCCTTTGTGCCTTCACTAGAGCTCCTCTTACTTCACGATATTCTAACTACAAAGCCATCTAACAAAAAAAAAAAAAAAAAGAAAAAATCCAAAAAAACAAAACCATAACAAGAAACAGAAATGAAACAGTCACAAAAAAGTATCAACTATTAGCACTGATCCGTGAAGGATGATTACTATGTCCCTTCAATTGCTGTTGAGATGTTGTTCCCCCATGTGTTCAAACCACATCAGCCAGTGGCTGCAGGATCACTTGAATTATTTTCTATCTTGTGATCATAATGTATTGGCAATGTAGTATTAAAATTAAGCAGAATTCCTCTATGGAAAGAGGAGGCGCCTGGGACCTAGTAGGAAATCAATAAATGTCTGGGTTAAATATTAGATTTTCATTTTCTAGCAGCTGTGAACAAATCATTTATGTGATTTATGTGTTCATAACTAGGAATAGAGCAGTTATTTTGAAATATGGTAATAATAATATTAATAGCACCACTTGTAGAGTCCTCATGTGCTGGACAGTGTGCTATATACTTTAGTGCATATTATCTCTTTCAAACTTCAGGACTTTGTAATACAGTTTTCGTTATTTCTTGTATCGAAACCTAAGAGAAATTTCACCCATAGACCTTAAGCAAAGATACTCTGATGTTGTAAAGAATGCCCTCAAAGCATTCCTGTGTCAGACTATACTGGGACTGATCTGTCATCTTCACCTGACCCTGAGAAAAAAGAAGAGGATAAGTTAAACTTTTATTATTTTTTCTATTCTTTAGAATTTTGTTGTTCTTAAAAATTGAGATGATTCTGGGATAATCTTCAGGTGCTTTTTTTTTTTTTTTTTAAATGCTATTAACATTTTCCTTATTTGACCTCAAATCCAGGCGGGTTAGCCAGGAAGAATCCTGAACACTGTGAGGAGATAATCCCCTTTGTAGTTAAGTGTTGCCATCTTTGTGATGGAAGGGAAGATTCTGGAAATGCTTCTGCTATGCTTTTGTCCAGTGTAAGGTGTCAGACTGTGCCTACAGACCTGTGTCTCTGAAGTGCACCTGTACATGTAATCAGTGTGTAGGATGTGACAGGAAAAGGGGAAGTCCTGTAGCTCTGTCAATATCAGTCACAGTTAATCACTCTTATATTTATTGAGACAGAGTATTAAGTTCAACAAATATATATTGCACAATAACTATGGGGAAAACAATATAGCGAATTAAATAATCCAGAGTATAAGAAGATGCTTAAATACTATGCCTTCAGGAAGCTTACCATCTTATATTGGGAGTGACAAATACACAATACCTTCAGGTAGCTATTTTTGGATTATATTCAGATTTTATAGTTCTTTTCTTTTTCTCTGTGTGGGTTGGTCTGGTGGGATCTTACTCTGTCATTACTGGCAGATGTCCAGTTGAGTTTATTTTATGCTTGATAAGTATCGAATTTGTTGGAAGGCCAGTGTCTGGCTCACCATCTTTGTGGAACATCCAGTTCCCTATAGACATATAAGATGTGTATATTAACTCAATTTTTTTTGTTTTAGAAATAAATTCCTAAGTATAAAGTAACTAAAGGTATACATTTGAGTAAATATTTGTTCTGAAACTTTGTATGTGGTTGTGTGTGTTTACATATATGAAGGTGTGTGTTTTAGGATCATTGAGGGATCCTATCCCCATGAGATCAGGGTTAGAACAAGGGAAAATTGCTTTGTTGAAGAAATCAGTCACAATCCTCCAGTCAGAATGTTTGATTCTCTGAAATTTTCTAAAAGAGAGGATTCAGATAATACAGTAATGTAACTTGTTGTCATTTGGCTATTATCTATTTATTCTCCAAACAAGACATTCTGGAGTTAATACCTTAACCACATTATGCTTGAATGTAAGTTGATTTGAGCAGCTTTATATGATTATAACACAATACATAGTCGTCTATTGAATAAGTTACTCTCAGTAACTACTAACTGATCTCGCTTTTGTCTTCTGACATTATGTTCCTTTTTCTTGTGTGTTTTAAACAGAGATGCTTTCTCTGTGGTTTCAGGGGAATGAAGGCATTGCTGTGCCTGACAGCAGAGGGACAGAAAATTGGTCTACTACATCCTGATGTTTCATTTGTCTGTCTTTTTATTTTAAATTATGATTAAACTTTTCCATTACCGTCAGTAGCCTTTTTATTAAAACATAGGAAAATTAAACTTGGGAATAGATGTTGTTTTCTAGAATTACTGAATATATTCATATGGATTTATTTCTGAGGAACCTACAGGAGGGTGCATGGGGATTACAAATTATGTTTTGTTAACCACCTTTGCAGGCTTTTTTCTCCGTGTAATATTTTTGTCTTTCCTCAAACTGACAAGATTCTGGAGGGAAGATTGTGCTTGGATTTGCTAGAGAATATAGAGTAGGCAGAAGTCTGTGGGTAAGTGTGAATGTGAGTGTGTGTGTATGTGTTTGTGTGCAGGGAAAAGGGCAAACATTTAAAGTTATTTTATTTGGGAAGGTCTGTAACATCCTGAAATTGCTATACAAGATATATTGATTTTCTTCTTTTAATCTTTGGGAAAAGATTACTTTTTCTGTATTCTATAGCTTGTAATATGTTATACTTGTGGCCCTTTGCCATTTCTAAAAATCCAGGATTCAGACCAGATTCAGAAAAGATTCATAGGCTACCCAGCAATCCATATGCTGACTGGTAAGTCAGTGTTCAGTGACTGCCAGGTGTTAATCAATGTGTGGTGTTGGACATCTTGGCAAGAAAAAAGTTAAGAAGGAAGAAACATGGGAAAGTGAGACTGAAAAAAGGCAGCATATAATGTTGTAATGGTCTGTTATGTTAGAGTGTCTGATGTCATAGTTGAAGTCAAGGGCTAAGAATTCAGGACTCTTGAACTTAACTCCTGAATTTCTTTTGCTGCTGAAAGTTTGATATACTTAATTTTAGTGTAGTTACATAATTTTCATGTTAGAAGGGATAATCTAATAAAAATGGCAATTTTCAAGATAAGAAAATGAAGATCCAGAATGGCTGTTTCTCTCAAGAGAACTCAGCTATTTAGGGACAAATTCTTAGTTAAAAAGCAAGTCTTCAGACTCCCAGTGCATGTACTTACCATTAATTCCGGCACTGAAACTTGGATTTTTTTCCCAACTATAATTAATAGGTATAAAAGTCATGCAAAATATTTGAGATAAAGGAATTTACAGTTTATCCAGTTTACAGTTTTCTTGATGAATTTTCTGATGGCTGTTATTTCCTCCCAATGTCTTCTCTAAATCTTAGCTAATACTCAATGTTATTGTGACTTCTGTTTCCTACCCTTACACTATTTTATTGACTGCCCCCTCTCCTTGTCTTAATCTAGGCAATCTCACTTTTCCTTGGCAGCTATAAGGAACACAAAAAAAGTTAGTTGGCTGTCAGGACTGCTGGAAAACCAATTCAATTTCCAAGTACTGCTCAGGGAGTTACCTTCTCCGCTTCCCAGTCTAAGAATTTGTAGAGGTGCCAATAGGCGGAGAGTAGAGGATGAGAAGCAACCGGATTTGGACAGCACTGATTTACTCACACTGACGGCTGGCTGGGTCAGTAGCAGCACTGACAGGTCTGCAGCCCTGAGATGTTGTAAATAAACATGCCTGGATTTACCTACTTTTAGAAATACAAATCATCCTCCCCCCTTCATTGTCTTTTCTTTTGACTCTGCAAAGTTTCCCCCTATTTCTACCTTAGGGACAATATGTGTCACTTCCTGGATAGTCCTCAAAGTGCTGCTTATTTTGTGCCATTACTGGGCTTGAGCATCTACTTTACTACACTACTATCATGTCAGTGTAATGTGGGAAGAGATGTGGGGTCCCAGGCTACCTTGTTCATAACTGTGCAGTCCTTTCTTAAGGATTTCTAATCCTGGAGGGTTTCCTTCCAAATGTGTGGAAATAGTATTTATGCTTCTGTGATCTTAATTGTGCAAAACAAGCAAACAAAAGCTCAAGCTATTTAAGTTTATCTTACAGACGTCAATTAACATTAAATTGACCTATTTTTTTTCAGTGTCTTTGTTCTTTAGTTCTATTTTTGATGCAAGGCTATTCTTCCTTAGATGATTAAACCTACTTATCTCCAAAATGTTATTTGAACTTGAATCTGTCTATATATGTTTACAATCATGAAATTACCTGCAAATTTTCTAAATAATCTTTGCCTTATAATTTATGTTTCTGGACTTTTCTAGCAATCAAAGTTGTTTCAGCTATTTATGCCCTTTTTGATATGTAAGGTGTTGGTGAAACAAACTCCCGTGTATACTGGGTTGGGCTCCAAGTCATAGGAAATAATGAGTAATGTAAGATTTCACATTAAAAATCCTTGTCAGGTTCTCCAGGAGGCTAGATTTAGGGTGAGATTTTTTCTATGAGATTGTAACTTCCTGGAGGTTAAGATTATTTCATTTTTAGTTACCTATCCGGATCATCTCACCTGTGAATAGGCATACTCTGTGTATGTGGTCAATCTGGAGCCCAGTGTAGGTAATTTGTCTTAGAATTGTGAGCATTTAACTTCATTTGAGATAGAAATCTATTTATTTAATGAGGACAAGATTTTCAGGTATGATAGAAGGCCCTAGACCTCCTTAGGCAGGGCATAGACCAAATCTACCATGTGTTAAAAGGTGTAAGAATGGGAAAATAAATGGCAAAAGGAAAGTTGAAAGAAAATAATGGTAAATAATGGTGAGTGTTTAAGGAAAAGTAGTAAAAGAAAATGTAAAGTAGGTTTATTTATATGAAGGATGTAGAAGGATAAACAAAAACAGTTCAAAGCTAATACTGAAGTTATTAAAGTAAAGCACCTGGAGCTTCAGTGGGAAAAAGTTCATGCTCCAATGCCATGAAGTAGTAGTGAGCAGAATCATTTCCTGTTACATATGCTTCATCCAGCCTCAAAAGTTAAAATGCCTTTGCTTTCTTTGAACTTGCCTGTCACGTTTTATCTAGTGATGGATTACACAATATTACCTTCATAAACAGCATATGAACTGTGGGGAGCCTGTTTTCACTACTTATTCGGAAAGATGAACAACTCCGCATGTTATATGATAAATGATGCTTCTTCTAATTCCAAGATTTTAATTGTTGAATTGTAATCACAAAGTATAGATGATATATTTGTTTAATTAAGAAAGTCTGATGTTCATGCAGAAATAAGAAAATGTGTATCAGTGGCATACAAGAGTCAACACTGAGGGCTAAGTTCTTCACGACTGAGTTATCTTTATCTATCATGTCTTATTTAAGGGAGATAGTTTAAAAAAGTTTTTTAATTTATGAACTTACAGTTTAAATGGTCTTCATCTGAACCCCTAATAAGCTTGACTTTTTCAGTTGTATAATTTTTTTTGTGTGTGTGTGAGGAAGATTGGCCCTGAGCTAACATCTGTTGCCAGTCTTCCTCTTTATGGTTGAGGAAGATTGTCCCTGGGCTAACATCTGTACCTGTCTTCCTCTATTTTGTATATGGGATACTGCCACAGTGTGGCTTGAGGAGCAGTGCTAGGTCTGCGTGCAGGATCCCACCCTGAAAACCTGGACCGCCAAAGCAGAGCTCACGAACTTAACCGCTATGCCCCCGGGAAGGCTCCTTCAGTTGTATAATTTATCAGCAGCTTAATTTTTATTTTTCATCTTTGAATCCATTGTAGTATTTGAATTTAAAATGAATTTAATTAAAGGGCAAATAAGCAATGAAGAAAATAGAATAGGGGTGAGAGCAAGTTGTTGCCATTTGATAGAAAGGTGAGAGAACTGAGATAGGAGTCACCTCATGGAAATTCTGGTCCTAGGCTGACTCTCACTCACTATGTCGACCTTATCTCCCTGGACCCCAAAAGCCTTCTGTATAAATTAAAACAGACAGATTGGAGGATTCCTGGGGCATAAACTGGATACTTGTTTAACCAATAGATTCCCTTTTCCCACTGGACATGTAGCCTCCTTTGCATTTAGAGATGTCCATGTGACTGAATTAGGGCCAATGAAATCTGAGATGAATGATGTATACCATTTCCTGTCCTGGCCCATAAAAATTCCCACAGGCAAATGTCTCTTTATCTATCTCTTGAATGGAAAAGACTGTAAGGGCCTGGACGAGGGCAGGTTCACAAAACAGAATAATCCTGGGGCCCTGAATGACTGCATGGAGCAGAACTCCTTTTGCTGTTCCTCGCTGGGCTGTTGTCTGAGTAAGAAATCGTCTTTTATTGTGTTAAGCTACTGTAAATTTGAGGCTATTATTAAAGCAATTAACCTGTCTTACTGATACAATGGACAAGAGTCCTTCTAGTTTTAAATATTGTGATTTGCCAAAAACCATTAAGAAGAGTTAAGAAATGTGAAAACACTTTCAAAAGTAAAAGCCTTTATAAGTGTAAGTAAAATTTTTCTAATAGTCAAGGTAGATTTGCAGAAGTATTCAAAATAATTTAAATTTAATATTTATTTCAATAAAGCAGTTCTTGTTTTGCACAATTCCAATATGCATGGTCTTTAGTTACCATGGTTTAGGTAAATGACACCAAATTCCCAACAACACAGCTCAAATTTCAGTTGCCACAGTATAACTGTGTGTAAAAAACAGACTTCACTGCTAGCTCTTCAGTCCACAAATTATTACATAAATAACAGATGTGCATTATGATTAGTGACCAATCATGTCACATCTTTTTTTTTTTTTTTGAGGAAGATTAGCCCTGAGCTAACATCTGCCACCAATCCTCCTCTTTTTGCTGAGGAAGACTGGCCTTGAGCTAACATCCTTGCCCATCTTCCTCTATTTTATATGGGGGACGCTTGCCATAGCATGGCTTGGTAAGTGGTGCGTAGGTGCGCACCCGTGATCCGAACCCGCAAACCCCAGGCCACTGAAGTGGAATGTGCTAACTGAACCACTGCGCCACCTGGCCGGCCCCTCATGTCACTTCTTTTAAAGTCTGTTGGTCATTGGTTAGCACATGTGTTATTAAATTCATGCAAAGTGTGAACTTGTGTGGCCTCTTTGTCACCCATTGATAAACCTGTTTGACATTTTACATAAAAGGATACTTGAAAGAGGAAATCGGCTAATCAAGATGAAAGCCCTGCAAAGAAACAAAAGGTGATAGTGTTGGAAGTGAAATTCCAGTTGAATATAAATGTACTCATAGAAGGAATAGCTGACTGTGGGAATGTTAACACTGCTGCCGTTGGAGAGACTCTGCATACGCAGCCAGAGGAACTGGGTAAAGGAGAATTTATTAACATGAATGAGGAAAGCAGTTGTGATGAAAAGGACGGAGATGTCCCAGAAAGGGTCGCCCTGGCATAAACTTAACATTAAAAGAACATTTGGAAATATTTCATGACATCGAACATGCAAGGATAAAATGGTAGAAGCTGATCCAAATATAGACAGGAATATAATGGTTTCAAGGCACAGAAAAGATGCTTGCTCTGTGTTGTATATAATAGGAAGTTGAAGGAAGCAGTATTCACACTACTCTTGATAGCATTGTTTTTCATAAAGAAAACACTTTAATTCTCAATATTTCTCGTGTTTTAAATTACAGTATGTTGAATAAAATATATTTTACTATTTTTTATTTCCCTATATATATATATGAAATGGTTTTAAACATTCATGTACAATTTTTTAAAATTTTGTGACACATTAGATTTTTTCCAGTTTTACTGAGAAATAACTGACATACATCACTGTATAAGTTTAAGATGGCCAGCCTGATGATTTGACTTACATATATCGTGGAACAATTACAATAGGTTTAGTTAACATTTATCATCTCATATAGGAACAATGAAAAGAAAAGAAAAAAATTCTTGTTATGAGAACTCAAGATCTATTCTAACTTTCTTATATATCATACAGCAGTGGTAACTATAGTCACGATGCTGTACATTACATCCCTAGTTATTATTAATCTTATAATTGGATGTTTATACCTTTTCACTACCTTCTTTTAATTTCCCTCGCCCCCACCTCCTGCCTCGGGTAACCACAAGTCTGATCTCTTTTTCTATGGGTTTGGTGTTTTTTTTTTAGATTCCACATGTAAGTGAGGTCATACAGTATTTGTCTTTCTCTGTTTGACTTATTTCACTTAGCTTAATGCCCTCAAGATCCATCTATGTTGTTGCAAGTGGTAGGCTTTCCTCACTTTTTTTAATGGCTGAATAATATTCCCTTGTATGTATATACCACAACCATTCATCTATCAATGGGCACTTAGGTTTTTTCCATGTCTTGGCTATTACAAATAATGCTGCTATGAACATGGGGTACAGATATCTTTTTGAGTTAGTGTTTTATTTATATATATATAAATAAAAAAATATATATATTGGGGGGGATGAGGAAGATTGGCCCTGAGCTAACATCTGTTGCCAATCTTCCCCTTGTTTTTCTTCTCCCCAAAGCCCCAGTACATGGTTGTATATCCTAGTTGTAGGTCATTCTAGTTCTTTTATGTGAGTTGCCACTACAGCATGGCCTGATGAGTGGTGTGTAGGTCTGCACCCAGGATCTGAACTAGCAAACCCCAGGCTACTGAGGTGGAGAGTGCCAACTTAACCACTCCACCATGGGGCCAACCCCCTCAGTTAGTGTTTTCGTTTCCCTTGGATATATTCCCAGAAGTGGAATTGCTGGATCATATGGTAATTCTACTTTTATTTTTTTGAGGAACTTCCTTATCGTTTTCCTTATTGGTTGTACCAATTTACAATTCCATCCACACTGCATAAGGGTTCCCTTTTCTCCACATCCATGCCAGCATTTGTCTTCTCTTCACATACAATTTTTGAGTGGACAAATACATATATCTTTAATTCTTTGGGTGAATACTTAGGAGTGGAATTTTTAGGTTGTATAGTAAGTGTAAGTTTAAATTTGTGAGAAACTGCCAAACTCTCTTCCAAAGTGGCTATACCTTAAATATGTTTGAGTTATACCTTATAAATTTTGATATTTTTTCATTTTAATTAAGTTAAAAATATTTTAAAACTTGCTTTGTGGTTTTCTCTTTGAACCATGGGTCATTTAGAAATATGTTGTTTAATTTCCTAATATATGGGGATGATTCACATTTCTTTCTCTTATTGATTTATAGTTTATTTCCATTTTGATCAGAAATCATATTCTGTATGATTTCAATATTTTTTGATCTCAATCAATTTATTGAGACTTGTTTTATGGCCCAATATGTGGTATCTTTCAGTTAATATTTCCGAGTATGGCTCAGATCTCCTATATTTTTTGTTTGATTTTTTGTCTATTTGTCCTACCAATTGCCAAGAGAGTGGCATTGAAATCTCAAACTGTAGTTATGAGTTTATTTTTTGTTTTATTTCTAACAATTTTCCTTCATGTATTTCAAGCTCTGTTTTTAGAGCTTATATATTTAGGATTTTTATATATTTAGAACTTTTATGTTTTATATATTTAGGATTTTCATGTTTTCTTGACAAACTGACCACTTTATCTTTATGTATTGTTCTTCTTTGCCCCTAGTAACATTCCTTGCATTGAAAGCTATTTTGTCTATAGTCATTCCAAAAAGTTTTTGGTTGGTTTTAGCATGTTATGTTTTTTTCCATCTGTTTGCTTTGAATCTGTGTCCTTTACTTAAAGTGGTTTTTGTATAGGTAGCACATAATTGGATCTTGTTTACTTATCCAATCTGACAACTCTGTTTTTCACCTGGAGGCTTTAGACCATTTACACTAGAAATTTAGTGTAACTATCAGTGTCTTTGGATTTAAATTTGCCATCTTGCTCTTTCTTCTCCATTTGTTTCATATATTTTTGTTCCTCTTTTCCTCTTTTAATGCATTTTTTTCTTCTTTTTTTTTTTTGCTGAGGAAGATTCACCCTGAGCTAACATCTGTGCCAGTCTTCCTCTATTTTGTATGTGGGTTGCTGCCACAGCATGGCCACTGACGAGTGGTATAGGTCCGTGCCTGGGAACCAAACCCATGCCACTAAAGCAGAGTGCACCGAACTTAACCACTAGGCCATGGGGACAGCCCATTACTGCACTCTTTTTAGTTGAGATTAATTTAGTTTTAAAAAATGATTCCATTTTATCTCCACATTTGACATATTATATCCATTTTTTCAAACTTTTAGTAATTGCTCTAGGATTTCCAATATGCATCTTTACCTTTTAAAGGCTACCTTCAGATAATGTTACACTACTACAAATATAGTGAGAGAAGTTTGCAGCACAATATTTCTGTTACCTATGACCTTTGTGCTATTGTCACATATTTTACTTTACACATAAGTGCCAAAATACATTATTATTTTTTATTTTGAACAACGAATTATCTTTACAGGATTGAAAAATAAAATAATTGTCTTTTACATTCATACATAAATTTACTATTTCCATCTGGTATCATTTTCTTTCTGCCTGAAGAACTTTCTCTAACATCTTAGCTTTTGTTTGTTTCAAAAATTCTCTGTTTCATCTCCATTTTTGAAAGATATTTTTGCTGAGTCTAGAATTTCAGTTAAGCTTTTAAAATTTTCTTCCAACAATTTGAAGATGTCATTCCATTGTCTTCTGGGTGGCATAGTTTCTAACGAGAATTTTATTGCCATTCTTACCTTCAATTCACGGTTTTGTCAAAATGCAGATTCTTTTTCAGCCCTGAGATTTTGCATTTTTAGCAAACTCCCAGTTGATGCCTATTTTGATGGGCTAAGGACCACACTTTAAATAGCAAGGTTTTATAGCGCATTCTAAACTTACTGAGTCAGAACCTGCGTTTTATCAAGATTCCTTGTTGATTCGTATGCACATTAGAGTTTGAGAAGCATGGCTATCAAGTGAGAAAGGAGGACCATATATAGTAGGGAAGTGATCATTATTTTCACTTTTCTTAGTCCCTTAGAGTAGGGTCTGATTTGCCTGTTGTTTGTAGTCAGCTCCTGTTCTGATTGGTCAGTTTGCTTTTCTGATTGTCTGGTGCCCATGCCATACTGGTTGTTAAGTATTTTGAATGTTACCGGTGATTTTTATATATGTATGCACATTTTTATTGATATGTTATTTTAATAGATTGCCAGATAGACATTTACAAGATATGTAAGCTCACAATGAATAAAAATTTTTTCTTGGCAGGAAGTTTGATTATCTTTGCTTTTTTTTAAACACGAGTAGACTAATATGTATTACTATTAAATCTTAATCAGGTAATTAATAAGCATCTCATGGTTTACACCATTACTTCCTAGTGCTTATCATAATTCCCTTTCATCAGCCAGTGCTTATAGATAGGCTTTAATTTCCTCAAAACATTAGAAGAGAATATCCACTAATGATGAGGAATTTAATTGCATTTCTCTGCACTCAACACTCCTACAAGTACTTGGCTTTCATTTTCTTGCTCTCAGTGTTCAGGATTTTTCAGTTTAAGAAATAAAGAAAAGACATATCCTGGTATACAATAGGGATATTTATTGAAAAATAGGACAGTAATTTGAAACGTTATCATAAAAAAAGCTAGGCAAATCTTAAGAAACCTTGACATTAACAGCAAAGAGAGATTTTTAACTCTTGAAGATTATAAAAAGCACCAAGATGAAAATGTGATTTTAAGCAGGGCATATCTAAAAAGTAACTAATCTAAATATACTTTACTTGCCTAAATTATGTTGTTTGATTTTCTTCACTATAGATATTCTTCTTTCCTCTCCAGGGGAAAGCAGTATTTACAAATAATGTTTATTCTCATTTTCACATGCTCTTACATTCATATATGTCCATAAACAGCATATACTGTTTTTTTGTGTGTGTTTTTAAGCTTTATTTAGTTGGTATCTTACTTGTAAGCATCATTATGAGCTATGTCTTTTCTTCATTTAATATAATGTTTCTGAGAAATATCCATGTTGTTATATGTAGCTCTAGTTCATTTATTTTACCTGCAGATTAGTATTTGAGTATATCGCAACATACGTATATCTGTTTTCCTGTTGAAGAACATTTAAGATGTTTTCAAATTTTGCTATTGCAAAGAATGCTGAAAGAAAAAGTCAGGTACATTACTTCTTAGAATATATTTGAGAATTTCCCTATTGTAAATACCTAGAGTTGGAATTGTTGTATCTTATCTGTGGGCATTTTCAATTTCATTAGATGATACAAAATTGCTCTTTGCTCTCTGACATGATTTTAACCCTTATGACCCACACACAGCATGTGAATTCTTGTTTTTCTTCTCCCTAGTTTAGAATCGCTGGGATTTTTTTGTTGTTGTTTGTTTGCTTTTTGTAAGGTTAAGAGAGCTGGCCTGAAAAATTGCTGCCTGGGCATGGTGTCTTGAGAGAAGAGACTTTGATAGATGATTAGTTTATTTAATGTTTATTGCTTAATTCCATTTTTCTTGAGTCAATTTTGTAATCTCTTTCTAGAAAATTATGTTTCAAATTTATTGACAATCTTTAATGTACCTAAGTTTTGTTTCATTTTTCATTCCTAACATTGTTTAGTTTCAGCTTTCTCTCTTTTCTATGTTTTGCTGGAGATACATTGCTTTCATTAATTAAAAATTGCTTTCTTGTGTTTTTTCTCTGTTTTCTATATAATGTCTTTTGTTGTCTTTTAAAAAAAATTTAATCCTGTCCTCATTTTTTAGATTTACTTTCTTGTTCTTATTCTAGCATGTTGAGTTGAACACAACTCATTTATTTTTAATCTCGTTTTATAATATCTGTATTTACGGCTATAAATTAAACTCTAATACCACTCCAGCTGCATCCCATGTTTAGTGCTTGCATTGTTTGATTCTTAATATTTTGTCATTGCCATCGAACATATATATGTGTGTATCCCCTTCTCCTCCAAGGAGGACTGTATTTTCTTGATGATTTCCAATTAAATTTTGATATCAGAGAACATGGTGTATGTCATGCAATTCTTTGACATTTTTTGACTCTTCCTTTATTGCTTTTTATGAGGTCATTTTTGTAAATATTCCGTGTATATCTGATAAAAAAGTTCAATGTTTATATCTCTTAGATCACATTTGATAATTTTCTTTAATAAAACCTTATATACTCAATACATTTGTCTTGATCTATCAATATCTAATGTATGTGGGCTAAAATTTCCCCAAATGACTGAGGGCTTTTCAAATTCTCCTTGTGTGTATTTGAGTCCATTTTCGCTTTGTATATAAGACTGAATGTTTAGGGATATACATAACCATGATTGCTTTATCTTCTTGAATTGTTCCTTGTATTATTATTAAGGTCTAGGGATTTTACCCTGTTCATGTTTTCCTTTTTGCCTCAAGTTCTACTTAGACTGATATTGATATTACCCCAGCTAGTTTCTTTTTGTTTGTATTGTTTGCATGCCATTTTTCAATTATTTTGTGATCCTGCCCTGTGAAGGTAATTAGGCTAATAAATCCAGTCATTGAGCCAGTGTGCACCTTGGTACATTCTTGCTTATAAAGCTTGTGCCTGTGTCCTCCACCTACTTAGAGAGTCAACTGGCTAGAAGCAAGCACTTTGCCAGTCTGGTCCCTGAATCATCTCTGAATATTCCTCTTGGAACCTCTACTTTAGACAGACAATATTTGATATTAATCTTTCTTTTCTTTTCAAAATTTTTTTCTCCACTCCTAATAGATTTTTAAAATTTCTTTAGGCTGTTTTCTACTTCCCTCTCTAATCCCATTATTTATTTTAGGATTGTGGTGCACAGCCTTGATTATGTATTGGACTCATCTGTGAGCTTTAAAAACTAGTGAAGTCTGGGTCCCCTTCCCCTCCCAACAGATCATGATTTACTTAGTTGAGGGTTAAGGCTTGGGCATTGGGACTTTAAAAGCTCCCCAGACAATTCTAATGTGCAGCAATATTGAGAATTACTGTCTGGCTCTCAGTGCTCTCCCAGACAAACTCGTCTTTTTGCTGAAGCTGTTGCTGATTCTGGCTCAGCAAGGGGAAAAAGGGGAATAAAAGGTCTTTTAGTTTAGCTGTAGAGTTATGAAGCTCTTTATTTACTTCAAGGTCTCTTACTTCTCTTTATAGATTGTGTTTCTGAGATTTGGATGTCTCTGAAATTGCTCTTGCCTTTGCATAGTTTTGTCCTGCATTCATTTGGCTATGGATTATCTTTATTTTTTTTCTCCATCAATTTATCGTCCTAGAATTCCCCAAACATTTGATCTGTCAATATACTATTCATTGTTTTCTAGAACTACAATATATTAATAATATAATATACTGTAATAAGTTTTATAGTTCTAATTTATATATAATATAGTTTTGTATTAATGCGAATATAGTAAGAATATAATATTAATGTAGAACATACATGTATAATATAGTATATCACTATATATATATATTTTGTATTTCAGGGGACTCTGAAAGGGATGGTAGATGAATTTCTCAGACTCTTTCTTGATCTAATCTTTGCGTCTTCATTAAACTCTCTCTTAAAGTATTGTATGAACTAATTGAATCCTTTTTGGTTCCTCATAAGCCATACTTTGCCCCTTAGAAAGTTTTGTACAGGAAACTTGTATCCTTTCTCAGATGATCCCACAGATTAGTTATAGTTTCCTGGACTTTCCTCCCTGGGATTTTGGATCAGAGTAGGTCCTGGGAAATTTGGGCAGAGAGGGAAAAGATAATTTCCATGGCTCCTGAGGTCACACTTCTGCCACATTGAATTCTGTACTCAGAAAAGCATCAGATAAATGCTTTACATTAAAGGGGAAAGGTCTAAAAGGCTTAATGTACTATTTTCAACAGCAAACTTAATGGTTTAGTTCAAAAGAGAAATCTTCAATTATGAAATTTTAAACATTAGGTAAGAGGTCAATTAGGGAAGGTGAAATCGTTCAAGTAAACTTATTGCTTAGACAGACTTGGGGTCTTCTTGTTGTGACTTATTAAGTTGGGGTGAAAATACACTTATAAGGTAATAAATATTTCACCTAAGAGTATGACTAGGGCTAATACATTTTATTATATTTTATATTATATATTTCTTGCCTGCTCTTCTATTTTTCATTTTCTGTTGTGTTAAAACCTTGATTTACTATTTATTGTGCTCACAGAATATATGGAATCCTAAGTCCCAGGGAATGTATTTTGATCAATATGGGGAATCATATGATGACAGGTTTATGGATTGATATTTGGAAATAATAAATATTTACTAGATGAAATACACAAAACAGTTGAATAGATTTAGCTCAGTCTTCCTTATGCTAGTCACCAAGAGACCAGTTGAAAAATATCAGCACGGAAGTATTATTTTTTGAGAAAATTTATAACAACTGAACGCAGAACTTTAAGATGAAGTTGCCAGCACAATCTTACAGCATCATCCCTAGGTGCTGTCAGAAAGATTGAAATTGTTGATCTCCATCATTATTTTCTACATTGTACAGGTAAATAAATGTTCTTCAATGAATTCAGTTCATAGTGCCAGTATCTTGAAAGGCACTTTACATCAGTGCTTCCTATCATATATCAACATAAGATTACTAGTCTCAGCTCTTCTGATTGTGTTCTGAAAACTGGTATTTATCTTAATCCTCTCTCTTTTCCCTTACCAAGATATCTTTTTCATATCATTCAGGCAATTTTGCCTCGGCGTTTTCTTTGGGGATTACAATTTCTATTATGTCTCCTGAGGTCTCTTCTAATAACTAGTGGAAAGGAATTAGGGACTCCAACTTTGATGATTTGCGAGTGTGCTAGTCCAACCCTGCAGCAGTTTTTCTATATTCCTAATATTTTTATATTCCTAATAAACACAGCTTGCTCAATTGTTTGGTCACTTCTCAGATGATTGAACTCTACCAATTAACAACTGATAAATGGCTTTACTAGGAAAAAAAAAATCATGTTTGCTTTCTTTTGGTAGGAGGGAGCCATAGAAACAATCCTGTCATTGGAAATTTGTCTAAACAAAAGGCTAGAGGAAAAAATCTTACCAACTATTAAAAGGAGCAAGGTGGAGTTCAAATTTGACTGATACAGACACAATTATCTTTTATAGCATGAGTTCATGGTAAATTTGTTTCTTTTTATGCTTCAATGATTAACAGTTTAATTATAAAATGAAATATTTATTTCTGTGTAAAGTGACATTATTAAGCCAATAATTTTATTATGACAATTTAATACAGATCCTTTATTTTTTTAATTTTTATTTTTTTCAGATGTACATCATATTTCGAATTCTGTATGCATTACATCATGTTCACCACCCGAACACTAATTATAGTGCATCCCCTCACATGTGAGCCTAATCACCCCTTTTGCCCTCCCCCTTCTCCCCTTCCCCAATGGTAACCACCAGTCCAATCTCCAATGCTATGTGTTTTTTTTTTTTTTTGTCGTTTTTATCTTCTACTTATGAGTGAGATCATATGGTGTTTGACTTTCTCCCTCTGACTTATTTCACTCAGCATAATACCCTCAAGGTCCATCCGTGTTGTCACAAATGTCCGGATTTCGTCATTCCTTACGGCTGAGTAGTAGTCCATCATGTATAAATACCACATCTTCTTTATCCATTCATCCCTTGATGGGCACCTAGGTTGCTTCCAAGTCTTGGCTATTGTGTATAATGCCGCAGTGAACATAGGGGTGCAAGTATCTTTATGCCTTTGTGTTTTCAAGTTCTTTGGTTAAATACCCAGCAGTGGAATAGCTGGGTCATATGGTAGATCTATCCTTAATTTTCTGAGGATACTGCAAACTGCTTTCCATAGTGGCTGCACCAGTTTGCACTGCCACCAGCAGTGAACAAGGGTTCCCTTCTCTCCACACCCTCTCCAACATTTGTTGATTCCTGTCTTGTTAATTATAGCCATTCTGACCGGAGTGAGGTGATACCTCATTGTAGTTTTGATTTGCATTTCCCTGATAGCTAATGATGTTGAGCATCTTTTCATATGCCTGTTGGCCATCTGTATATCTTCTTTGGAGAAATCTCTGTTCAGATCTTTTGCCCATTTTCTAATTGGATTGTTGGTTTTTTTGTTGTTGAGCTGTATGAGTTCTTTGTATATTTTGGATATTAACTCCTTATCTGATATGTGGTTTGCAAATATCTTCTCCCAATTGTTAGGTTGTCTTTTTGTTTTGTTGATGGTTTCCTTTGCTGTGCAGAAACTTTTTAGTTTGATGTAGTTTGTTTCCCTTGCCCGGTCAGACATGGGACTTGAAAATATGCTGCTCAGACCTATGTCATAGAGCATACGGCTTGTGTTTTCTTCTAGAAGTGTCATGGTTTCGGGTCTTACATTCAAGTCTTTAATCCATTTTGAGTTGATTTTTGTGCATGGTGTAAGGGAATGGTCTACTTTCATTCTTTTGCATGTGGCTGTCCAGTTTTCCCAACACCATTTATTGAAGAGACTCTCCTTTCTCCATCGTATGCTCTCGGCTCCCTTGTTGAATATTAGCTGTCCATAAACGTGTGGGTTTACTTCTGGGCTCTCAATTTTGTTCCATTGATCAGTGTGTCTGTTTTTGTGCCAGTACCATGCTGTTTTGGTTACTATGGCTTTGCAGTATAATTTGAAATCGGGGAGTGTGATACCTCCAGCTTTGTTCTTTTTTCTCAGGAATCCTTTGGCTATTCAGGGTCTTTTGTTGTTCCATATAAATTTTAGGATTCTTTGTTCTATTTCTGTAAAAAATGTTGTTGGAACTTTGATAGGGATTGTGTTGAATCTATAGATTGCTTTAGGAAGTATGGACATTTTAACAATGTTAATTCTTCCAATCCAAGAGCATGGAATATCTTTCCATTTCTTTGTGTCTTCTTCGATTTCTTTCAACAATGTTTTATAGTGTTCGGTGTACAGATCTTTCACCTCTTTGGTTAAGTTTATTCCTAGGTATTTTATTCTTTTTGTTGCAATTGTAAATGGGATTGTATTCTTAATTTCTCTTTCTGCAACTTCGTTGTTAGTGTATAGAAACGCAACTGATTTTTGTACATTGATTTTGTATCCAGCAACTTGACTGTATTCCTTTATTATTTCTAAAAGTTTTTTAGTGGACTCTTTAGGGTTTTCTAGATATAAAATCATGTTGTCTGCAAAGAGTGACAGTTTCACTTCTTATTTTCCAATGTGGATCCCTTTTATTTCTTTTTCTTGCCTGATTGCTCTGGCTAGGACTTCCAATACTATGTTAAATAAGAGTGGTGACAGTGGGCATCCTTGTCTGGTTCCTGTTCTTAGAGGGATAGCTTTCAGTTTTTCTCCATTGAGAATGATATTTGCTGTGGGTTTATCATATATGGGCTTTATTATGTTGAGGTATTTTCCTTCTATACCCATTTTATTTAGAGTTTTTATCATAAATGCATGCTGTATCTTGTCAAATGCTTTCTCTGCATCTATTGAGATGATCATGTGATTTTTATTCTTCATTTTGTTAATGTGGTGTATCACGTTGATAAATTTATGGATGTTGAACCATCCCTGCATCCCCGGAATGAAACCCGCTTGATCATGATGTATGATCTTTTTAATGTATTGTTGTATTCGATTTGCTAGTATTTTGTTGAGGATTTTTGCATCGATGTTCATCAGTGATATTGGCCTATAATTTTCTTTTTTGTGTTGTCCTTGTCTGGTTTAGGTATCAGGATAATGTTGGCTTCGTAGAAGGAGTTAGGAAGCCTCCCCCCTCTTCAGTTTTTTGGAAGAGTTTGAGAAGGATAGGTATTAAGTCTTCTTTGAATGTTTGGTAGAATTCGCCAGAGAAGCCATCTGCTCCTGGACTTTTATTTTTTGGGAGGTTTTTAATTGCTGTTTCGATCTCCTTACTGGTGATCGGTCTATTCAAATTTTCTGCATCTTCTTGGTCCAGTTTTGGAAGGTTGTGTCTTTCTAAAAATTTATCCATTTCTTCTAGATTATCCAATTTTTTGGTGTATAGCTTTTCATAGTATTCTCTTATTATCTTTTCTATTTCTGAGGTGTCCGTTGTAATCTCTCCTCTTTCATTTCTGATTTTATTTATTTGAGCCTTCTCTCTTTTTTTCCTTGGTGAGTCTAGCTAAGGGTTTGTCAATTTTGTTTATCTTTTCGAAGAACCAGCTCTTGGTTTCATTAATTTTTTCTATTTTGTTTAGTCTCTATTTCATTTATTTCTGCTCTGATTTTTATTATTTCCTTCCTTCTGCTGATTTTGGGCTTTGTTTGTTGTTCTTTTTCCAGTACCTTTAGGTGCACTTTTAGATTGTCTATTTGGGATTTCTCTTCTTTGTTGAGGTAGGCCTGAATTGCCATAAACTTCCCTCATAGAACCACTTTTGCTGTATCCCACAGATTTTGGCATGCCGTGTTTTCATTTTCATTTGTCTCCAGGAATTTTTTTATTTCTTCTTTGATTTCTTCATTGATCCAATCATTGTTTAGTAGCATTTTGTTCAATCTCCACATTTTTGTGGCTTTTCTGGTTTTCTTTCTGTAGTGGATTTCCAGTTTCATACCTTTGTGGTCAGAAAATATGCATGGTATTATTTCGATCTTCTTAAATTTATTGAGACTTGTTTTGTGGCCTAATATGTGATCAATCCTGGAGAATGTTCCATGGGCATTTGAAAAGAATGTGTATTCTGTGGTTTTTGGATGGAATGTTCTGTATATATCTACTAAGTCCATCTGGTCTAATGTGTCCTTTAAGGCGAGTGTTTCCTTATTGATCTTCTGTTTGGGTGATCTATCCATTGGTGTAAGTGTAATGTTAAAGTCCCCTACTATTATTGTGTTACTGTCTATTTCTCCTCTTATGTCTGTTAATAATTGCTTTGTATATTTAGGTGCTCCTATGTTGGGTGCATAGATATTTACAAGTGTTACATTTTCTTGTTGGATTGTTCCCTTTATCGTTATGTAGTGCCTGTCTTTGTCTCTTATTACAGTTTTTGATTTAAAGTCTATTTTGTCTGATATAAGTATTGCTACCCCCGCTTTCTTTTCTTTGCCATTTGCATGGAATATCTTTTTCCATCCTTTCACTTTCAGTTTGTGAGTGTCTGTAGGTCTGAAGTGTGTCTCTTGTATGCAGCATATACATGGATCTTGTTTTTTTATCCAGTTGGCCACCGTATGGCATTTGATTGGAGCATTTAGTCCATTGACATTTAAAGTACCTATTGATAAATATGTATTTATTGCCATTTTGTCACTTTTTCTTTTTTTTGGGTGTTTTAGTAGTTCTCAGTTCCTTTCTCTTTCTCTTGCTCTCTTCACTTGTGGTTTGATGGCTATCTTTAGTAATATATTTGATTTCTTTTTTCTTACTTTTTTTCCTGCTTGTTATAGGTTTCTGGTTTGTGGCTACCATGAGGATCCTATTTAATATACTATGCATATAACGGTCTATACTGAGTAGATAGACTCTTTAGCTTGACCTCTTTCTAAAAGCTCTACTTTTTCACTGCCCTCCTCCCACATTATATGTTTTTCACATCATATATAGTCTTTTGTTTAGTGTGTGTCTATCCATTACCCTCTTATCATTGAAATAGGTAATTTTAGTACATTTGTCTTTTAACCTTCATATTATCTTCACAGGTAGTTGATCTGCTGCCTTTACTATACTTTTACCTTACAAGTGATTTTATTGCCTGTTTTTTCTTGTTGTTGTTTTGGTTTTTTTTGATAATTTTTTTTCTTTTATCTCTATTTGTGGTCATTGCTTTTCCACTTAAATAAGTCCCTTCAGCATTTCTTGTAGAACTGGTTTCTTGGTGATAAACTCCTTTAATTTTTGCTTGTCTGGGAAGCTCTTTATCTCTCCTTCCATTCTGAATGACAGCCTTGATGGATAGAGTATGCTTGGTTGTAGGTTTTTTCCTTTTAGCACTTCAAATATGTCGTGCCATTCTCTTCTCGCCTGTAGGGTCTCGCCTGAGAAGTCTGCTGACAGCCTGATGGGCTTCCCTTTATATGTCACTTGTGGCCTTTCTCTTGCTGCTTTTAGGATTCTCTCTTTGTCTTTAATTTTGGACATTTTGATTATAATATGTCTTGGTGTGGGCCTCTTTGGGCTTCTCTTGTTTGGAGCCCTCTGTGCTTCCTGAACTTGGATGTCTGTTTCCTTCCTCAGGTGAGGAAAATTTTCCTCTATTATTTCGACAAATAAATTTTCTGCCCCTTTGTCTCTCTCTTCTCCTTCTGGGACCCCTATAATCCGAATGTTAGCACACTTCATATTGTCCCAGAGTTCCCTTACACTGTTCTCATTCTGTCTAATTCTTTTTTCTCTTTTCTGTTCTGCTTGGGTGATTTCCTCTAATCTCTCCTCTAGCTCGCTGATCCGTTCTTCTGCTTCCTCTACTCTGCTATTGAGTCCCTCTGGTGAATTTCTCATTTCGAGTATTGTATTCTTCATTTCTGATTGGTTCTTTTTTATATCTTCCAGTTCTTTGCTGATGTGCTCACTGTGTTCATCCATTCTTCTCTGCATATCTGTGAGCATCCTCATTATATTTTGTTTGAATTCTTTGTCGAGGAGGTCACTAGTTTCTGTTTCACTTAGTTCTTTTTCTGGTGTTTTGTAGTGTTCCCTTGCTTGGAAAGTATTCCTTTGCCTCCTCATTATGCCTCTTTCTCTGTGCTATTTTCTTTGTACTAGGTGAGTCTGCTATGTCTCCTGATCTTGGAGAAGTGGCCTTATGTATGAGATGCCTTATGAGGCCCAGCAGTGTGCTTCCCTCTCATCACCAGACCATAAGAACCAGGAGTGACCCCTTTGTGGGCTACTTGTGTTCTTCTGCTGTGGCAGGGTTGCTCCCCCTGCAGGTACCCAGGGAGTCTGATCTTTCTTTCCCTGGCCAGCTGTTTGTAAATCCGGTTTGGAGGGGCCTCGGCACTGTTGGCTACAAAGTCTATTACCACACTCTTATTGCAATTGTCCTCTTAATTGGGTTGGCACCCAGTGTAGCTGGTTGCTAGGCTCAGGGGCGTACAGTTGTGATAGGCCTGAGGCCAACAAGGCTGTTGTCAGTTCTCTTAGGAGTGCAGCTGAGTGGGGCTAGCGCTTGGCATGGAGGCACTCAGTTGTTTCAGGCTTTGGAAGGTGGGGCTGATCCTTTTTTTGGCTATTTGTGAAACACAAGTCTTCTGCTGCTGATAAGCCTCACCCCCCCCCCCCCCCCACTGGACCACATACACTGTCAACACAGTCCTGGTCCGTGCACACTTCTCAACCCCCTGGAGTGTACCCCACCACCACACTGCAGAGGCCCCCACCTCTGCCCCACTGTCCCCCACAGTTCACCTGGTCCTCACACAAGCCCTGCCCCACAGAGGCAGACACCCTTCCTTGCCTGCCTGTAGAGGATCAAGGCACTCAGTCAATGCAGGTCGAAAAGTAGCCTGAGGGCTTGCTGTTAGGTGGGGCCAGTCCCTAGGGCGGGTTGCCTGCCTGACTGAACTGGATTAAATCTGTGCTCTAGTGGGTGTGGCAGACCCCTGGGCTAACAGCCCAAGGGACGCACCTCAATGGCCCCCACCGGTGTCCGTATCAGCACGCCTGGACAAGCTCAGAACAACGGCCCCCACCAATGTCTCAGTCTCCGGAGAGGATCCTCTTCTCACCAAGATGCCCCCAGAGCCCACCAGGTGAGTCTCGTTTCACCAAAGGACAGTCAGCCTTCTCTCTGGTGATTTTAGGTTGCTGCAATGAGTGAATTTGTGCGTGGGCCCTTTAAGACCCGGATCTTTTCGGCTTTCGGCCAATAGCTTTTTTGGGGTGTCCTCGCTGCAGTTAATAGCCGGCAAAGCCAGACAGTAAGACCCTCATCTCAGTTTGGCTGAATCTGAAGGATGCTTATAGCAGTATTGCCCCTGCTCTGGACCTCACTCCTCCAGGGAGGGCTGGTACCTTAGGTTGGCTCCCGCCTGGCCAGCTGGGAAGCTCTGCTGCTCCCAAAGGTGGCTTTTTTCTTCTCTGCTGGAGTTACTGCCTCTTCTGCTTTCATCAGGACTGCCCCTTGTCCTGGGGGTTCTTTTTATCCAGTTTTCAGTTTTCAATCCAGATTCTTCCCAAAATTGTTGTAACCTGGTTGTGTTCATGGGAGGAGGCAAGTTCAATGTCTGCTCACAGCACCATCTTGACGAGATCCCTAATATGGATACTTTATATTATTTTGTTTTACCATGAAAACCGAGCACAGTTCCCCCCCCCCCCCCCAACTTTATTCAGACAGCCCTTAGGCAAAACTGTAGCTAGTCTCTCTCAATATCTTGTTTTTCTCTTCTCTCCCCTTGTTCTTACTTTGTGGTGTTGATCTCTTTCAGGAACTTAGAGTTCTTATGGTCTCTGTTATTTTGTCTTCTCTTTAAAGCTCCATCTCAAGAAAGCATCTCATTGATTCATTCAAATTAACATTTTATTAGACTTTATAAATCTGCATTTTAACACAGGACAAAGTCCTAATTTTGCTTACACCAATAAATGAAATTCAAATCAGGCATAAGTTGGAGTGAGGAAATTTGGGGGAAATTTAAGCTTACTGTTGTGCTTGAAAATTGTCTAATAAATGACTGCTTATTAAACTTGTGCTGGATTGTCTGTTGTCAACTCAGCACCATCACCATTTCTTTCTGAGGCTGAGAACTATATTTTCAAGAGTGCTCTTGGGGCCGGCTTGGTGGTGCAGTGGTTAAGTGTGCACGTTCCCGGGGTTCGTTGGTTCGGATCACAGGTGTGGACATGGCACCGCTTGGCACGCCATGCTGTGGTATGCGTCCCACATATAAAGTAGAGGAAAATGGGCCCAGATGTTAGGTCAGGGCTGGTCTTCCTCAAAAAAAAAAAAAAAAAAAGAGTGCCCTGCCTTGAATGGGTTCCCTGTTAGTGTCGTCCAAATTCCACTCGGCCTCTTTTGCCAATAGAAGCAGTTCTTCTTCCCTTAACTGAGGAGATTAACCTCTTCTTGCATGAAAACCATACGATGAGCTCTCCTGAAGTAATCATCTTTCTGAAAAATGCTGACCATCCTTAAAATTCAGTCCCACTTCCTCTCATTTCTTCTAGACCTGTAATTAGACACAAACTCTGTAGGTCACAGGAAGATGGGTATGAAGTATGACCTAAGAGGAGATACCATACTTGCCAAAAATGATAAGATATTGCCAATTTACATTAAAGAAACCTGAAGATGATATGGGAATATATCACTTGGTGTATATCACTAACCAAAGACTCTGGATTCAGTTTGTGGCCTTGAGAACCTGGGAAAGGCTCTATGAGTTTCCTCAGTTGGTTGACTAAAACCTGAATCCAGTAGTGGCTATTGTCAGAGTCTGGGATTAGCCTATTACAGTTTCGTGGGATACGTAAGACTCTTGAGGTCCAATGTAAAGAACTTTATCATTGTGTAGCAAGCAGTATGGACATCGTGTTTGCTTCATTTTCTCTTGTCCCCTAAGTCTCAGAAGGATAATTCAGACAGCTCAGGTAGATGATGTGCATGCTCTGGATTGTCTTGTGGGTAAGGAACAATGAATTTGAGGAATCTACCTATTTTATAGCAAGCATACACTTTGACTGATGGAGACATTACCTCATACCTGAGGGTTAATCACTGAAAGCACAACCGAGAGAAATGGCTTGGGTAAAAAGCAATCAGAGACTTGTATTCACAGAGTACCTGGCAAGAACATATAGTTTTGCTCAGAGTCCATGGTGGAATGCCTTTCCCATACATCTACTCCTTGACGCTAAATGTGCTTGGCAAAACTCAAATTTTTACAATTGTGTACACTTCATTGATCATTCTGATTGATCTGAAGGATTGAGGCTGAGGCCAAATTCATTCAATTTGTTTCATACAACAGTTAATTAAAGGTACTGTCAACAAGACTCAGGGTGAGGCCAGCCTGCAGTATTGACATCACCTATGCCTCCCAAGGTTCTGGACTCAGTCAACTGTGAATAAGTCGGAGGAGAATCAGTAGGTCCTATTTCGGACAGACAGGATGTAATCCAAGTCCAGTCTATTATCCATTATGACCTTTTCAGAGGAGTTTAGACGATGAATGTGCTGATCTTTGGTTTCATTGCCAATAATTGCAGGGGCAATAGATGGCACAAAAGACAATCTTCATTCCCAATGGAGAGACATTCTGTGGCCCACTCTCCTCCACAGACAAACATAAAACTTGAAGGGCACGGGTTTGATTTAGCCACACAGGCAGTGTAATCAAGTAATTGCAGCCTTGATTGCTATACATAGCATAACCCAAGGCTTTTTGGGTGTCAGAAGAGCCATATGAATTTGTCTCAGTCATTGAAACATGAAGCCATATGAATTTGTCTCAGTCATTGAAACATGATTGTGTCAGTTGTTGTGTTTGTACACGTACAAGGGGGGACCCATGTACTAAAGCTGATATTGATGGCATCGAGCGTAACAGAATAGTTCAGGATCAGTCGTGTCCAAATGGGTTTTTCTGTTTTCATAGCACATGGATAGTGATGACAAGCAAGTTAGATTGCCAGCTGCAGCTGCTGCTTGACTCAGAGCACAGCAATTATTAGAATAGAAATACTCAGCAATTAGTGGGTATACTCATATTGGTTTCCTGACCTATTGAGTGACAAGGAGGGTCAAATGGAAAGCTCTGGAGCTGCTCTTTCTTGTCATAATAGTAAACAAAAGCAATACAGCTTTTCTGGAGGGATTTCAGACATTTGTGTCACCATCAAACACTTGAAAGAAGTAGGAATGATGATTCATATTACATCTCTACTAAAGTTATCTATTTTTCTGGTACAGAAGACAGACAACACTTGGAAAAAGACAGGGGAGTATCATAAACTTAATCAGATGGTGATTTCATTCACAGATAGTGTTCTGGATGTGATTTCTTTACTTGAGCAAATTAGTTTTGTCCGTGGTTCCTTGTATACAGCTACTGATCAGGCAAATTCTTTTTTTTTTTTATACCTATTAATAAAGACACACCAAAAGAAGTTGAGTAATGAGAGAAGTCCACAAGTCAAAGTTCAGAGAAGAGTGCATTCCAAGCAGACACTAGTTAGTACTATGGCTATCAACCGAGGCTGGGGCTGGAGCATACTAGCAAGGTGAAGAGTGGCATGGGATGAGGTGAAAAAAAAAAATGCTATGTTTTGATGGCATAGGGCTTTTAAGGAAAGAATTTAGAACAACATGTTAGATTTCATTTTAAGCATAGTGGGCAGGGCATTGGTATGACCTGATTTGTGTTTTAGAAGATTTCTTCAACTATTGTGTGGATAATGGATTGAAGTGGGGCAAGAATGTCGGGCATGAAACAGTTAGAAGGCCATTTCATAGGGCATGTGAGAGATGATGTTGGCTTGAACTGAGGTAGTAGTAGTGGAGATGGAGTGAAATGGATGAATTAGGGAAATATTTTGGAAAGCAGAGTTAGTAGAATTTGATGAATTGAAGGTGAGAAAGCAAGGATGACCTTAGGTTTTTGGCCTGAGCAACTGAATGGTTAGTAATACAGGTTATGAACTAGGGGTGACATGAGGACTAAGGTAAGGGGTTGAAGACTGTAGGGAGAAGATATGGTGGGGGAGTGGGAAGATTGAGAATTCTCTTTTGAGCATATAATGTTTGAGATGCCTTTAAATAGCCAATGAGATGTCCAGTAGGCAGTTGGATATATGAGTCTGGCATTCAGGAGAGTGGTCCAGAACAGGTATAGATTTTAGAGTTATTGACTTACAGATGGTATTTAAATCCATGGGATTTCCTAGAGGCAAGGGGAATCCAAAGATGAGATGTAGATTCATGGTCAACACTGGAGCACTCCCAACATTTAGAAGTTAAGCAGCAGAAGAAGAGACAACAAAGGAATCTAATGAGTGAGGTAGAAGGAAAACAGGAAAAAGTTGGATCATAGAAACCAAGAAAAGAAAGCATTTCAAAAAGGAAGAATGATCAAGTATTTTATTTTATTTTTAAAACCACTTTATTGAGGTATGATTTATGTACAAAAAACTGTACATATTTAATATATATAACTAGATGAATTTGGCGTTAAGTATACATCCATGAAAGCATCATCACAATCTATGCCATAAATGTGTTCACCACCTCCAAAAGTTTCCTTCTGCCCTCTTATTTATTTATCGATAAGAACACTGAACATAAGATCCACTCTCTTAGCAAAATTTTATGTATATAATTGTTAACTATAGGCACTATGCTATGCAGATCTCTAGACTTATTCATCATGCATAACTGGGAATTAGTACCTTTTGATGAATACTCCTCTGTTTTCCCCTACTCCCAACCCCTGGCAGCTAACATTCTACTCTCTGTTTCTATGACTTTGACTATTTTAGATTCCTTATATACATGGTATCGTGTAGTATTTGTCTTTCTGTGTCTGACTTATTTTCTTAGCATAATGTCCTCCAGATTCATGCATGTTGTTGCTAATGGCAGGATTTCCTTCTTTTTTAAGACTAAATGATATTCCATTGTATATATGTATATACCACATTTTCTTCATCCATTTGTCTGTCGATGGGCATTTAGGTTGCTTCCATATCTTGGCTATTGTGAATAATGCTGCAGTGAACATGAGAGCACAGATACCTCTACAAGATCTTGATTTCAATTCCTTTGCATATAACCCTGATCTGAGATTGCTGGGTCATTTAGTATTTCTGTTTTTAATTTTTTGAGGTAACTCCATACTGTTTTAATAGTGGTTACACCAATTTACATTCCTACCAACAGTGCACAAGGGTTCCCATTTCTCCACATCCTCACCAACAATTATCTTTTTAAAAATTTTTGTTTTTATGATACCATCCTAACAGGTGTGTGGTGATGTTTCTTTGTGGTTTTAATATGTATTTCCCTGATGATTAGTGCACCTTTTCAGGTACCTATTGGCCATTTGTATGTCTTTGGAGAAATGTCTTTTCAGGTTTTTTGCCCATTTTTAAAATCGGGTTATTTGGTTTTTTATTATTGAGTTGTAGAAGTTCCTTATATACTTTTTACTTTAACGCTTTATTAGATATATGGTTTGCAAATATTTTCTCCCATTCTATAGGTTGTCTTTTCATTTTGTCAATAAACTTTGAGACAAAAACTGTCACAAGAGACAAAGTCATTACATATTAATAAAAGGGTCAATTCAATAGGAAGATATAACAATTATAAATAACTATGCACTCAACATCAAAGTACCTAAATATATAAAGCAAACATTGACAGATTTGAAGGGAGAAATAGCAGTACAATAATAGTAGGAGACTTCAATACCCCACTTTCAATAATGAATGGATCATCTAGACAGAAAATTAGTAAGGAAACAGCAGATTTGAACAACACTATAGACCAAATGGATCAAGTATTTTAAATGCAACTGAAATTTCAAATGCAGTAAAGAGAGACGTGATCTCTGACATTTGATAGCATGGAGATTATAGGGATCTACAAGACGAGTCTCAGAGGTGATGTAGGGATGGAAGTGGTGGGGACTGGTATGTGTTAAGGAGAAAATAAGGGGAGCTTAAAGATATACATAGAATTTAATCAGAACAAAAATGGAATATACAACAGCCCAACAATAATAACAAGAGCAAAATGAAAACAGAGAACTTAGACAGCAAACAAAAACCCAAAACCACAATTCAAAACCTTCCTTCAATTAAATACATCTTTGAGCTATGTTCTTTCTAATTTTCCTCTTAGCACTTACCTTCCTCTGATCACTCAGTTTTATTCCCATACCACTCTAGAGTCTACCTCCACCATCCAGTAAACTGCTCTCTTCACAGTTGTCAATGACTCGTAGTTGTATGTCGCTCTCCTCTTAAAACTTTCTCCTCTCTTGTCATCCACGACCTTCTATTACATTGTTTCTCCTTTCTAACATGTTCTTTTATTTGTTGTCTCTCTTCTTCCCTTCCCCAAATTGTATTTGACAAATTTATTTTCCTTCAGTTTTTATATTCTTCCACACTAATTGTCCCACTCTCTTAAGGCTTCAGTGACTTCAATTATCCCTTCAGTGTGAGTGACTCATACATTTAAATCTTAATCCACTTTCACTTCTAAGCTCTACGCCACATCTCTAACTTTCTTATCAACGTCTTCACTTGGATAGGCTGCAAGCAGCATGTTGCAATCCTGCTCCTCTTCTAAACTTTCCATGTAGTGAAGACAGTAAGCTCTCACAAAGATAATATTCTTGCATAGAGTTGGAAATTGTTCCAGGTCAAAGTAAATTTTATAGGAATAAGAACTCCTTTGGAAATGTATCCATTTTAGATTTTTAAAGTTTAAATGTAAAATAGCTATTAGTAGAAATATTTACTCCTGACAAATGCTGAGAGCTATGTAGAAAGCATGCTTTAATAGTGTAATTAATCAAATGTTTAGTAAGACATTAGTGGTCCAAGGAGAGATTATCAGTATGAATTTTCATTAGGGACAACATACTTCAGACCAGAGTGGAAACATAGTTTGGAATGGCTGATTGAACTATTGAACACTGTACATTTAGAGCACAGCATTTTCATTTGTGTTTTACTGTAAGACTCAACAATATGTACATATGTATATAGCAAGTAAGTCAAAGATTATGATTTTAACGTATTAATTATATTTACCTCAAACATTAAGTTAATGTTATATGGATAATGGTTATTCAAAGTATTTTTATTAATAGGTAGCAGTTTTGAATTGACAAAGGAAAAGACATTTTATTCATAACAAGTTGAAGGTATCCTAATGCAAAAGACGCTTATGGGGTATAAAATTGATTTTTTGTTTTTCATTCATAATATTACATTGAATATGAGCCATGTAATGAAAAACTGCGTGGGATGAATTTATTTAAATACCAAGAATGTTATTATTCTAGTAAGAGAGGGTCCATTCAACTTCTCTATTACATAAGCCTATTGAGTTGAAGGCTTCAGAGATCATTTTTTTGCATGGTATGCAAAGATGAATTCAAAGCCAGTAAATGGTAGTTTAAAGGAGAGAGAGTTGACATAGAAATGCAGAATCAGAAATGGTTTTAAGGAGGAAGTGATATTTAGAAAGGCCTTGAAACATTAATGGGAGTTACATAAGAGGACATGGGATAGGGGAGTTCCAGGTAGAGAAAACGGAATAAGGATTCAAGTGGCAACTCTGAGTGTCTTTGTGGAGCTGAGATGAATTCAGTTTGACTGAATATCTGTGGGTGTGATAAAGATGAAGATTAATTTGGGAAAACATTGTGAGTAGAACTTGAATACCTGACTCCAAAGTTTGGACTTCTGGAGATAGTGGACAGCCATAAAATTTTTTGAGTTGGGTCTGAAAATAAAGAGTCTCAAGCTTTAGAAAATATAATCTGACAGTAGTGTGTAAAATGCGTTGGTAACTGGAGAAGGAAGAGAACGATAATTGATTTCCTTGCTGTAGTAGCCTATGTGTGGATAGGGTCCTATGGCATTATTGCATTCCAGTTGGTGGAAAAGGCTATACTTTGCTCATATCTGATCCTCCCATTTCCTATGTGAATCTTATGCGAGCTCATCTGTCAAATTTTCTCTGTGGGGACCTTCAGAGACGAATTCTCTTTGTGCGTATTGAACTTCTTGTTGATGGCAAACTGGCACTGCCTTCATTGATTTTTAGCTTTCTACTGTTGAAGCCTCTTGGTTTACTATCCTCATTTTGCATTTTAGACTAGTGCATGAAAATGTTAATTTTCTGGGAATCTTGATTTTCTGATAAGAACAAGGGCGTTAGAGCCAGGCAGACTTGTGTTTGATTTCCATTTCTTGCCCTTATAAGGAAGGTCAAAATTCTCTGAGCCTCCATTTCCTGACTGTGAGAATGGGTGAAATAATACATAACTCAAAGTTTTTGAGAATCATCAATGAAATAAATTATGTAAAGAGCTTAGCTTATTGGCTTGTTCATATGAGTGATCAATAAATGTTGCTGGCTTTCCACCTCATCTTAATTGCCTTTTTGTAGAACTCGGCATTGTTGATGATTTCTTTCTTTAAGATTTCCTTCCTCTTTTCTCTTCTGTAACAACTACTTTTCTTGGGTCTTCTCACACGCCTCTTTGGCCTCAGCATACTCTTTCATCAGCTTTTTACTTTCTTGTATACTGACCTTGCTTGGAGTCTCATTCTCTGCCCTCTCCTTTATGTTCCTAGATGATCTTTATTTCCTACAGTTTCAACTACTATGTGAAAAATGATGTCTCCAAGTTTTTATGTTTAGTAGAATCTGTCTTCTTTAGTTTCATATCCATTTTTCATACAGCAAGCTGAATCTACATGCCTAGATGGTTCACAAATATTTGAAACTTAACATGTCCAAAACTTAATGTTTCTTTTTCCTTTTCCTGTGTATTTCCTCTTAAATTCCCAGTAAATGGCGTCACTGTTAATTGACTTTTCCAAGCCAATGTCTTAGGAATTTTTCTAGACACTTCCCTCAGTCCTACCTTGTGCTGTTCATCAGTTGTCACCTCCTAAATAGTTTTCACTGTGCCTTTGTTTTTTCTGAAAGGGCTGTACTTCAGGCTTTCTTTGCATAGATTATGATAATAGCCTTCTGACACGTTCACCTGCATTCTATCTTTTTCCTCTGCAAATTCTTCCAGAGTCATTTTTCTAAAATGCAAATGACCCCATGTCCATCAGGGTAAAACTCAGACTTCTTACCTCAACATTCAAGGCCACTAGTGGTCAGACCTTGCCTACCTCTTTGGTTTTTTCTATCTCACTAAACTATTGCATATCTCAGGGTACAGTATCATAACTTTTTTTGCGGAAATTGTTTTCTCTGTTTGGCATGTCCTTCTCTATTTTGTCTTTAAGTCTTTATATATTCTTTAAACTCTTAGTTCAAAAGTCAACTCATTTAATATTCAGATATTCTCATTAAGAATCAACTATGTGCTAGGCACTGTGCTAGTCAATTCTTTGTGAATGATTCCTTGACTCCTCAGAACTTCTCATTCAGCCCTGTGCACATCTCTATTATCAAATTGAATTGTCAAGCTCTGCATATTTGTCTGCCTTTTTTGCTGAACCATGTGCTTCTAGAGGGCAGGGAATTTATCTTATTCATCTAGGTGTCATTAGCTCTTGACACAGTCATAGATAATCATTAAATGTTGAACAAATGAATGAATGGTTACCTTAAGCAAAACATTAATAACATTTCTTAGGGAGATTTGGAACAACCTAATTTTCCTTGAGCTTAGTAGAATAAAATACTGTTTCCTGAAATTCTAAACCTTCTGGACTAGAAAATGAATGTTTTAAAATAAATGGAACACCTCAGCATTCTAGGTAATTGGCGTGAATAATTTCTGACAGAAGGCTGAATGTCAAATAGCTATCTACTTTACCTCTCTTTTGTGTTTATCATACATATTTTGGTAGAAATTAGCAATCAACCAAAGAGATGTTTACTCACAGATACCATTGCTTTTCATTTGGGTGTGGATAATGCACACTAAGAAGGCAGGCAGAGTTTCTAGGGAGTAATTGATGTTGACATTTTGTGCTATCATGTGGAAATTCTAAAAAAAGAATAGGCACTAAACTATCATTACATGCCCAATAGTTACAAGCAAGGGTCATGCGGATCAATGATTCTTTAGTGAAATGTCATGTAGCACACACTGTCATTATCCTATTCTTACAAATAAGAAGCAAGAATGAACTGTTCTGTTGAATTCATGGGCAAGGAGGGCTTTTTGGATTGTATAACACTAAATCCTCTTTTTGTAAATGAGACAATTGAGGGCCAAAGATGTTAATGGATTAACTTGAGGTGACAAAGCTAACTAGTATTAGAGGTAGGATAGAAATCAAACATCCTAACTAAAATTTCTTCCAGTTGTTTTAAGTTCTGGCAGAAGATCATATTCTGTGAACTATGTGGGAGCACGATTGGTATGGTATTCATTTTAAACAGGCACATTCATCAGTCCTTAATTATATGCATATATTTATTATTCATATGCTTAATATTTATGCATCAAGTAGCTCATATTTGATCTTAATTTTATGTCATAAACTGAGATTTCACAGATTATATTTTTCCTTTTTTAGCTGTTGAAAAAATCAAGATAATGTCAGTTTTCCCTTCAGCTCTGCACAGATAAATGTAATTAGCCTAATGCAGTTAGTCACTTCAGGGCCCTGGAAGGTTAAGTCTAGTCTCTGGGCTTTAAGTTTCCGTTGGATTTCCTACATTTCCTGGGAAAGTTGTTAGAGTCTGTAACAGACATTCAGGTCCTCAGGAGCTCTGGATTAGAACTTGCCAGGAAAATAACGTGATGTGAAGCTGCCTGATAGTCCGGGAGTAGACAAAGATGGGGATGGAAAAGGAAAGGAAAGGGAGATGAGCAGTACGACAGACGATTAAAGACAAAAAGCAAGGACAATATATCTAAGAAGTAAGAAATGAACCAAGAATTTAAGGCAGGAAAGTGAGTCCTGGCAAAGTGTATGGAATTTTGCCTGTTACAGTAACATGTTGTGCTAGAAAATTTCACTTATCTCATTTAATCTTCACAACTTCAGAACATGTCCCATTTTACGGATGAGGAAATGAGACACACTGAGGTTAAATCCTGTGCCCAAGTCACATACTTAGTAAGTGTCAGGACTAGGATTCAAACCTAAACCTGGTGTCTTCCCCTGTGGCAGGAGGAAAACTCATTATGTGCTTCTCAGAATGCTAGTTCGCAGCTGGTAAGGACTGCTTTGAAAATTTAGCCCTTCTCACTAGGTTGATTCAAATGGCTCTGTAGCACCTGCTCTTGGGAACATCAGTGGGATCCTTAGCAGAGGGCTCTGAAAAACTGAGGCCAATTTATAAGCCCTTAATGGTCTTATTACTGAAGATTGTCTGGAAGATGAGAGGGAATTCTTCCATTGGTTTTAGCAGGAGTGTAAGAGGGAGGAAGTTGAAATAGTAGAAATGACGATAATCTAAGACTTCCCAGAAATGAGGGAGTAATGGTGTTTTTTCTTTGGCTGCAGAAATCATTTACATGAACGAGAGTGGAAGCTAGTCCCCAAACGGGGAGGAGGGAGTGTGTGTGTGTGTGTGTGTGTCTCTGTGTGTGTGTGTGTGTGTGTGTGTGTGGCTGTGGTAGCGGTCCTGTTCATAAAACTGGGCTGGGATTTGAAGCCCTATGTGATTAAGATTGTAATTACACCTTAGCTTTGATTGTCTCAAAATATGGTGAAACTTGAAAACAAGGTTACTAAGGGTTAAATTGCATTGTACACATTTAAACACATCCACATGCCCGACACCTGCATTAAAATATTTTTAAAAATCACAACTCGCAGTTTATAAAAAAGAGCAGTATGTTTATTTTCATAAGAATGGAACAGTTTCATTTTGTATAAAGAACTAAATATGAAGAATTACAAAGAAGTAAAAAATCAGCCAAAACCTACATGATAGAATAATCGCTTTAAATATTTGCTGAATTAGCATTTAAGATACAGTATCTCTTTATGTGTATAAACAGATAGAAAGATAGAGAGCTAGGTGAAAATAATTTTGGAGCAGATGGGATAGTACTCTACGTGCATTTTTTGATTAAAATATAGCATTTAACATGCATTAATAATAAACCTGAAATTGAAGTAATTTCTTAACTTCAGACTAAATATTTGTTTTTAATCACAAAATCATATTAGGCCTTGGAGTATCTCTCTAGAATTAAAAAAATTCTAAAAAACTTAAGAGATTGAATCATTGCATTTTTAAACTACATTTTTTTCAACATTAGAGAGTAGCTACAGATTTTCAGCTGTGACTAAAGACTTTAGCATACTTAACCACTCGACCGTGAATGGCATTAGCATACTTAGACTTTTCTTCCTTCTCTTCATTTCCCTTATGCCTGGTTCCTTCAGACATTCCTGAACTAGCTTTACTTTGGCCTGATTTTTCTTAAAAAGTTTATATTTCTGCTATCTTGCTATATTTTATGTGTTTTTGCAATCCACACTTAGTCCCCAATAAGAACAAGGCAGAATATAAATAAATAAAAGATAAGCATAAAATACTGGAAGTTATTATAATTCAAAATGTTTATAATCCTGACCCCTGATTTACCAGTAATTTTTCTGTGTGTAATAGTATGCATAAAGGTTACCTCTAAATTATATATCAGTTGTTGGAGGCACAATTTAGAACAAGACAGAAGTCTTTCTCTCTCTCTTTTTTTTTTTTTTGCTGAGGAAGATTTGCCCTGAGCTAACATCTGTTGCCAATCCTCCTCTTTTTGCTTGAGGAAGATTCACCCTGAGCTAACATCTGTGCCAATCTTCTTCTATTTTGCATGTGGGACACTGCCACAGCAGTTGCTGGCTCAGCATGGCTGCTGACAAGTGGTGTATGTCTGTACCCGGGAACTGAACCCAGGCCGCAGAAGTGGAGCATGCCAAACTTAACCACTAGGCCACAGGGCTAGCCCCCAGAAGTCTCTTTAAATCAGTACACCTGTTCACTAAAGTCTCTTCATAAATTCTTGTGTCTTCAATTTGCCATTTATGATCAGTGGAAAAATATTTACTTTTCTTTGGTGTTGAAGTTGTGGGTTCTAGTATAGTGAGACCATCAGGTGAGTGACTCTTGGCTTACTATTTTTTGAATTATAGGATGTTAAATAAGATCTGCTAGGATCAGGTTCTGAAAGTGAGTTATTTTTCACATATCAAAATCCAAGTTGAAACACTGTCTTACTTGTTAAGATTAATTAAGAAGTGGTACTTGCACATTGGCTCATTAACAGAAGAAAAATTGGCCCTCTTGAATCGCTCATAGAATTTTAGTAGAAAAGTTAATGATGAATGTAAGCAAACCTCATAAAAATATGACCCTTTTACTGTTTAGGAAAAAAAAGAAAACATGATTTTTTTCCCCCTCCAAGGTAAAGATAATTACCCAGTGTGCAAGTCCCCTGCAGCTCTTTTCTGTTCTTTATATGACCTCTTTCCTAGTGTTAGAAATCACAAACTTAACTGTTTCTGATTTGTATAGTTGAGCAGTGTTGGATGTTAAAATAGTGGAATTGGACACAGTTGCTCTGTCATAGGTAGACTGGAGCTTGGACAAGTTTCTTAGCCCTATGAGCCTCAGTTTCATCTGAAAAAATGTTGGAGGTAAACTAGTAGGTCTCTACATGTAAAATTCTATTTGCAAAATTTTTATTTCCAAATGAGCTATGTTGGAAATCTAAGAATACTCTTTTGGGCACCCCTTGTGTGAAGTTGCATGGCAACAATTTCAAAACATTCTTGGAACAAAAGTATATTGACTTGCTTTAAGTGGTTTTGTGAAATGAAGTAACTATAATTGAATGTCCAGTCTCAGCAGAGAGGGCTGTCACTGATCATGTTTCTGTGGTCAGCACCACCTTGCGTCTCTGAAACCCTGCAGTACTTCAAGCTATTGGAGTGACGGTTAACCTTTTTCCGATTTCCACTGTGGTGGCCGTGTCTGAATATTTGAAGATGAAACTCTAATTGTAGTGAACAAGGCAATCTAGTCATCTCATAAAACAGCGGCCGTATTCCTGCCCACTTTATGGTCAGTACAAATCCTGGGACTTTCAGCCAGATACAAAATCAAAAGGCTAAGTGTCTTCTACCAACTTTTCGTATAATGTGTTGTCGTTGTTCCTAACTTTGTTAGCGGTGATAAAGCATGTATCAAATTTTGATTGTGGTTATTAACTAAGTACCGTATATCTTGGAGTTTATGGAATTTCTTTATAGATCTGTCACTAGGTTGAATGTAAGTAAAAGTTTTACAGTGTTGAGTTTTCATGTATATTCTGTGTCTTCGTAAATATTTCGGTGAGAATGTTGTGTTCTGCTCTTCTAGTCAGATGTTTTATATGTAGAAAATTGTGTTAGGGTTTTCTAGTTAGATGCTGTCTTAATCAGAAAATTGAATCCATGAGTCTGAATTTTTCTCACTAGGTAGAAAATATCAGAATAGATTATCTTTATGGTCCTTTAACTCCAAACTACTGTATTTCATTAACGTATGCCTAGAGTAATTGAGCTGTCTCTGTTTTTCCCAGTTAGTGATAACACTGTTCATTCTGAGTTTATCCAAACTACTGGATATGTGTGCTACATGCTGGCACCTACTTTAAGATCACTTCGGAGAGGTTAGTAGATTGATACAAACAATTAGATAAACCATTTGAAATGGTTGATAGTTACATATAGTTAAGTCGTCATTAGAAAAATAGACTTTGAAAGTTCAATTTGTCATCTGAGTTTAGCAGCCACAGCTATCGTGTCTAGTTTGGAATCTGAATCCCTTAATTCACTACTTAGGGGACTGAATATTATGCCCAACAGGAGTCATGTGTTTGTTTCTTCACTGAAAAGCTGTGACAGTTTCTTCTGGCAATCTTAGTACAAAGTGATTTCAAACGGTCTAGAAACTGTTGTTCTCCCCTGCTTGGTGAGTGGTGAAACTTGGGCGTGTTGCTTCCTGCAGTTGCATTGCTTCCAAAGAGCGCTGTAACTGCAAATAAAAGAAGGATTAATGAAAGTGGCGAAATCTGCATCTCATTTGAAGGATTGCTTTTTCAAACCCAATCGTTGTTCCAGAAGCTTATTTTTTTTTTTTTGATTCCATCTTTTTGTCGACAGAGCAGTAGTATGTGGCATGATCAAAGACCATGAGTGCCTTGAGTCCACCGTAAGACTCCATCTACCTATCTGTTTTTGGAAAATTATTTAAGAACTCTGGGACTCATTTTCCCCCTTTGTAAAATTCTGTAATATATGTAATACTTTTGAAAGATGGCAGAGTACTTCTGAGGAAGGTCTTAAATTGGACAGGTTGATTTTGAATTTTGGCTGCAACTCTTAAGAGCTGTGTGATTTCGCTTGGTCTATTTAGTCTAAGACTCAGTTATTTCAGTGGTAAAAATGAGGTTAATAGTACTTTATGGGCTTGTCCTGGGCATTAAACCAGATAATCTATGTACAACATTTAGCACAGTGCCTGGTACAAACGTATACTTATTAACTGTTGGCAATTATTATTAACTCTGACTAAATACAGCGCAGATGCATGTAGAACGTGGTCAAACTATTATCACTGAGCATGTGGGGGACTCAGCATGTGTCCTCTTAAGCAGTAGTTATAGTTAGTCTCTTCTCTCTGTGCATCTATCAGCTAATATGTTCTGAGGAGATACTGCTGGTACGATATCTATTCAGGCATTAAATTATGGTGGAGATGACTCATGTTTGGCCTGTTCTACTTTTCTGCTTCACTGGATTTTGTGTGATTTTTCTCAAATTGAATTGTCCTTATTTCCAACTGCACACCCGGTTGCTGTCTAGTGCTAATATTTCTTAACTGAGAAATATCCAAGTGATCTTTATTCTGATGAAGGAGGAGTCTTAAAATTCTGTAGCAGATCTTTTATCTGGGATATTTAACAAGTTCTATGTGTTTTTCTAATTGTAAAGGATATATGATACTGATTTCATTATTAACATAGCTCTGAGAACAACTGTAAAGTAATAAATAGGGCACTTCCTTGTTTTTTCTAGAAAATGAATGCAGTTTAAGGGAGAACTTTTCCCTGAGTGATAGGTGATTTCAGTTATTTAAAGCAAATGTTTTTCCATGGAATATACACAGCAGTAAGCCGTGATATAAGTGAACAACACACAATTTTGCTTATATATTTCATAGACTAGTAGATTTTTTTAAAGGAAAATGTGGTATAATATGATTTGAAAGGAATATTTATCAGAACATTTCCTTTTATTGTCATATTAATGTGGTAATTTAAGTAATTTTTTGTGCTAAGGAAAGATTAAATTTACAGTGTGCATGTATGTATATATACAATACATTACAAAACATGATTTTGACTTTTAAAATGTGCCATTATCCATTTTTTCAATCCTCACTATTAATCACAGAATAGTGTATGTACCGTCACTGTAATACACCATAGCACAAAGATTGACAGAGAGTATTTTGAATTACTGTTGGATTAGAGATACAAATAATCAAATTTCTTGATCTGTATATACACACAGACACACACATATATACACTCACATATTTATATATGTAAAACTTTCTTTAACTCAAACTTTTTTTGGGAAAAGTCCCTATCCACTAATCTAATGAGAGAGGCCATCCTAGAAAGAGAGTTCGCTTGAACTCAGGAGTGCCAGTCCCACAATTTTATAATTAAAGAGTCACCTCCCCGTCCTCTGCCCTCCAACTCATCGTTTTTTCTTTCCTTTGGGAAGATATATAGATTTATGAGATACAGGTAGGAAGAGGAGCACTTTATCATTATTTTAGGATTCCCCCCAAACCCTGATTCAGTCACGTAGTGAGCGGGACCATGTGGAAGTTTCTTTATACCTAAAGGAGATAGACCGCATCCTAGAAGCAAAGTAATCTTCTATGGCTGTGTTTACCCTAAATCGAAACAACCTCTGTTCTCTCTAATTTATGCTTACATGGTGAGAAACGCCTAGGCTCACCAGTAGAACGATGACCAGGTAGAAGAAGTGGGGCCACTGGGTCAGCTCTAAGATGTGGAGCAGAATCGGCTTAGGGACTTCCCTACAGACGTTTTTAGGGTGGTGCAGCTCCCAAGTAGCAGTTTCTTCTTTTCTTGCAGCCACAGGGGAATAGATAGTCAGAAGCTTTGAAAAGAGCTGAGGGCAGAGCATCCAGATGGGTCCAGACCTTTAACTTCTGCACCCATAATTGTGAATATCACAACCTGTTGTACTGAGATCCATCAAAGTATGTTTGCCCTTCACACTGCCTCCCTGGAGGGAGGACTAAGGAAGGGAAGGGGCAAAGAGAGGGTCCTGAGATCCTTTCTGAGCTCAGAAAGCCTCTGACATCCTTTTATGTCTTCTTTGTATTGTGACTCCAGAGACTTCTCATCCACATAGTCTTTTGAAAGCCTGATGGTATATTTGCTACATACATTTATCATCATGGCTTTGATGTAGAAAAGTGAGCTTTTAGAGGCTTTATTATTAAAGATAAATCATTTTATGAAAAGAGGGAAAAATAGAGTAGTTGTTTATCCTCTTATGAATACTATAGATTCATTCACTTATTCCCTTCTTGGTGTTATAAAAATGAGAAGATCTTTTATTGGTCATGTCAATCTTCTGGGGTTTCTCTTGTGCCCTATGTTCTAGAATAAAATTTCTCTTCTGTTTTAGATACATAGAGAGATATCTCCCTGGTCTTGGAATATATTGTTATTTCCTAAGGCAATAAATCAAGGAGGCTGACTAAAAGCTCTAAAATAACTAAATAACCAAGTTGTTGAGCCACTAGCAAGCATATGCAATTCATCACTTGAATGATCCATGCCACACAGGGAAGAGATTGTGGATGAAGTGCCATCGCTCTCTTTTTATTTATTTATTTTTAGTTTCATCAGGGTGAGTTACTAGGGCAGAGAATATGAAGAGGAGGATATAAGAGGAAAGAAATAAGGAAGGAAAGCTTTCTATTTTATTGATTTCAAGGGATAACAATTTGTTATTTATAGAGCTGGAAGGAGGCATTCAGGCATCAGCTTCTTTGTATTATAGCACCGTGACTATGCCAAGGATGTTATTTTAACCAAGGATCAGGAAGAAAACTTTTAACTGCTATTAATAAAACATGTGTGAGGTCTGTTTTTGTACATCTTAAAAAATTCACCTAGGCCAATTATTCTCAAACTTTAATTTGCATATATATCAATGCAAGTCTGTTTAAAATTCAGATTCTCAGGCTCCTTCTTAAGATTCTGATTCACTCCTAGGGTGGGCTCCAGAAGCTGCATTTTAGACTAGCATCCATGAGATTCAGATGTGGGTGGTTGGCACATTCCTCCTCCGAGTCCTGCTAGAACTTTGGAACATCTGAAAAACAGGACAGTTACTCTTAACAAAATACAAATAATTACTAGAAAATAATATCCATTTAAGGCTTGGTACCACCTCCCACTTACTATGAAATCCCTGTTGTTGTGATTGCTTGTGTAACTTTGACGGTGTCCTGTTTGAGGCGTCTTGCTGTTCCTGTTGTTTCGAGTGGTGAAGTCTGTCTTTGTTGCTTAGAAACAGAAATCAATTATGATTAACATAAGCAAAAAAGAAATCTGTTCAAAATCTTTTCCAAGCTCATAGAATTGTTAGGAGTCTGGAGGACCAATCTTGGAAAAGGAGCGGGACTCAAGGAGCTGCGGGTGGAGCTGGGGGGCCTGGCAGGAAGAACCAGCTGTGGGGTTGCCATGCAGGAGGAGATTGGGCCGTGCCTACTGCTATTGCATGTGCCGCTAAGAGCGACACTGAGAACATCCCTGGCTCACTTGCTCAAGAGTTCAAGTTCGGGAGAGAGTGTTTACAATTTGCTCTGCCCCCCTTTCCTGGCTGGGGATAAAGACAGGAGAGAAATCTTAAAAGCAGATTTCTTAGACTGTTGTGAATCCTTACATCAGCCGCCAGAGAGTTCCTGATCTCTGCAGTTTTATTTCGTGTAGTGATGCTGGTGAGAAAGCATAGGTATCAACTATGTGATTTATTATTCTCACTGACTAGTACAGAGTCAGTGGAAAAAAGCAAAAGGTCATCTGTGTCCAGAAACTCAACTTTTAATATTCTTCATGAAATCAATCAAAACATAATATTTCTCCTGTTTTAATATATATATTCATGCAAACTTTTTTCATTTTACCCCATATTATATCTATATTGTTTTAATATGAATATAATGCTTACAATCACTTACTTTCAAAACAAATGAATACATCACTAGAATGAGACATTTATTCTATTATTTCATACACTTCTTTGGATAGTCGTGAATATACTTATCCTAGTTCTAGAAGCATGGTCTTATGGTATCCACTAAAATGTATGCTACTTTTTTTTTTTGCTGTTTGTTCATTATATATGAATGAACTAGTCAACTTATGGAAGAGGGGAGTTAGAGAACACATTACTCATTTCTTAAACCAAAAAACTTTTAATTTTAAGCTTTGTTAAAAATTTCTTTCGAAATATTTTCTTGACTTAGACAATACGGGATGCCTGAAATAATTGAATATTTTTTGGTTGATTAAAAACTGGAAGTTGCTTAAGATCCCTGTTTGACTTTATTCGGGAAGGTAAGCACTCCCTAAGGACTTTCTGGATGATTTTCAAAGGATATTGCAGACATCAGTACATTTCTCCCAAAATACTTTAGCATGGGTATCATTATATAGTTCAATATTTTTTTATAGTTTTTTCTCTAGGATAAAATGTGCATGTAATAAAATGCATAAAACTTAGTTATATTTTCGGAGTTTGACAAATGCATACACCTATGTAAACCTAAGTAAACACCCATATCTATATAGACCATTAGCATTACTCCAGAAAGTTTCCTTGGGTCTATTCCCACTCAACCCCAGCCCCACTCCCCACCCAAGAGTCAGTCACTATTGTGATTTTTAAAAAATTACGAATTAGCTTTGCCTGTTCTAGACCTCCATGTAAATGGAATCATATCTTATGTACTCTTTTGGATAAGGCTCTTTCACTCAGCATGATGTTTCTGAAATTCGTCTGTGGTGTTGTGGGTATCAGTAATTTGTTCCTTTATATTTCTGCATGGTTTCCGTTCTATGGGTACACCACAGTTTACTTATTAATTCTCCTTTATATGAACACTAGGGCTGTATCCAGTCTTTGGCTATTGTCAATAAAGCTATAATGAACATTTGTGTACCAGTCTTTTTGTAGGCATATCTTTTCATTTCTTTTGAATAAATACCAATAAATAGAATTTCTGGGTCATAGGGTAGGTATGTGTTTGTGTTTAGTTCTATAAGAAACCAACAGATCTTTTTCAAAAGAGGTTGTACCACTTTACACCCCCAACCAACAATACAAGGGAGTTCTGGGTGCTCTACTGTTCTGTCCAAATTTTGTGTTGTCAATCTTTTTGATTTTAGCACTTATGTTGGATGTGTAAATATACAATTTTTTTTTCTTTTGAGGAAGATTAGCCCTGAGCTAACTGCTGCCAATCCCGCTCTTTTTTTTGCTGAGGAAGACTGGCCCTGAGCTAACCTCTGTGCCTATCTTCCTCTACTTTATATGTGGGACGCCTGCCACAGCATGGCTTGCCAAGCGGTGCCGGGTCCACACCCGGGATCCGAACAGGCGAACCCTGGGCCGCTGAAGTGGAATGTGCGAACTTAACCACTGCGTCACCAGGCTGGCCCCTAGAATATACATTTTTTAAAAAGATTTTTGTTCCTAGGTATTCCAGCACCTACTTGCATAGACAACCTTGGTATGCCTAGATCACTTGACTCTTGAACGCCTTGCGCTTTAAAAGGTAGGAATATAATCCAATTGGCACTCCCAAAGTGAATTCCTGATTGTCTTCTCTTTAGGACAGCCTGAGTCAACAGGTGAAGGATGTTGATTACTTTGTATAACTTCTGTGGCTCCTGATGAGACAGGCGGATGAAAGGCTCTTCTTCTAATCAGACAGAGAAAGCTCCAGTATCTTGGGGGACCTCTAGACAGTTGGCAGGGATGCACCTGTACTACCCTACTGATGGCACGCTTGGAATGCAGACTTGGGCACTGAGAAATAGTAGCCTTTGATGTTCATCTTTGGCTAGGATTTCTTTCTTCCTGGATCTCAAGAGGATGAGAGGAACATTAAGGGTAGCTTATGTTGTAGCCATACTTCAAAAGTGTGTAGATCTCTACAAAGGCTAATTCATTGTGATAGAAAGGAATCTACTCTAGCTTGATCTCATGAACTAAGAAATCAATCCTTATTAGACCAATAGATTATGGTCTGCTCTTAGAAAACGTAGCTTTTGGGTTCTTTGGGAAGGAATGCTGAGAGAGTTAGGACTGTAAGGGGTTTACATTACTCAGTTAGGGCTGCCATAACAAAATACCATGGACTAGATGGCTTAAACAACAGAAATTTATTTTCTCCAGTTCTGGAGGCTGTAAGTCCAAGATCAAGGTGCCAGCATGTTTGGTTTCTCCTGAGGCCTCTCTCTTTGGCTTGCAGATGGCTAGCTTCTCACTTGTCCTGACATGGCCTTTTCTCTGTGCACACACAACCCTGGTGTCTCATCCTCTTTTGATAAGGACAGCGGTTATATAGCATTGGGGCCCTACTCTTAGGACCCCATTTAGCCTTAATTGCCTCCTTTAAAGGTCCTATCTCCAAATACAATCACATTGAGCATGAAGGCTTCAGCATATGAATTTTGAGGAGACACAATTCATATTTCAGACCATAACACCCTGCCTTGACAGGTAACAACTCTGCAAGATAAAAGAGAAAGAAGCCTTCATTAGGCGAGGAAAGCTTTCAGACCATGGTGTCAGTCTGACACCTGTGAAAGGAAAAGAGGAAGGAAGCGGAAGTGGGTAGGGAGATCCTTAGGCAGTAATGCAGATCTTGATAAACTCACTGGGCAACTTTGGGAGCAAATGCTTGCCCATTAGGACCCTGTATTGGGAAGAAATGGCCAGATCCTAGTAACCCTGCTGTGCTCAGTCCTTGGCTGAGGGCTTTATGGGAAGAATGTAGCCTTTAGGTTGTGAAATATATCCATTTTGTAACCTGATGGTCACCTTGCATACACCTTGCACCTTGCATTACATATTCTATTTACCAGGTAGTCCAATAAATGCTGGTGCATTTTACAAGGCGGCCAGACCAGGACATATGTCTTCTTTCTTTCCCTAGGAGAGTCACCCCTCTCCCACCAAATGAGGAGGGAAATGAATCACAATCTAATTGCTTTAACTCCTTTCTTTCCAGTAGATTGTCTAATACCTAAAATCTACTTTATATTATTACCTTAAATGTCCAGAAAAGACAAATTTATGAGACAGAAAGTAAATCAATGGTTTCCTGGGACTGCGAGTGGGAACAGGGACTATCAGCTGTACATGGACATTATTGGGACATTGTTGGGAGAATGAAAATGTACTAACACTAATTTATGATGATGGTTGCACCATTTGATAAAGTTACTAAAAACATTGAATTGTAAACTTGAAATGAGTGAATTTCACTATTTGTAAAATGTAAAGTTGTTAACAAAATTAATGCTGAAAGTAAAACTCTTGTTATAGAGACAGATAAAAAACAATCTTTCATATTTGGGAGAAAAAAACATACCTGAAGAACATGTTTAGTTAGTGAAATTCAATATGTCAATCTTGCAAATCACAAACTTTATCTTAAACAGTTTTCTTAGGATAATTTAGTCCAATTTTGTTATTATATACTCTATAGTTTTATAGTATGAATAATTTTCTCTAGTTAATTGAAAAAATGTTATATAAAATTGAAACTACATTAAATGAAAACTGCCCTTCTTACCCCTAATAAACAATGATTAAGATATGGTAATTTACTAAACATGAAAGTAGGTCATTTTGGGAAAAACTGTAATATGTATAAGTAGCATCCAAAATTCAAATGTATAGCAATGAAAGATGTTTGATATGTCACTGTGTACAATGGATTGAAGAAATGGCGTGGGCGTATTCCAAATGCAGTACACAGGGCACATATTTGAATCCTATACTTCGAGGTTGCTCTGAGTTGTTGATCATAAATTGAATTGGTTAAGTAATTAAATTGTGAGTTTTTGAAGGTCAAAGACATTGTTTCCCTGGCATGTTTTACTTGTACTGTTCTGTATATATTTAATAATAGTGCATTACTGGGTCAAATTCTTAAAGTGATTCAATTATAGTAAATGATAAGATTTAACTAAGAGAGTCGTTAATCACTTCTAATCTATCTCTTGCAGGCATAGGATTCTTTTTAAGGTATAGACTTTGTAATGATTTAATTTTAGCAATAGCGTACAAATATATTTAGTCTTAATAATTCATGAAGTACCAAAGTATCGAACAACTTTAATCAAATCCACAGTAAATTTATTGGCTGGAAAGATATAGCATAGATTCACATATTTTAATTCGAAACTGTAAAGTTTATGATATGTTAAATATTTGAAATGAATAATTTTTCATTCACTCCTAGAATTGTGGGTCTCAAGAGAAGCCTGTTACAGATACCCTGCTCTCTGTTACTTCTCTATTCATTTCTGGTAGCAAAAAACCTTTTGAGGCACTGAGAATTTTTTTCCCTATTCACCTTCTTGCTATATCGTCATGATTATTATTATTATTTAGTTCATGCCATTACAGAATATTGGCTCCAGGTTTTTTTTTCCTGTTCTCCCTGTTCCTTAGGAAAGTTTGAAGTAGGTACCAAGCACCTAATTTCCTAGGTCTTCTGATGTTCTTCCTTACTGTCTTTAGGGTCAAGGAGGGAGCAGCGGAAGGATGATTTGCACTGATTGTTTTTAGTCTTTCTGCAGTCCACTTGGACTCATTTGTTCTGCCTTACAGTGCTGAAAGTTTGAGCGAAACTAGAGTCTGAGGATGTAATAAATTGCGCGGGTACACATATACACATGAAAAGATATCAATTCATGATTACTTGTATGGCTTGATTGCTGGGTGTCTGTGGGCACCCCGTTCTTCTCTTCTTTGCTTAGGAATCTTTAGGCCTTTAGTGGACTTTAAATAAATCTTCTTCATGGGCATAGTTATCTCCAACCAAGTGCATTGGAGGGTAAAATTCTTCAATAAAAAATGGGGAGATGCTTTGTTATGTGGGCAGTTAAAAGAGAAACCAACTGAGCCTGAGAGAACAGGAAGATTTACTGGATCAGGACGGAATATTTAAAGGCTTTGCTTGGAAGATTCTGGATCTAAAAGTTATATTTGCTCAGACATATTAGGCAAACATTAGTTATATGGGAAGTCTTCAGAATACAGCATGTTTGAAGAAAATTCTTACAGCATGGAAGCCAACTTTAAAATTAAAGGTCAAATGGAACTTTTTTAAAACCCGGTTTTAAAAATCTTGTCTTTAACAAAGACACTGTGGAAAATAGAAATAGAGGTAGACAGAAACTGTGGGAAATAGAATGAGTAATAGTAAAGTGAGGCCAAATTTGGGGACATTTGGATAATTTATAAACTGAGCTGAACTTAGATAAAGTGCAGGCAGCATGGCAAAATTTGAAGAAAGGCTGTCTAGGTCTTACATGATGGCTGCAAAGGGTGTTTGTGGAATCATCCTCGTAGAAAGGATTCCCAAGGGCAGGGAAAAGCAAGAGCTGAAAAGAGACTTTAGAAAATGGAGAGGGAGGCAAAGACCTTTAAGGTAGATCTTAGGAAGCATTTGAAGAACAGGTCTAATTCAACAATTGAGGAGTCAGTGTGGTGTTTGAGTGTTAGAATGAAGAAGGAGTCTCCCGTAGGATTGAGGAGCTAAAGGCAGAAGGAATTCCCAAACAGGAGTAATGACAGCAGTCAGGGTGACAGAAACCTGAACTAAAAACTAAATATGTGGCACATAAGAAGAAGAGGAGGTGTGTGAAGTGTGAAGAGGGAGATCCTGTGAATGTTGTTGGATGGTTGCTTATCGTTTTTGTGAAGTACCTGTCTCAGAAAAAGAGCAGAAGCTGAATCTCTTGACTGAGTCCTTGTAATTCAGAAATGAGGTGCAAGAACCTCAATGAAAGGGAACATGGAGAAAATCTCAGAAACATTGTAACATGAAGTTATGAGTGTCAGTGCCCAGGGTGGGAGACTTGGGGCCCATAGGAGCCATCATTATAAAAATCTAAATATGTTCAATGTACATAGCCTTTCCATTGGCAGAATCTAATCAAGTTTTAAGTTGGGGAACCCCCAAACAATTGGAAAGGATTTTTTAAAGACCCAGAAAATCTGAAACCATGATACCTTTCACCTTTTTTTTTTTTTTAACATTTTTGCCAATTAAGGTAAGTCTGTGATCAGTGCATGAAGCAAATTCTGTTACTACATTAGAGAGTTGGTGTATGATTTGTAAAATACTGTAGTATTCATTTGGTTCTTGGATTTGATTCTATGTTTATCTTTATTCATACAGTAAATAATTATGAATCTGGTATTGCCATTTGTGCTTTGATATCAACCTTCCATCTATTCTAGGAACTGAAAAGTTGGGCATTTAGGAGACAGGTAAAAGTTTCTTTCCACATTTGACTTAGGTCCATTGATGCAAATAATCCATAATCAATCCAGAAACCAAAATTGGAGTGAGTTTATTATGTGAGCCAGTTTTGAGGACTTTAGCCTGAGAGTGACCTTCCCCAACCAGGAAGCACTCCAAAGAAGTGGAGTGTACAGTGTGATTATATACCACCTTGGAACAGAGAATATACATCAAATATGACAGGAATATCTCTTTTACTGCAGTCACAAGATGTTTTCCTAGCAAAGCAGGCCATTGGTCACAAGATGAGCACAGCAGGTCAATAATTAATCCTTTCTGGGAAGAAATACTTATCTTTAAAGAAATGCTGATATAGGGGGAGGCAACATCCCTATCTTTAAGGGCATCTTTCTTGGCTTTGGGACATTGTAAATGTTTAAAGCAGATGTACAATGCATGTTCAACAGGCCACATCAGGCCTTTCTGGAAAAACAAGATCGGGTCCAATTAGTTTTAAGCCAAATGGCTTCCCGATACTTCCACTATATCTTATTTCCTTTCATTTATTCATTAGGCCCAAGATCCGTATTTAAAGTAAAAGATTAGTACCTTGTTTGGATAGAGCTATGATGCTTTCATTGAAAACCTTCCAAGACAAAGCTGCCCAAGAAGCTTGAGCTCTGATGGGGTTCTGGAATGAAAGGCCTCTGGCTTTGACTAAGCTCTGAAAGAAGAAAGGGAGGACTTTCATTTGTCTGAATTAATCTATGGGAACAAAGAATTTAGAGTATTGTGTTATTCACAAAGGAAAAAAGATTTAGTGCCCCAACTGTCAAAGAAGGAACTGAAAAGATAGATTGCAACATGTTGGCAAGCTTTTTTTATTCCTCTTGGATCCTTTCGGTGGGAAGAGTGAGGATGTTATAAAAGGTCTCTTTTTGGGGGTTTTTGCTCATTTTTGCTTTCTTGAAGTATTAAAGTATAGAATAAATATTAAATAATCTACTCTAGAATTTCTCAACTTTTTCTCATCAAATACAACCACCTAATGCTCAGTGCCTAACACAAAAACAGGCAAACAAGCAAACACAATTTATGTGTCAAAAACCTTCAGAAAATAGGAAACACCTTATCTCACCTCTTCATTTCATAGGTTAAGGGATGATTTTAAAATCACATTGTTGGTTTGTGTCTCTTGGAAGAATGTGAAGATCTGAGCAAAACTCCTCCATTAGTAGCTTAATCTGCTCAATAGACTTATGCTTTTCCTCTATTTATAGCAAGAGAGCAGAGCTGCCTCGAAATTCCCCTCTGGCTAAATATGCTCTCTCTATTCCTTTGCTATGTCTCGCTAAAAATTATTAAGTGCATAATTAGCTAAGTGATTTTAACAAGATAAAAATGATGCTCTTAAACTGAGGTTTAAATTAAGAGTTTAAATTAAATTAAATTAAGAGTTGTCTTTCTTCTTCCTGGTACAGGAGAGGGAGATACCTTTACAAATGGAAATTTCCTTTACAAAAGAGAAATTTATACTCTACTTTTAGAGCTTTTCCTACTGCTGCTCTTCCTCAGTTGCCTTCAACTCAAAATAATCCTTAAGCCAAAGAGGCACATTTTGAGGTGCCATATTTCAGTCACCTTCAATGTATTTTTATATATATAATTATTTTGTTTATATATATATACATATACATGCTATAATCTGTAATATGTATCTGTGCTATTCTATCTAAAATCAACAGAATTCTTTTTGAAACATAAAGAAAAGAAAGATTAAATAGTTCTTGAAACTTCAGCCTTTTTGGGTAGAGATTTTAAGAATTCTTAGGATAGGTTTTGTCAAAGCAACAGTTGTACTAGACAAAGATAAACAGGGAAGAAGACATTATTCAAGGCTGTTAGAATAGGATAGTGGGAACAGAATTATGTCTGAGCTCAACTCCATTGAAACAGAGGGCAGGAGGGTTTTTAAGCACTGAGGTAAACCACTGGAACAGTGCTAGAAGGTGTTAGTGGGGGAGGTTGAACAATGGGATATGTTTAGCATGTCCAATTATTTCCTGAGTCTCCAAATAGTTTTCCTCTGTGGTGAGGGCATGTGTGTTGCTAATTGTGCTTATCAAAGGAGTTAGGCTCCCACCCTCCTAGAGACTGGGAGATGGGGGCTCAATCTTCCTTTATGATTACAGTTCAAAAGGATGGCTCCCAGGTCCTTGAGAAAAGTCTTCCTGGGTTATAAAACTGGCAAGAAGCCTTTTACAGGATTCATGTCTCAAAGGGGCAGAGAAAGAATTTACAATTACATATTTTCTAAAGAAAATGCTCTAACAGAGGCCAGGGCCTAGAGTCAGGGATAAGCTTGTCTAAAGTTTAGCCAGGCCGAGGACATTGGTAAGGCTCTCTTGGTCAGTTTATTTGATTAGAACTCTTCACTTGTAAACCTGAAGTTCCTAATCATACAGACAAGGCTTTGATATTGAAGAAGCAGATGGATGGTGTTTTGATCTTCAGTAGGTTTCCTTCTTGTGCTAGACTACGTGATGTAAAATGTAATCAAGTGATAATTAGTGATAACACAGAGAATAGGCGATAACTTTATGTGAGCTTTTTTTGTAATCAAAAGTGTTTTAGATCACGCCTACAGTGAGATTTTGATGTATTAGTTGATGAGGGTATTTCCTTTGCCTTTCTAATTTGTTTTCAATTTTCATTAATTAAATATTTTTGTTAGCATGTTTAATTCCTTTCTAGTTGTCATTGAAATAAATAGGTTGCATTGATGTGAGAACTATTGAGTTTCCTTTTATTAACCTACACAGATGGATTTAGCTAAGACCAAAACCTCTGAATTCTCTGAGCTTTTCAAACTCTGCTCCCCAGCATCCAGTTTATAGTACATTCATTTTACAATCTTTGTCTTTGCCAGGACAAGTAAGAAGGCGTTCAAAAGAGGTCTCCCCAAGATGTGCCACTTTGGCATATAGGATATTTTGAGCTAAAGGCAATTGAGACACTGCAGGCTCAAGAGAAAATTACCTCTCCCGTAAGGAATTCAAATGGGGGGCTTTGCCCATCATAAGAGTTATTACCAGAAATAAATATTCCTGGCCTCTCTGCATGGCAGGGCAAACCTCTAATTACTGAACATCTACTCTTCTTATCATCTCTGTCCCATTTCTTAGCTCAAGATGGCATGTATATCTCATTTTACCTTTTCGTCTCTGAATCTCTCATGTATGTGGGGTCTCTGACCCTATCATGTATGTGAGGTTCCCATACATAGGTAGTTAAATTTGACTTTCTCCTATTAATCTGTCTCATGTCAATTTAATTCGTAGATGAACCAGAAGAACCTAGAAGAGTAGGAAAATTTCTTCCTCCCCTACGAGTACATGGCATTTACTCCATTTTTAATAGGCAAGAAACATTTTCAATGCCTTAGTCTGATTTTTCTGTTTGTTATATTCAGTCTTCTTGTTTTAACATAGCTTTTTCTCTCTCTTCTACTCCAAGTATATAACAGAAATTAACTATTAAGAAACATTAGAGGGGCCAGCCCCGGTGGCCTAGTGGTTAAGTTCGGTGCTCTTTGCTTCAGCGGCCTGGCTTCAGTTCCCAGGTGCAGACCTATACAGCTTGTCTGTTAGTGGCCATGCTCTGGCAGCAGCTCACATAAAAAAAGGAGAAAAAAGAGGAAGACTGGCAATGGATGTTAGCCTAGAGTGAATCTCCCTCAGCAAAAAAAAAAAAAAGAAAAAAATTAGTGTATCTGAATCTTGTTGGAGAAAATCTAATTAAAAATAAAATCTCCTGCCAACTCAGTGAATCTTCCTCACAAAATGTAGAAAAAAAATAAAAGTTTTATTATTGTTAAATCATTAAATCAGGCTGCGATGTACATCATAGGCAATATGCTAAAGATATTGCAAAGACAGAAAGAAATCCTGCTCTTTTTATATACCCAGGCAGACACAATCCGTTGCATTCGTGTTAAATGTCTTTGTCCAAGGAAAAAGAAAACTTCATTTATCTTGACAGGCAGGAAATTACAACCTGGACCCAGGCACCTCTGCTAAACTCCCAGAGAGACAGAGACATAGGGCATCATCCTTCTGGATGTTCACATTTCAAAGGGATGACTCCCAGGCCCCTGAGAAAAACGTCCCTAGGTTGCAAAACTGGCAAGAGGCTCATTTAGCTTTTAAAAAGATTTACATACATCTCAAACAGACAGAGAAAGCATTTATAATTTCAGGTCTTCTGAAGGAAATGCTAAAGACAAGGGAGAGGTGAGGAAGTTCTCTTTTCCTTTTCATACGATGGAAAATTTTAAATTTAAATTTTTTAGATTTGTGTTCATCCTTATAATGCATGCAACATTCTTTTGAACTATTTTCTCCAACTTTTAAACTATTTTAAATAGAACTAAAGGTGATATATTTAACCACATTTTAACAGGTGCAGCAGATAAAACTCCCAAAGAAGTGCTTCCGTGACTAAAGGTGTCCTTTGTGAAGTAGTGAGAACACTTTTACCTGAGATTATTTTTAAAACCTCACAAAGTCTGTTTCTTTAAAACACAATAAAAGGACTTATATGTGTGTCTGGAATCTTGTAGTGATTTCAAATGAATGAGATTTAATACATAATTAATTGTGAGAATGTTTATTTGCCATAGGACTCTCTTTATTCTAACTGTACCCAAATTACAAAACTAGACTTTCAAAGCATTACTTTATTTGTGAAATGGGAAAATTCTGATGGACCTACTCCTTTCAAACAGAATCATGCTTATTTATTTGTTTATTTTTTGTGAGGAAGATTGGCCCTGAGCTAATGTTTATGCCAGTCTTCCTCTATTTTGTACTTGGGATGCCGCCACAGCATGGCTTGATGAGTGAGCTGTGTGTCGGTCTGCACCCGGGGTCTGAACCTGTGAACCCTGGGCTGCTCAAGTGGAGCTCATGAACTTAACCACTACTCTCCGGTGCTGACCCAGGAATCATGTTTAGAGTCCTTAGATTCATTCTTTCATTCATTCAAAAACTATGTATTGAGGGTTTACTGTATATAAATCACTATTCTTGGACTGGAGAAAGATTTAGTGGATAAAAAGACTAGGTGTTTAAAGGTGCTAATATTTCTTATGACCTTAGAACATTCAAGGAGTCAGGGAGAAAATCATATTTGCATTTATATAGTGTATGGGAAAGAAATATGCGTTCCTTAAGAAAAAATGTTAATGGTTATTCATGAATTTATTTTAAGGTTCTCGTCTTTGCAACTTTTCCATATATATCCCCCTGAGGTGATCATTTGCAATGTTGCTGATGCATAGATTTGAATATAAGGTGCTGCAAAACAGGAGAGCTGGAACAAGTCAGTTATTTGTTAAGTGAAGGTAGCTAGCTGTCATGAAGCACATCACAATTTGACTCTGTATTCTCCATTTATTGTTAAGTATATATGTAGTAATTCTTTGAAGTAATTTAGTTTTTAAATTTTGGGGTAAATTTATATACACTCTTTATACATTTAAGAGAGTTTTAGGATATATTATTGTAAGCTGAGGTTTCTTTTCTACTGACGGGGAGGAAAAATCTCTACCCTTCTAAATTATTCCGGGTGGTCTAAGAATTAAATTAACCTGATACAAATGAACAGAAGAACAACTAACAGAAGTTTAATAACATCTATATTTCCTGTATTCATGGGAGAAACCCAGGAAAACTGAATAAGTTGCCCAAATGGCCAAGACCACCACCTTAAATATTATCTTCAGCTAAAGACAAAAGAAGATGTTGGGTGTAGGAGGAGTCGTTTATGGGAAGTGACCAGAAATAGCACAGTAAACAAGAGTCAGGTTGTTATGCAGATTTAAGCCATTGCCTTCTCCATTGATGAGAGTTTCTAGAGATTGAGTCATTCCCCTCTTCCTGGTATCGCCAGGGAGATTTTCCTTACAAACGTAAATATCTCTTACAAAGGGTAACTTCTACTTGGTTTACAGAGCTTGTCCCATGTCTACTTTTTCTTAAAAACACCTGGCCTAAAATAATCCTTATATCAAAGAGACATATTTTGGGGAGACAAATTCTGCTCCCCTACAATGCTTTTTGTGATTCATTGTTTCCTTTTTGTTTTCACTCTGCATTTTTGTAAAATCTTTTTGAAAATTTGAATACTGGCAGTGCAGGGATAAGAATGCCCACTGAAGAGTCTTTTGAGGTTGTGGGTGGGTCAAAGCTACAAAAGCTTTAAGAGTGAGCAGAGTGGAGTAACAATGGCATTGGTGGTAGGAATTATGCTAAAGGAATCTAAAGGAGAAGATCAAACAGATGGAACAGAAATCAGTGCCTTTTGTCAACCATCGTGGTCAAAGAGAGATTATCTATCTAGGAATAAAAGAATTGGAACTTCTGTTTTTTCTTTTATTTCTTTTTGTTTTTAAGGCAGGAGATCATTTCTCATAGAGATAAAATATGCAGGTTCTTCATCACTCTGAGAAAAAAAGCTATATACTTTTATTGATAGTGGTTTTATTCTGTATGATGAGTTATTAAAATTTGTACAAGGAAGAGGAAGGTTGAATTGTCTTATTAAAATATTACTTCTTACTCTTTGGCTTCAGGCTCTTCAATTATTTTTCACTGCTTTTACAATAAAGTCCAAAGTCCCCAATGTGGAAATGAAAGGCCTTCCCTGGGACAGCCCTTAGCAACTTCTCTATACCTATGTGTCCCAGTTTACTCTTCTCACCCTTCACACTCCAGGCTTGGTGAACCTCCTGCGGTTGTCTATGCCACAGTGTCAGGCCACTGTGACTTTGCTCATTCTTTCCCCATCCTACCCTCCTGGGAGTGCATCAGACAGGAAAGGTTTCCTGAGTGATACGGCACCTCAGCGGGAAAAGTAGTTTAAACAAATGGTTCTGAAACTTGAGTGTGCTTCAGACACTCCCAGCAAGCCAGCTTGCTCAACTACAGATTCCTAGGCTTCCAGGGGTTTTAGATCCAGCAGGTCTTGGAGGTGAATCCAGGAACCTGAATTTTAACAAACACTCCCGGGGATTTGATGCAGGTGGTTCACAATCACACTTTGAGAAACCCTGCCTTAAAGGATAGCACTTGGCTAGGCAGGAAAGAAGCTGGAGAATTGAATAAGATGGCATTCCAAACATAGGAACACCTTGGACATAGGCATTAGGGCAATTAGGGCAGTGGTGTGCTTGAACCAGCTCATACTGGCTTGTAAGAGTTGGTTGTTAAATTTTCAGGAGTTTTGTGAACTGCTTGTTAAACACAGCCATTATTAAAATTAGATTATGTGAACTTGCGAGTCAATAAATTGTATTAAAATCAAAAGTAATAAACATTGAAAACTCATCACTTCCTAATTATTTCACTATTTTCTATGTTCTTAAGCATATCTATGCTTTTAAGGTTATTTGTGTATTTGTGTGGTGGAACGGCCATATAATTATGTGCTAGTGTGCATCTCTTCCCAACTCCATGTTCAGTGATGCTATGTTAATAGCTTGAAATTGGCTGTAGTGGGAATAGTTGCAACATAGAAATAGGCAAAGGTTACAAATCAGGGTTCCACCTACATCACCCTTCTGCCCCAAGCTAATTTACACCACATCACCGCATAAGGGTGAAAAAGAGTTGGTTGTATCTAGTGGAATGTGTGCAGTGTGATACTTCTGGAACTTTAGCTGGAAGGAGCTAAATATAAGGGTGAAGAAACTGGTATTGGCCATATCATGGAGTACTTTGTGACCTAGTTTTAAGAAGCATAGACTTTATTCTAGTGACGATGGGAAACCATTGTGGCGGTTTAGGCGATAGAGTCTCTGGTCAGATTTAATTTTGGAAGGGTGGCTCTGTGGAGGATAATTTGGAAGCTGACAAAACTAAAGGCCAGGGAACTGTTTAAGAGGCCATATTCCATATGACAGGTGATGCTGAGTTCAACCATGGTAGTGGACGTATAGATGGAAAAGAGCAGACTAATTGGGGAAATATTTGGAAGTTAAACTTAACAATGATTAGAAAGAAGATGAACAAGTTCATGGGGTCATATATGACTCCTTTTTCTAACCTGGGTGAATAAGTGATTGATGGTCCAAGCCACTGAGAGAGAGAATACAATATTGTGGCCCACATAAAACCTGTTGGAGGCATGCCATTTGGGAGACTTCCATATTATAATCATTATCCTCTTCTATCTCTGAACTCATAAGAAAGGTTACAGAAGAGGGGTGGGATGAATGTGTATATATAATATTATATATTGCATAATAAAATGCATGTTGTAAAATGCTCACAGAGCTCAGTTAAGTAACATTTAATATTGATGTGACCTATTGGAAGGTGGGAGAGTTGAGAATGAGACACATACAAATTAAGAGCCTAGGGGTCCGGCCCCATGGCCAAGTGGTTAAGTTCATGCGCTCCACTTGGGCAGCCCAGGGTTTCACTGGTTCAGATCCTGGGCTGGACATGGCACCACTCGTCAGGCCATGCTGAGGCAGCGTCCCACATAGCACAACCAGAGGCACACACAACTAGAATATACAACTATGTACTGGGGGGCTTTGGGGAGGAGAAGAAGAAGAAGGAAAAAAAGAGAAGATTGGCAACAGATATTAGCTCGGGTGCCAAAAAAAGAAGAAAAAAGAGCCCAGGATTTTCCCTTAAAATTAGAGAAATAGCAGTCACTCTGATTGAAGGCTGTGTCACCCCCACTATGTTCTAGTGTTTCTCCGTTATCACTGAAAAGAAGAGGTAGGAAACTGTGCAATTGAAAATTGAGCTTATAGGGGAGGAAGACATTTCCTCTACCCTCTCTGGGTTTGTCTGGCTGGAGAATGAATTAAATTCACATGAGACAGAATAGCAGGAGAAAATTAAACAAAGCTTTATAACATGTATACATGGGAGAGGCTCAGGCAAGCTGAGCAACTCACCAAAATGGCTGAAGCCCTCACCTTAAATATCATCTTCAGCTAACGACAAAGGAGGATGTTGTGGGTGGAGGGGGAGTCCATCTTGGGAGATTACCACACAAGTACAGGAAACAAACGCAGGTTTAAGTCCTTGCCTTTGGCATTGATTAAGAGTTTCTACAGTAGAAAAGCCATTGGTGGATTTTGTAAGGGGACTGGTATGAGTAGTTTTGAGTTTTAGAAAGATTATTCTGGCAAAAGTGGAGAACAGAGCAGAGGGGATGACAGAGGAAGTGGGGAGGGAGACCACTGAGAGACTGAACAATCCAGGTGAAGAGTATTGTAAATCTGAGTTAGTGTAATGGAGTTGAAGGGGCAGATTCAGACCTGTTTACGAGGGGGAGTCTGGGGACTGATTGTGGTGAGAGAATGAGAGAGAAGGGGAAATCGAGAGTCATTTGGTCTAATCTGTTGGGTGCAAGGGTACTTCTCACTGGCAGAGGTGAGAGAGAAGGGTGAGCAGGTTCCAGTGCATTGTATTGATTCCTGGCACTACCAATGTCTCCATTTCTAAAGTATTGCCAATGTGCAATCTTATGAGAAGTAAATTATTGACATCATGTGACTGGAACAGTGAAAAGATTAGAAAATTACTTGTGCATTTTTGATGAAAACTGAACATCTATACAAGGAAAAGTATGTGAATACTTGTAGTAACAAAGTTGTTGCTTCTGGGTATTATTTTATTTTTATTGTTACGACTTTTGGCACTTTGAACAACCAAAGAAACAGAAGTGGTATAATATTATGAGGTGCTCAATAAATTAGGGCAATTTAGTTATATGAAGAATATATGTTCAAATAAACCAATGTGCCAGCATGAGTAGGTTTCACTTTACATGCACTTAGAGGAAATAAAACTATTTTTACTTGTAATTTTGCAATCTATATGCATTTCAACATTTTAGTATTTTTGATGTATTGGATGTCTTTTGGCCATTGATAGTGATTGCTAAGGGGTAGAGAAATTAAGTAAATCTTATTAACTTTGCTGTGAAAGATAGCGATATTTAGCTAAAAATTTGGGAAGACTTGCAAATGATTATAGAGATACTGTGGCCATAATACATCCCCTAACACGTTAGGTCTGTAGAACATTTCTCCAATTTGTGATTCCTTCTAAAATATGCACATGGAAATCACTGGAGTGAACCCCTTGTTCATACTGAGAACCAATCCGTGAGGAATAAAAGCAACTTTTTTTTGCTTTTAACCATTGCGTATCCAATTTAATAGATCATTTTAAGTATTATGAATGTAAAAGATCCTAGAATCTTTATGAATGTAAAAGATTCCTAGAAATGATCATGTTTACTTTTAATTTTGGACTCACAACATTTTTTTCCTTATGATCATATTGGATTAGAAACTGAGATATTCTTCATTAATTTTGAGAAAATGTCAGAAATGTTATATTTAAAAAATTCAGCAGTCTGTAGTTATGATTGCCAAGGTCAATGCAGAAAACATAAGGGAGATAACAAGAAGAATCACACTAAAAACTTACACAGGAGCTGTGAAAATCTGAAGGCTAATGATATGTCAGTGCCCTCTTACAACACGACAGCACAGAATGCCTTTAAAGCAATGGGATGTTGGTATGAAGTAATTACTGAGAAGCAAGTTGAGGTGTTAAGTTTGATATATTGTGGTCTTTTCTATCTGTTCCAATTTGCGGCCATGGTAACCGTTGCTACTCCTCCAGCCTGACTACCGTCCAGCTCTCAGCATTTTCTTTCAATGAGACACTTTTGGTTGGATGCAATTTCATTTACCACCATTTAGTTGAATTTTTACAAACAATAATTCAATACTTAAATAAATTATTGATCTTCAGAGTATGGATCTCCAGAGAAGGTCATGTTTGGACTTGAATTTCTGGCCCCTTTCACTTTAGTTACTTTACTGGAATATTAACTCAGTTAAAAAAATAATTTCACTATAGCTTTGAACACTTTAGAGAAACATACCGAATGGTTATGCCATTGGCATTATGAGTCACTGGGTCCAAATTTCGCTTTCAGAAAGCTGAGAGGGAAAAGAGCTATGAAGAATGTTAAGGTAATTTTTCATATTAACCTACTCAGTGTTTTCTTTCTTTAATAATGTATCAACACAGTGTTTTAAAAGTTAATTTCTAATTTTTGTCTCATATGTTCTCCAGATATTGAAAAATAATTAGCATGCTTTCTTCTGTGAGGAGAACCTGGACTTTGCAGGCATATGATGCCAGTCCTGCGTTTGCTTTGGTGACTCTGGCCAAGATACTTAACCTCTCTGCTCTTCACCTTCCTCGTCTGCATTGTTTAGGATGTTCTATCAAATGATGTATGTGACAGTTCCTAGCACAAAGTAAGAACCGAGCATACATTTTACGAAGTGTAGTTCTACTTTTATTCAAAGGACAGGGAGCAAAATTATGATTATCCAGGGTTCTTCAAGAACATGCATTGCTTCCTATTTTACATGTGTTATATAGTTTCAAATTATGCCCACACAGATGATTTGAAACTATTTATGAACACATTACAATAATGACAAACATTAAAAAATTTTTAATGAGGGAAAATTTTAGTTATACTTTCAATGTCTTGCTTGAAATTCAGAAAAAGTATTCTGTAACATAGTTCAACAAGGAATAAAATATAATAAAGGGATGCATGCACCATTCAATTCTGAAAAGATTTCTTTCTTAGAAGATATAAAATCATGAATTTGAGTATTTTGTTACCATTACTAAAAGTAGAACATGTGCTAAGCGATGCAAAAAAGAATTGAGAACACTCGTTGCCTGTGCTTGTGTGATTGAAAGAGGATGACATTTAAATCTAGATCAAGTGAAGGAATTTCGGTTCTGTACAAGTCAAGAAGAAAAGTCTTTTTCCACTGGCTCAAAAGCTCTAGAAAGGAAACGTGAAAAGATTCCATTTTTTCCCACAGTAATTTAATGACCATGTAATTTCACTTCTACCCTATGACTACACAAGTGAACCTTGGTTATGGAATGGAAAAAATGGAAACTATTTAAGTTTAACTTCTATCCATTTTCTCCTTGTACAGACAATTATATGAAATGTATTTTTATGTTGCTATTGAGGAAAATGCAATATTAAATTTTTTTGCAATATTAGAATTTAATCTTTAATTCTATGCAATATTGTAAACAAAACATATCCTAATTCTGTTAATCTAATTAAAATATGAAACATTTTATGTGTATTTATAACAAAATTCTTGAGGGAATTGGAAAGTAGAGAAGAAAAGCCTATTAACTAAATAATGTTTGTAAAAAATACTTTATGTGACTGAATAGAAGAAATAAATAATATTGACGTCTGCTCTTGTATATCTTAGAATGATTACAGTTTGCGTACTTCATTCTTGATCTTCTCTACAAACATCCATCTCCTCCAGTTTTTTTCTGTCTTTAAATGGGAACACCAGCCATTTGTTTGCTTAAGTCCGAAATCTGTAAGTCATCCTTCACCCCTTTCTCTCACTTCTCATACCCTATCAATAAAATTGTTGATTCTGCTACTAAAACCTTTCAAGCCCTATCCACTTCTCTTCATTTCCATTGCCACTGGCCTAATTCAATTCCACTATTTTGCTGTTATGAATAATGCTGCTGTGAACACTTTGTAGACATTTTTGCATAGACATTTATTTTCATTTCTTTCAGGTATATACCTAAGAGTAGAATTGCTTTGTCATGTGGTAGCTCTGTCTTGAACATTTTAAGGAAATGCCAAACTGTTTTCTAAAGTGATGACACCAGTTTATATTTCCACCAGCAATCTGTGAGGATTCCAATTTCTCCACATCATCACCAACACTTGTTATCATCTGTCTTTTTTGGTTATAGCCATCCTCAATGACTAATGATGTTGAGCATCTTTTCATGTGCTTATTGGATACTTGGATATCTTCTTTGGAGAAATGTCTATTTAGGGCTTAATTCTTAAATAAGAACAGTCACTTAAGGGTCTGTAGGTGTAGAAAAAAATCTAATCTACAAGAATTGAGATAAACATACAGAAAAAATGACCCTGGGAAAACAATAATAATTCAGGGGAAAGACATAAAGAAAGAAAACTCACTCTGATAAGCAACTTCAGAGACATGTGGGATCTCCTGCAGTCACAAAAGAGGATGCTCTCGAAAAGAAAGTTTGAGTAGCCAACTGTCTAGAGGTGTAGCTCTAAAACCTCTCAGATTGGAGGGGAGCTTTGAGACATGCAGCTGGAGGTGGCAGAGCCAGGACCTCCTGGCTGCTGGATTGGACCAAAACCATGTGCCTTCCAATAACCGTGTGTGTTACTGTGTAGTGTTGGTTCATAAAGTCCTGTTTCTGATTGCTAATCTTGGATGCTGAGACGACAGAAGAAGTCAGCCCATATTTTGAGATTTTTCCTTTGCAAGATGTGGTTATAATTTTCTATCCTTGAAATATCCTCTATCCTGTTTTAACACATCCTAGATTAATGTCAGGTATTCAGATAATAAGCATGTTTTGGCTTAAAATGTAAAATTTATAAAAGTGAATTTTGTATGGATCTGCACATTGGCTGATGAGCTTAAACAATGGAAGAGTCCTCAGCTTCTCATACAATAGCCTAATGGCGTGGGACTCATGAAGAATTAGACTTCTTCTGCAGGTCAGGTGATAAGAGAAGGGGCAGAGCCTCACTCAAGGGTTGGACTGCTGTGGGACATTAACTTGTTTGGGCATGAGATGCTCAAATACTAAAATTAGTTAATGGAGCATTTGCTCTTCCTGTCTTCTAGATTACCTCTCTGTGCTCCCATTCACTAGTTTATCCTAGTCACCCAGCTAGAAGTAACAGGGCAGATATTAGAAACTTGGAGTCTGATTCCTGTTCTTACCCTCTTAGTACACTCTGCTGCTTATTCTTTTCCAGGAAAAACAACAGGGCAATTAAAAATGGTAGCCTTTCAGAGGTTTTGTCTTGGTCCAAGAGTGGTCATTTGACATCAGTCTTTTGCCGACGTATCTAGCACGTGCAAGAACGTCTACCCTAAAGCTAGCAGTAGAGACTGGGGGAAACAGCAATTGGTTCTTCTTTGCTCTTTTTCTTTTTATTCTCCACACACAATTCACAGGCCTTTTCTCCTCTTTAGTGCCTGGTAGTACTGAGTGGACAAGGGAGAAATAAAAGGGAGCTCTGTAGAGTAAATAAGTTAGCTTGGAAGCAATTTCCAACACTGTGTGATAAAGATTTTACCCTCCTCGCTGTCAGGGATATCTGTTACCACAGAGGGTTTTTATAGCTATCACAGAACTAATATGAGAGGAAAAACCTTGACTTTGGTGTAGAAAATTAATACTAATGACAGTCATCAATAAAAATAATGAAAACTGCATATCATCTATGGATAATTACCTTACGTGTAACAACTATGATGAATGTCATTAATATCTGTCAAATTACTACTAGAGATTTTATTTGATTACAACACTAAATTATGTTCAAATATGCTGGGTTCTTTGGTTCTGTGTCTGAAATCTTAAACTTGAATATCCTCTTCCTTCATCATCATCTCCTTTCCTCCTAGGTTAATAATCTAGGTCAAACTCACTTTAATTCTTTGCACCTTAGTTTGTCTATCCGTAAAATAAACACTTGCAAAGGGTTGTCGTGAGAACTAAAGAACATCATGTAGGCAAAGCAGCTGGCAGAGTGGCTGGTTTACCGTAGACACTGTCTAGACATCCCCTTCTCCATCTTTCCTGTGTTTTTGGTCTTCAGATTCTTGACCTTTCAAGTTTTCCTAGTTACTCTCTTGCCTGTGTCCCTAGGATCCTCATCTCCCTGTCCTTCTTATAAATTACTTCACATTTCACATAATCTGACTTCTCTGCTCCCATGCCTGAGTGCTCAGTGCAGCAAAGACAATTACATGTTGATGGATTGGTCCCCCTGCAGATTCAGATTCTATATCATCTGAACTCCTAATACCCTTTACTATCCTCTTACTTGCCTTTGTCGAGTTCTCTGTCATTTGCGCTTATTTATTATTTCAAAAGTATGTCGTCTTTTTTTTTTTTTTGAGGAAGATTAGCTCTGAGCTAACATTTGCCGTCAATCCGTCTGTTTTTTTTCTTCTAGGGAGGTTGGCCCTGAGCTAACATCTGTGCCCATCTTCCTCTATTTTATATGTGGGATGCCTGCCCCAGCATGGCTTGATAAGCAGTGGATAGGTCTGTGCCTGGCGTCTGAACCGGTGAACCCCAGGCAGCCGAAGTAGAACACACAAACTTAACCGCTGTGCCACCAGACAGGCCCCTCAAATGTATGTCCTTTTAAATCCTGAATCTAAGATGCATCCCTTATCATTCTGCTGTGGTCTGAATGCTTGTGTCCCCCCTTCCTCAAATTTGTATGTTGAAATCCTAAGCCCCAGAGATGATGGTATTGGGAAGTGGTTGGGTCATGAGGGTGGAGCCTTATAGGGCAGGCCCTGGAGAGATCGCTGACCCCTTCCATCATGTGAAGACACAGCAACAAGGTGCCTGCTATAAACAAAGAAGAGGGCGCTCATCAAATTTGCCTTGATCTTGGACTTCCCAGCCTCCAAAACTGTGAGCACGAAATTTCTGTTGTTATCTGGTACCTAATCTGTGGTGTTTTGTTATAGCAGCCCAAACAGACTAAGACATATTCAGATGGTAAATGACTTCACGGCCTACATCACAGGAAAAGTGAATGCCCTCAACTTTGACTGCCACTAGCCAACACAGCTACATTGGCAGAATCCCGTCCTTTTTACTGGTCTCTGGGGAATACACGTTCATCCTTCTGTTCAAGGCATATACATCAACTTGTGCTTTTGATGCCATGTTTTGATCATTATTCTTCAGGATCATGCTCTATCAGTTTCTCCCTCTCATAGTCTTCTGTCTATCTCTCTCTTGCATCTTAAGTTTCTCCTCCTCTCATAGTTCTTTCTTTAATTTTTCAAATTGAGATATTATTGACATATAACATTGTATTAGTTTTAGATGTAGAACATCATGATTTGATATAGATATTTATTGCAAAATGATTGCCGCAATAAATTTTGTTAACATCTATTACCATACATAGTTACGCATAGTTACAAAGTGTTTTTCTTGCAATGAGAACTTTTAAGATCTACTCTGTTCGCAACTTTCACGTATACCAGACAGTATTATAAACTATGGTCACCATGCTGTCCATTATATCCCTAGGATTTATCTTAGACCTGAAAGTTTGCACCTTTTGACCATCTTCAGCCATTTTGCTCGCCCTCCACTCCCCTTCCTCTGGCAGTCATCAGTCTGTTCTCTGTATCTTTGCATTTGATTTTGTAAGTGAGCTCATGCAGTATTTGTTTTCTCTATCTGAGTTATATCACTTAGCATAAAGTCCTCCAGATCCATCCATGTTGTTGCAAATCGCAAGATTTCCCTCTTTTTTATGACTGAATAATATTCCATTACATACATATATTATATACATAATGGAGATATATATATACTACATTTTCTTTATTCATCTGTAAGTCGACACTTAGCTTGTGTCCATGTCCTGCCTACTGTAAATAATGCTGCACTGAACATGGGGTGCAGATATCTCTTCAAGTTACTGATTTCGTTTCCTTCAGATATATATCCAGAAGTAGAATTGCTGGATCATAGGATAGTTGTATTTTTAATTTTTTGAGGAACCTCCATACTGTTTTCCATAGTGGCTGCACTCGTTTACATTCCCACCAACAGTGTACAAGGGTTCCCCCTCTTCCACATCCTTGCCAACATTTGTGCTTTCTTTCCTCTTTCTCCAGATTATCTACTTGCATTGGATAAAGGGTGGCCATTGTGAAGTACATAACAATTTTTAATGCCATTAAAACAATTTTGTAGAATATGGCAATGATCTTGGATGTCCTTTGTTACAATTGTTATATCTTTTATTACAACTTAATAGAAGAGTAAAATTAAAATTTAGATCTTCTGTTGTAAAATGACCAAATTATTTTATATCTAGATAAGAAAAGTTCCTTTTTATTGCCAAAATATTTTGTGAACTCTGTAATTCTGGCAATTTTTTAAGATATTTTGATGAAGCAGTCCTTATTTTTTATGTTATATTCCTAAAAATCACACGATTACTTTTTAAAAATATTATTTATATTAATAATTATATCTAGTGTTAAGGCAAATACTTATATTCATGCCTTATCTCCCCTGACAATTCTCTTTACTTTTTCTTTCCCTTATCACACCCTAAATTCTGAATAATAAAACTGTTATGATGTGTTTTATGCTTGAATCACCTCTGTGTTTTCTGGAATGGTCACCAGGTAGCAGAAAGATTTGCTCCCTCACCTTATAAGGAAGGAGGATAATAGAAATAATTGTTTGCTTTTGGTCTTCTTCCAATCTAATTAATTCAAAATAATTGTTATTACTAGATTTGAGATAAAAGAAAGACTAATGAATCAAAAGAAGTCTTTTTAGTTTAATTATGTATAAGTAAAGAGATTACTATAAACACACTTCAATGATTGTGTGTTTTCAAGTTAAAGGAAGCGTACTCATGTTCATGCATAAATACTGTTACAATATCTGTCTGTATAGTGATTTTCTTTCTAAGTTTCATCAATCAGGGCTAATCATGGTACTTTACAATATAAAGAGAAAGTCCTAGCACTTTTTCAAGGTCAGCACTATTCATAGCATGTTCTTACTCAAGGGGTAATCTTTGGCAACATCCTTATAAATTAATTGTGTTGTAACTTAAGTGAGGATTCTACTCTTCCATTCTGCTAGTGCTGATTAACACGATGCATTAGCCAGAGCTGTTAGTTTATTACCGTGGCAGGGATAAATTGATTACATTGTTAAACCAGCAATGATGAGAAAACTTTAAAGGTACAGCCAAGGAAGTTTTAGTGTATGTCTTACCTGTCTACAGTATAATCCTGTCAAAACTATAAAGTAGGGGTAGGAGCTAGACCAAAGCCTCAAGGAGGCCCTTTTGAGCAACTCCAAACACATTTTATACAATTGCCTTCAGCAATAGATATAACAATGTTTTGGTTATTGTATGCTTGTTGTCAGGATGGATCAAAGCTTTTCCTTGTTTGAAAGCTACAGCTTTAACAGTGGAAAAAACGTTGCTTGGCCTTCTTTTTCTCCTTTGAAGAATGCCTGGTACTTCTCTAGTGATTGTGGAACTCTTTTTACTGTCACAGTCATTAAAGAATGCTGCAGAGTCCTATCTATTCACTAGGAAATACATTGTTCTTATCACCCGCAGTCTTCTGGAAAAAGTGAAAGTAAAACAGCATTGTAAAATACAAGCTTGCCAAATTCACCGAAGACCTGCAGCTGTCTTGCCCCCAAGTGCTCCCTTTAGCCCTAATGACAGTTAAAGCTACTCCTTCAGGATCACACAGTTGTCGCCACGTGAGCTTGTGGTATGTCACCTATGAGACTGAGAATCTCAGCCTGCGTGGTAGGTTTCACCCTATTCTATGTGGACATAACTAAATATCACCAAGGTAATATTCTCAAAATTATCATCACCATAAGGGAAACTAAAAATATTTATGACTGAATAAAAATGAAAGTACTACATGTCAGTATTTGTGGGATAGTGTTAAAATGGTATTTAAAACATAAATTTAGAGCCTCAATTGCATTTGCTAAAAAGCAGAAAAAAGGTAGGCATTAAGTCAAGAATCTAGAAAAGAACAACAGAGTAAATGACAAAAAAGGAGGAGTAAAACAAAATAAAGATAAGAGTAGAAAATTTAAATACAAATGTTAGAAATAAGTTAAAAAAACAAAATACAGTTATAGGAAAACATAATTGTGTATAAATCCTTAGCAAGAGTGATCAAGGAAGGAAGAGAAAAAGCACAAATAAATAATAGTTGCACCACAAACAGGCAGCATGACCTGAAATATATTAAGATAAAAAAAAAAACTTGTCTCTGAACAATTTTATCCCAATACATTTCAGAACTTGAATGAAATAGACAATTTTGTAGTAAATGTAAATGAAGGAATTTGAACAAAAAATAGAAATCCAAGTAAGTTAATAAAAATTCAATAAATTGAATCAGGATCAAAATCAACAGAAGACGCCATACTTTGATGGTCTTCCAGATAAATTTTATCAAACTTCCCAGAAAAAGAATTTCTTATGTATACATATTTCAATTGAGATATAATTGATATATAACATTGTGTAAGTTTATACGATGAGTTGATTTGATACACTTATGTAGTGCAATATGATTACAACCCTATTGTTAGCTAACACGTCCATCACGTCGCATATTTATCATTTCTTTCTTGTGGTGAAAACATTTAAGATCTGCTCAGGAGCTTTCAAGTATATAATATAGTATTGCTAACGATAATCACAATGCTGTGCATTAGATCCCCAGAACTTATTCATCTTCTAACTGCAAGTTTGAGAAAGACACTTCTATGCTTATTATGAAGATATATACATATGTAAATATATGTATTCTTTTCCGAGAGCAGAAACAGAGCAAAAGCTATTCAAGTCATTTTATAAGGTTACTGTTACTTTGATACAAAGCCAAATCACTGTAGTGCAAGAAAATAAAATTATAGACCAATCTCATTTATGAACTGAAATAGATTATAAGTTATATACTCACAAATCAAATTGAGCACCAGGTAAAAATCAATAATATATCTTCACCCCATGATACACACCAGAAATGCAAGAAATTTTCAGCATTGATAGATTGAAGAGGGTGAGGCCTCACTGCTGTAGATGCAGAAAAATGCACTGAGGGGTTTGCTGTCATCAGCAGAAAAACCATTAGCAAATTAAGAGTGGAAAAGAATTTATTAAACTGGAAAAGTATGTCTAAAAATTTTTGATATCAAGCATACCGATGGTGAAACTGTACAAACGTTCTCAGTAAAGAACAAGACACAATGCTCCCTATCCTTTCTTGTCTTCATCTTTGGAATACAGGTCCTAACCATCACAATAAGGAAGTAAATGAGGTATAATACTGGAACAAGAATGTGTCCACTTCTTTTTTTCAGTTGCTGTAATTATATAGAAAATCCTGAAGATATGTTAAAACTATGAGTTTAGCAATTTCCTGAAGACAGAACAATGTGAAGGAAATCAGTAACATCCCTATACACCAGTAGCTAACCAAAATATATAATTTGCAAAAAGAGATTTCCTATTTAAAATAACATAAAATTTATAAGATATCTAGGAGTAAATCTAACAATGTGCGAGACCTATATGGAGAAATTTATAAAATCGTATTGAGGAGTGAAAAAGAAGAATAAGCAATGTTCATGCAATATTTTAAATAACTTATTCCTTTCCAATTTATAATCAAATACAATTACAATAAAAAGTTTCTCCATGAAAGGTGACAAACTGTTCATAATTAACGGGGAAAAGAAAAGGGTCAAGAATAGACACATAATTCTGGAGATGACTGAAGTCAGGAATTCTTTCCCTACTAATTTTCAAGACATTTAAGACTATAGTAATTAAGATTGTATGTTGTTATGGCAAGAATAGTCATCAAAATCCAATAAAGAGAGACCAGAATCAGTGTTATACATAAATACGTATAAATAGATATAGACAGAGATATGGATGTATTTGCATGAGTGGAACTACAAATAATAGAAGGATCATCTCATCATTATTTGGTGCCTGGATAATTGATTATCATGTTTAAAAAAAACACAAATGAAACAATTCTCTCAAAGTATAACAAAGGAATTTTCCAAGTGGATTAAGGCTCTCAATGCGAATACTTTTTCTTCAAAAATTTTGAAGAAAATGTAAGTGAATATTCTCATGATATGAAATTCTGGAGAGTGGTTACCTCTGAGATAGATGAATGCAAAAGTTTATGTGGAGAAGCATACAGATCATTTCAGTTAAGTAATACTCATTGTTTAAAAACTTTTTAAGGTGATATAATATCTAACATCAAATTATAGATCAAGCTATGATAACTTTTCCATTATATTATTTACATTTTTTGTATGTTTGCAATATTTAAAATAAAATAATCTGCCAATCTTGGATTGCTTCCTGGATAAGGAGAATTTTACTGTTTCTACAATTGGGTAATTCTTTTTAATCAGTGAGATATCATTAAGGCTGAAGATGAACAAGAGAGTGGAAACTAGTTTTAAAATAGTCAACTTGTTCTTTTTACAGAACAAATAGATATTATTGTATAATAGCAGCTTTAAAGAAATCATAGCATTGCCCCACTGTCTGTCTTTCATTTAAAATATAATCTTATTAAATATTGAATAGACAGAAGAAATACTGAAAATAGGAAAAAGATAAATGTTTTGAAGGAAATTGTAGCAGATAAAATTGGAATATAAGTACTTTACAATTCATAGCTTATAAATTATATAGGCTGAAGTTAGCCTATGAATTGTAACTCCACGAATACATTAATGTTCCTTCTGTCTTTTCACTCAGAAATTTAAGGTGAAATAACATTTCATTTAGTGTAAATTATATGTGCATGATACGGGTGTTAATTTTCTTTCCAACCATTTCCTCTGAAGTAGATCCTAAAATCTACCTTTTTTCTCTGGATCAAAAGAATTTGATCCAAAAATGAAGGTATTAGATATCTTAAGCACTATTCAAATAGCAGTTTATAATGCATTATTAATTATGCATAATTAATTAATTAATGCAATCTTAATTTTTTGATATTTATAAACAAAATATTGGTAAGGGTAGAAAACAAATCAAATTTAGGGTAATAGTTACACATTCTAAGGATGGTGATAGTCATTGTATCACTTTTGTGTCTTCAAGTTGAATGTGCCAGATAAAAATCTTTATACATAAATATATATGTTTCAGAAGTACTTTATAGGTGCAGCGAAGAATAGTGAGGATTCTGGGTTCTCTTTCCGTTGGCTGGATGCCCAGTGCACTTTGTATGTTTTTGGCAGTTTACTTTTCACCTTTTGTGTAAACAACTTTATCTGACTTGTCACCCACAAAATATAGTATGGTTTATATTCTTTTTCTATTGTTGTGTAACAAATTACTACATGCTTAGTGACTTAAAACAACACAAATTTACTATCTCATAATTTCCGTGGGTCAGAAATTAATCACGGTTTCATTGGGTCCTGTTCTCTGGGTCTCAGGCTGAGCTCAAGGTGTCGGCTGGGACTGGGTTCTCATCTGGAACTCGGGGTCATCTTCCAAGCTCATTAATGTTATCTGACAGATTTCAGTTCCTTGCAGTGGTAGGACTCATGGCAATTTGTTTCTTCAAGGCCAACAAGAGAATTCTCACTTGTCTTCTAACATGAAGTCTATGGAGCCTAATTAAAGGAGCTATCCCACCCTAGTCACAAGTTCTACCCAGACTCAGGGGAAAGAGACAATACAGGGTGTGCACACCAGGGGCAGCAATCTTGGGGGCAGTCATAGAATTCTGTCTACCACTGGATGTTTTGATCCTTACTTTAATTAATGTAAAAACAAAAACAGCAGTTCACCAACAATCTTGTTTCTCCTCTCTTTGGGTTATTGTTTCTCGGCAATTCATAGGACTGTTTTCTGAGAATAACTCGCCTGGCTAGTGGTTGGTGTGTTTCTGATCTTCTGAACTAAATTTGGAAAAGCAGATAGCTACAGGTTAGCTCATGTTTCTTAAGGATTGTGAAATAGCTTCTGTGTTTAAAAGTGCATGAAACGCTGTAAATCTCATTTGTCGACAGTAATAAATCACTTGATAGGCACTAGTGTTTATTGAAGTAAGTAAAATTTAAACTTTTAAATAAAATTGTTAGTGATTATATTTGAAGAGTAAAATTAGTAGAATAAAATAGTATGTTGTCTTGGAAATATATAAAAAAATGGACTCCAAAATTTTATGGAAATTTTTGGAGGAAATTCTTATTGTTAGACTATATGCCACAAAATTTTATGTTCCTTTTGCCTTCTTCTTAAGTTATAACAACCTTTGGCTTTTAAAAAATAATGATTATTAAGTGCTTTAGTCATAGAAACATAAAATTTGTGTTGTTTTTCTTTCTGCTTTGAACAGCAGAGAATTGAAAGTTTCATTTTCTAAACTAGAATTATTTTAACTGGTGGTGAAGTTGGTTGAGATAAAAAAATAGAAATGGATAAATCAAAATTCTATATTTTGTGTTATTGGCCAGTTTTAGGACCTGCTAAATTAATGGGGAGAGACTTCAAAGAGAAGACAATAAAAAAATTCAAGTCCAAATGAAGCATATGTGGAGCCTTCAGCCACAATCCGATAATACGATGGAAGTACTGTCAGAAGAAATGGATTAAAGGAAGGAAAAAAATTGACTTACTTTTGAGGGGCTGGGAACCCAGGTCCCAACTCTTGTCAGTCTGGGTAGATTATTAATTTATGTCACAGTATTGGACGCATCAATGCAATGAGTGTGGCGTCTTCACACCTCTCACCTCTGTGCTCTCCTCCTCTCATTCCCAGCAGGGATTAAGAGAGAAATTCAGATGAGAAATTCTAGCTGTAGTTTTGCTGTCTTTCAGTATCTGCTTCAACTGATAGATTTTGCAGTCAATCCTGGCAAGTTTCTTCACGTGTGGTATCAATGAATAACAATTCCCAAGTACTATTAAAAACAACATAAAGAAGTTTAAGTAACAATTGCAGAGCTGGTTTTCTGGAATTTTCTAAATTATTTTTCTGTCAGAGAAAATTTAAGTACATAGAAATTACATGGACTTTCACAATTTGAGGGGGTTAATTGATTATATTAATCAGTAATTCCGTAATGCAGAACCATTTAATGGCCTCTACTACAATGCAAGTTATAATTTTGATCTGAACGCTTCTCACTGCTTCTCATTTTTAACTGACATTTATACTTAAGCTGACATGCTTTTACAAAGATTTAGATTAACTTAACTTCCAGATTTTATAGTTTAATTTTTTTCCAGGAAGATTAGCTCTGAGTTAACATCTGCCACTAATCCTCCTCTTTTTACCAAGGAAGACTCGCCCTGAGCTAACATCCGTGCCCGTCTTCCTCTACTTTATACGTGGGACGCCTGCCACAGCATGGCCTGATAAGTGGTGCCTTGTCTGCACCCAGGGTCCGAACCTGCTAACCCTAGGCTGCCGAAGCAGAACGTGCAAACTTAACCATTACACCATCTGGCTGACCCCTTTATAGTTTAATTTTGTAAACAATAGAATAAACATCCTTTATCAAGGATAAACAGAAAAAAGGGATAGTACATGAAAGTTCAATGGAGTATTCTACCCAAATAAATTCTCGAGAGTTTGTGAAATGCTTACATCCTAATAAGAATGTTGAGATTCTTTTAACTCTTTTTATAATGGATGTTACATATTTAGACTGTAGTCTATTTTTTTCTTTCACAGAGATTTAGATACTGGATTATATATGATGGCTATATATGTTTTCACTTTTCATTGTACAGAACCTGAATCAGAACTTTACTTTGGTATATTATTACAATTCTTTTTGGTACGTTATTGCAGTTAAATATTTTAGTTAATAGGTAATACAGAACCAACTATAAACATACTTAAAATTATCTTAGTGAAATAAAGATGTCAAAGATTATAAGAAAAATTGCATCAGTCACCTCTTACATTATGTTGAAATGACATTTAAGCCACTTACCAGAAATGTAGTAGGTATTATTTATGGACTTCAGTCAGTTATAAGCAATTGGGTTTAGTTTTTATAAAAATGACATCTGGTAAGGGTGTCATTTATTTCTAGAAATTAGAAATGTCTTAAATTAAGCCAAATTCTTCTGAGATATACCATGCTAACAAGGAGATAGGGAATTAATGTTTAAAATAAAATGAACATATTAAAATGTGCAAAGCTGCGTTGCAGTAAAAATTAGGAATAAAAAGGAATAATAAGGTTACAACAAAGCAACTACTTTCCTACATATTGAATAATATCTTCAGCAACCAAAACTAATTGGTCTAAGTGACAAATGAGCTAATAAGTAGTTTAAAGATAGAATATAGAAATACAGATAATTGCTTGTGTTCCTTTGAAGTAGCGAGTGGCATTCTTTTTCATTTCCTAAAGGAAATATGCAAGCTATTTATGTCTGATGGATTAATCTGAACTCAAAATTAATCAAGCTCTTTTTATTTTCCTTCTTAGCGTATTCAATTGTTAAGTATAAATGACTTGAATCAATTTTTAAAACCCCTGGAATTGAAATGGGTAAAGTGGAGGAGTATTAATGATAGTGCAGTTGCCTTTGATTGGGGCAAAAGTTCAGAAAAAGAATAGCAAATCCCTGAATTAAGCACTATAGATAAAGTGTTTATATTAGCAAGCTGTGATCATTCAGAAACATATGAACTCAAGCAAAGTATCTATAAGTTAAGATGTAGTCAACTTTTAAAATAGCAATACTGATTATTTCTAACGTCTTCATTCTCCATTCCACTGCCAGCTATTTAGTTACAGTTGACATTGTTTCGTCCACCAAAGCAATGCAGCCTCCATTTTTCCTATCTTTATTTTATATTACAGTAGGACATCGATTGCCAAAGAAGATATATCCCAGTAAATTTTGTTGTCAGAAACTTTATCATGAAGAGTAGATATATTTCTGATTCTGCCACTTAGCTGCTATGAGATGTTCAGGGAAAGTCTCTCTGGTGAGGTGATGTTTGAGTTGAGACCTGAATGGTGAAAAGGAGTTAGTCCTACACAGATCACGAGGAAACAGTTATAAGCAGAAGGAAGAGAAAAATGCAAGGTTGAGAATGAACGTAGAGTGTTAAAGGAACAGAAAGAAGATTTGCATGATTAGAGTGTGGAGAACTTGGGAGAGTCCAGGGTGAGAGAAAGGTAAAGGGGTGGGAGAGGGGCAGATCATGTTGGCTTTCTGCCAGGGTCCAGCCCCAGCAGAGTCCAGGGTCTCCTGAAGGGATGGACGGAGTCGGCGAGAGAGAGATGCAGTGAGACAAGGAGTGAGGTTTCCAAGTCTGATTTATTCGAAGCATTCAAGCACTTATATAGGGTCCAGGTCATGTGTTTATGATTTCATGGAATTATCTCAGTACATAATTTTGGCAAACAAAATGGGTATATAAGCATATCTTGTTACAATATTAGCACAGTATGTCTGTGAGAAGCAAGCAACCTTTGTTAATTATAGATATTGACCTTTTCTATATGTCTACCAGGTGCCTAGATGTTTAAGACTGATTACAAAATGGGGTGTAATGTCTAGACTTAGTTTCTCATGGGTCGAATGGCCCTAAGCCTCTATCTTTATTCCTGTAATAATGAAAGCAGAAGTATTGCAAAGTATAAGGGGATTGAAAGCCACACAGGCACAGTGCTTGGGGTTTCTCTTTGACCATTAACTATTTTATAGGGTTCTCAATCCTCATCATAATCCCAATTCCTCTGTGTCAATATATTATGATATTTCTTTGCAACTTTATCAGGATCGTGAGTTGCCTTAGGAAGGGGTAGTTTTTGCATGCCTCTGTTCCTGGGTGGGTGCCACCATTTACCTCCTGTAAAAATTTCCTGATTTGGCCAAGTTCCTCTTATGGGATGGCCATCAATGTTCCTCTGACCTACTTTATGAAGGGAGGAAGGAGGAAGCTGACCAGCAGAACTTCCCCTAATTCCCCAGCAGTTCCAGGATAAAAATAGCAAGAGTAAAAGCATGATACATACACAGATGCTTTGCACTTTCCCTATTAACCCTTGAGAATTGCCTTGCAATTTCTCGGCCCACTGGCGGACCTTGTCACGCGGCAGTGGTAACTATGCCTAGAGACCGGCTCCCGGCAGCTTTCTGTACCTGAATTTTATTCTGAAGGGAATGAGAAGGGCAATCACTAGAAATTTAATGTATTTTTTTCCACTGTGAAATATACCATACACACCAAAGAGTGTCTGTCTACCACTTAGCTTAAGAAATAGTTTAATTTGTTTTTACCAAATAAACATTTTTTTTTACCAAAACAAATAACCCTGAAGCCTACCTGTTCCCTTCCTCATAGCATTCTCCTCCCTTCCTCCCTGCCAGCCTGAATTCTACGGTTTGCTTTCCCTAGACTTTCTCTTTAGTTATTTCTTATGCTACAAATCCGTGGTTTAATTTTCCCTCTTTTGAAGTAGAAATATTGGATTTACACTACATACGTTCTTCTGTGACTTGCCTTTTTGACTCAATATTATATATTTGTATTTCATTTGTTTTTCCTGCTGGATAGTATTTCATTGTATTACTACACAACAGTTTATTTATCTGTTATATTATTGATTAGTATTTGATTTAGCCCCTTCCTTTTTATTTTGCCTTGAATAAATATGAATAAACTATGAATAAATTATGATTATGCTATGAATAAACTTGTACTCTTATCCTGATCACATATGTAAGAGTTTCTCTAGAGAATTGTTGGATGTAGGACATGTGCATCTCCAACTTTAGGAGGAAATACAAATTGTTTTCCCAAGTGACTGTATCAGTTTACATATGCACCAGCAGAGAATGAGAGTCCCCAATTCTCCATATCCTCTCCAAAACTTCGTTCAGTCAAATTTTAATTTTTTGAAACGTATCTAATGAAGTAAAAATATTGACTCCCTATAGTTTTATTTATTTCTCTTCTATTTGAAATTTTTTATTGAGGTAACTTGATTTATAACATTGTATAAATTTCAGGTGTACATCGTTATATTTCAGCTTCTGTATAGACTACGTTGTGTTTACCACCAAAAGTCTAGTTGCCATCCATCACCGTACAGATGTGCCCTTTCACCCCTTTTGCCCACCCCAGACCCCCTTCCCCTCTGGAAACCATCAGTCTGTTCTCCTTATCTTATCTTATGTTTGTTTATCTTCTACATATGAGTAAAATCATATGCTATTTGTCTTTCTTCACTGACTTATTTCATTTAGCATAATACCCTCAAAGTTCATCCATGTTGTGCAAATGGCAAGATTTCATTTTTTCTATGGCTGAGTAGTATTCCATGTATGTATATGTATATATATATATATATATATAAAACTAGAAAAAAAACAAATTAAACCTGAAGTAAGTAGAAGAAGAGAAATAATAAAAACCAGAGCAGAAATCAACAAAATGGAAAATCAATAAAGAAAACCATAAGCTAAAAGCTGGTTTTATGAAAAGATTAATAAAATTGATAAACCTCTAGCCTAGTTAACCAAGAAAAAAGGAGAGAAAATACTAGTTACCACTGTCACAAATGAAAAAGGAGCCATCATTAATAATCCTATGGCTATTAAAAGGATAATAAAGCAATATTATGAACAACTCTATGCCCACAAATTTGAGAACCTAGATGAAATAGACCAATTCCTTAAAAGACACAATTTACCAAAACTCAAAGAGAATTAGATAATCCGGATAGGCTATACCTATTAAATAAATTGAATAATAGTTAATAAAATTTTAAAAAAGAAAGCTCCAGGTCCAGATGGTTTCACTGGTGAATTCTACCAACATTTAAGGAAGAAATGATGCCAATCTTCCACAATTTCTTCTAGAAAATAGAAGCAGAGAGAACACTTCCTAACTAATTTCATGAAGATAGCATAGTCCTGTAAATACCAAAACTGTATGAAGACATTACAAGAAAGAAAAACTACAAAATAGTATCTTTCATGAACATAGATGTAAAAATCCTCAACAAAATATTAGCAAATAGAATCCAACAATGTACAAAAAGAAATTATACATCATGATGAAGCAAGATTTATCCCAGGTGTATGCAAAGTTGGTTCAACATTTGAAAATCAAGTAATGTAATTCATCACATAAACAGGCTAAAGAAGAAAAGTAATATGACACTATTAATAGATGCCAAAAAAAGAATTTGACAAAATCCAACAATCATTCATGACAGAAACCCAGAAAAATAGAAATAGAGGGAATTTCCTCAATTTGATTAAAAAATCTACAAAAATGCTACAGCTAACATCATACTTCATGGTGATAAACTAGATACTTTTCTCCTAAGACCAAGAACTAAGACAACTATGTCCCCTTTCACCACTCCTATTCAATATTGTACTGATCTTCCTAGCTAACACAATAAAGCAAGGAAAGTAAATAAAGGGTATACAAATTGTGAAGGAAGAAATAACACTTTTTGTTGGCAGATGACATGATTGTCCCATGAGAAAATCCCAAAGAACTGAAAAAAAAATCCCTCCTGGAACTAATAAGTGATTATAGCAAAGTTACAGGGTAAAAAGTTGTTAGTATATAAAGAGCAATTGCTGTTCTCTATACCAGCCATGAACAATTTGAATTTGAAATTAAAAACACAATGCCACTTACATGAGCAACTTAGGTATAAATATGAAATACTTAGGTATAAATATAACAAAATATGTACAAGGTCTATATGAGGAAAACTTAAAAACCCTGATAAAAGAAATCAAAGAAGATCTAAATAAATGCAGAGATATTCCATGTTCATGGATGGGAAGACTCAATATTGTAAGATGTCAGTTATTCCCAACTTTATCAATAGAGTCAATGAAATCCCAATCAAAATCTCAGTGAGTTGTTTTTGGATATTGGAAAACCGATCCTAAAGTCTATATGAAGAGGCAAAATACCCGGAATAGCAAACACAACATTGAAGGAGAAAAACAAAGTTGAAGAAATGACAAGGCCCAATTTCAGCAATTCCTGTAGAGCTACAGTAATTAAGACAGTGTAGTATTGAACAAAGAATAGACAAATAGATCAATGGAACAGAGTAGAGAGCCCAGAAATAGACCTATACAAATATAATTAACTGATCTTTGACAAGGGAGCAAAGGTAAATCAACGGAGAAGGGATAATCTTTTCAGTTGATGGTGCTGAAACAACCAATGTCTACATGCAAAAATAAATAAATAAATAAAGAATCCAGACACAGTCCGCATACCTTTCACAAAAATTAACTCTAAATGAGTCATAGACTTCAATGTAAAAGATAAAATTACAAATTTTCCTTGACTTAGGGTTACATCTCAATAAACTCATTGTAAGTTGAAAATATTGTAAGTCAAAAGTGCATTTAATACAACTAACCTACCGAAAGTCATAGCTTGACCTACCCTACCTTTAATGTGCTCAGAACACTTACATTAGCCCACAGTTGGGCAAAGTCGACTAACACAAAGCATATTTCATAATAAAGTGTTGGATATCTCATATAATTTACTGAATACTGTGCTAAAAGTGAAAAACAGAATGGTTGTATGGGTATAGCATTGTTGTGAGTGTATCAGTTGTTTACCCTCGTGATCACGTGACTGACTGGGAGCTCCAGCTCACGCTGCCCAGCATTGTGAACACATCTTGTACTGCACATCACTAGCCCAGGAAAAGATCAAAATTCAAAATTTGAAGTATGCTTTCTACTGAATGCATATCACTTTTGCACCATCATAAAGTCAAAAAAATTGTAAATTGAACCATCGTTAAGTTGGGGAACGTCTGTATAAAACTTCTAGAAAATAACTTCTGGAAATAGGAGAAAATCTGGGTGATCTTGGGTTTGGTGATGAATTTTTACGTACAATGCGAAAAGCAAGATCCATGAAAGAAAAATTGATAAATTGGACTTCATTAAAACAAACAACTACTGCTTTGCAAAAGACACTGTTAAGGGAATGCAAAGTCAAACCGCAGACTTGGGGAAAATATTTGTAAAACACTTATCAGAGAAAGAACTTGTATCCAAGTATGCAAAGAACTGTTAAAACTCAACAATAAGAAAACAAAGGATCCAATTTAAAAATAGTTTGCCAAAGATCTGAACTTCACCAAAGAAGATATAATGATAGCAGGGAAGAATATGAAAAGATGGTCAACATCATCTGTCATTAGGAAATTGCACATGAGAACAACCATGAGATAAAATTGCACACCTACTGGGAAGACTAGAATCTATAAAGCTGATGGTACATAATACTAGCAAGGATGTGAACAACAGGATCTCTCATTCATTGCTAGTGAAAATGCAAAATGTGACAGCTACTTTGGAAGATAGCTTGGCAGTTTCTTACAAGGCTAAACATAGTCTTACCATATGATCCTGCAACAGCGCTCCTAGGTGTGTACCCAAATGAGTTGAAAACTTATGTCAATGCATAAATTTGCATATCAATGTTTATGGAAGCTTAATTCATAATTCTCAAGAGCTGAGAGCAACCAAGATATCCTTCAATAAAAAAAATGGGTGAACAAACTGTGGTAATTTATGCAATGGAATGTTATTCAGCAATAAAAAGAAATGAGTTATCAAGCCATTAAAAGACATGGAGGAACTGTAAACACGTATTGCTAAGTAAAAGAAGCCAGTCTGAAAAGGCTGCATACTGTATGATTCCAACCATATGACGTTCTGGAAAAGGCAAAACTATAGAGAAGGTAAAAAGATCAGTAGTTGCCAGGGATTTGAGGGGAAGAAGAGAGGGAAGGAGACAGGGATGCATAGGTGGAGCCCAGGGGGTTTTCAGGGTGGAGAAACTATTCTGTATGGTGCAGTAATTGTGGATACATGACATTATGCATTTGTCTGTACAGCACGGAGTGAACCTTAATGTAGTCTTGGACTTTAGTTAATATCAATATTAACTATTTAGTTAGTATCAATATTGATTCATTAATTGTAGCAAATATACCACACTAGTGCATAATATTAATAATAGGAGAAACTGTGTAGGAGTGAGGGGTGTGTGGGAACTCTCTGCACTATCTACTCAATTTTTGTCTAAATCTAAAACTGCTCTGCAAAATAAAGCCTATTAATAAAAGAACACAAAAAAATGATGTCAGACTATATCTTTTAGTTATTTTTACTCCATGTTTTACATATGAAAGTAATTTAGTTTTGTCTGTTATATAATGTTCTACTTGTGGTGACCACAATTTACTCATTCTTCTGTCAATTCCCTCTTGGATTGTTTCTAGACTTTTTATTATGAATAGTGCTGCTATGAACATTGTTGTATATGTCTTCTGGCCTATATTGGTCAAGAGTTTCTCACTGATATATTTAAGAGTTGACATGCTGGAGTACTATCTTTAATTTATACTTCTACCAGCAAAGTATGAGATAATGTGAGGCATCTTAGTTTCTGCCAATCAATTAATAAAAGTATTTTTTTTGTTGCATTTCCCTGATCACTAGTGAAGATGGCAATCTATACATATATTTATCAACATATGCTTTTTCCTCTTCCGTAAAATGCCTATTCATGTTCTTTCTTCATTTTTAATTTGGTTGTCTTTTTTTATGTTGTTTTATCCTTAATACTGATTTTTAAAATTTATTATAAATCATCTCTTCTCTCAGTTTTTTAAGTGTGTCTTTAGAGTAATAGAAATTCTTAATTTAAATTGTTAAATTTGTGTGTAATCTCTTTTAGAGACTGTAATTGCATTGTGGCTATAGATTAGTCTGGGGGAATGGACAACTTTGTAATGTTGAGTATTTCTGTCCATGAAAATTGATTTTTTTTCAGTTTTATATTTTTTCCCACAGAGATTATAAATATTTTTTGTTAGCTTTGTTCACCAGTATTTGATCCTATTGTAACTGATGTCTTATTTTTATTTGTCTTCTAGATGATTCTTGTTTGTATTTAGAGATGCAATTGACTTTTGTGTTTTGATCATATGTGTAGCCACATTGCTAAATTCTATATGCACTATATTGTGTGTAAGTATGAAGGAAGGAAGGTGCATGGGGAGAACAGTGGAAGGAACTTTACCAGTTTTCCCAAAAATGATACTTCTGAGGTGAGACTTTTTTTTTTGGTAAGGAAGATTAGCCCTGAGCTAACATCTTTTGACAATCTGCCTCTTTTTTTGCTTGAGGAAGATTGGCCCTGAGCGAACATCTGAGCCAATCTTCCTCTACTTTGTATGTGGGATGTCTCCACTGCATGGCTTATGAGTGGAGTAGATCTGTGCCTGGGATCCAAACCTGTGAACACGGGCCACCAAGAGGAGTGTGTGGAACTTTAACCGCTTGGCCATGGGGCTGACCACTGAGACAAGACTTTTAAAGACATTTTAAAATTCTAAAAAGAAGACAAGCTTATAAAAATTCAAACTATAGAGAAGCATATAAAGCAAAGGGACTCTCTAATCCACCAGCTCACTCTATGGAAATAATGATTATCTGCAGTGCATCCTGCTAACACTGTTCTTTTCCTCTCTCCAGCTACACCCTTTGTGTATATATACGTTGTTACTAAGCTGGGATAATAATTTACATATTATTTTATTTCTGATAGCTATGTTGGACTGTTCAAATGTCAGATTGATGTACATTTTTATTACGACTCTAAACTATAGTCTATTCCCTCATTCGAAAGCACTCTAGTTTAAGGATCATAAGTTTTATCATCCGTGATATGATTCATCATCAGTCTTAAATCATCTACTCTAGTTTCTACTTGCCCTATAAAAAGGGAAAATGCTTTGGACAGCTGTACCAATCTCCTTGTCTGAGCTGATATGTTAGACACAGCTCACCACAATATTATAAACTATTTTATTCCATGGCAAAACATTTTTTTGGTGTGATGTTCAGAGAGTCACCTTGCCAAAAGTAAAATAAAGAGTTAGAGTTTTCTTAATTTAGCCTTAGCCTACTGAACACACCTTTTGGTGCTAATTCCTGTTGCATTTACTTCTCATCTGACTTGCATCTACCATAACTAAACAGCTTCATGGTAGCCTAATAGTGTTTCTTTTTCATTAATATTTCCCCTTTTCAAAATTAGATTTATCTGACTCTAGCATTTCTGTTTTCTATTATTTTATATTTCGTATCTGCACTTTTCCTGCTTCAGTCTTCTTTCAGTCTGGTTTGATTTTTTTCTTTCTTCCTTTCTTCCGTTTTTTTTTTGCTGAGGAAGACTGGCCCCGAGCTAACATCTGTGCCCATCTTCCTCTACTTTATATGTGGGATGGCTGGCACAGCATGGCTTGACAAGCAGTGCATATGTCCACACCCGGGATCCCAACCGGCTAACCCTGGGCCCCTGAAGCAGAAGGTGTGAACTTAACCGCTGCGCCACTGGGCTGGCCCCTGTTTTGATTTTTTTGACATTGCTTTGCTTACGATCTTCTGATGTAATCTAATCTGTTTGCTTGCTTTTTTCCAAACTGGGTGTAATTAAAAATGAGAAACTCCAAATTGTATTATTTGAATTGTTCTCAAATTGCCATGATAATGAATTCTCCCAAATTGGTTTTCAGATATAAAACATTAAAAAATATTAATTGTGGAAGGATATTTAAATTTTTTTCTGCATTGAGGCACTGAGATAGGAAGATCTTAATTTCTTCTTTTTCATAAAAGAAGAGATGTTTTTAAAAGCTACCTGTACTAGTATTTAGAAATAGATGCAGACTTTTATCTCAAATGACATTTTTTCCTTTTTTCTGGCGAATGTCAAGAAGTGCATTGAGAAATTTAGAGAAAGATGAGTTATTCATGTGAAACATTTGATTTATCTTTGTTTTAGTGAGAGTTCTCAACTCTTGATTTATGAGTCTTGAGTGATTTTTTATGACTTTTCCAATCAGATAATAACCAATTAACCACAAAAGTCAAAAGTTGAGGTCAAATTAGATGCTTCCATGGTCATAATAGCACTTCCTCTAATTTTAGAGAGCTCAGATCAATACATTCTTTCTTTTATGAGGACTACTTTGATATATGTTTACCACTCTATTTTTCTTTTCATCTTTAGAAATAGACATTAATCTACTCTTTGATTAATATATAAATTTATAATTTTTGAATGTTTATTATTCATGATCAGTTATTAAATGTTCATGGCTTTGCTTATAAATGTAGACATAAGTCATTTAGAAATTAGTTCTTTTTAACCTTACCTTAATTATGTAACATATTTGATAGATGATGCTCCTATTTTTATCACATTGTCTAACCACATTAAAAACATAATATACTTTTATTTTTTCCTACATCTTACAATTAAATATGGGTTTGTGAAAAATTTAATGTCAGAAAATATTTTCTATGTGAATTAGTATATCAGCTTTTTTTGAGGTGCTTGTTTTAGTCAGGTATTACCTCAAGAACGTCCCCCCAACTCAGTGGTTTAAAACAATGCTGCCTCGCACACAGCTTTGAGCAGTTGCTTTGCTTCTGGCTCTGCTTCTGGTTGCGGGTGTGTAAATCAACCAGAGAAGCTCTGCTCCAAATGTGTTTTTGGTCCCCAAAGTTCAGGGAAGTGGCTACCTGGGACCATTTTATTTATTTATTTATTTATTTATTTATTTAATTTATTGAGGGCAATGGTGGAAACCTCCCAGGGTGAATAGAAATCTCTTAACCCCTGGGCTTGAAACTGACGCTTGATCACTTCTGCCTACATTCCATGGTCCAAAGCAAGTCATATGACCAAGTCCAATATCAATGAGATGGGAAAAAGTACTTCTTCCATGGAAGATTGGGATAAAGAAATAAGTATCTTCTGAATATCATCTAATTTACCATGCTGCCCTTCTACTGTGAATTAATAACTACATTACCTACAATGAATGTAATTGTATGCTTTTGTGAGCAAACTAAAGTTTTAATTCAGAAAAAAATGCAATTGTTTATTCACAAAGAATACTTTGATTTGCATTTGTTTATGTTGATACTTGGAACAAATATTTTGCTTTTTCTGAAATAATGTTCACCAGGTTTTCTTGCTAAGATGTATACAACATATTTTTAACCTCCAACAGTCTGCATTTACAACGTGATCTGGGAGACTTGTGCCGAGATTAAAGTTGTCATGAAAATAAGATAAAACTGTCAATGTTTGTAAACATTGTATGAAAAGAAAAGAATTAATTTTCTAATGTTTTATAAGTCATGTAACTTCTATTTTGGTCTATGATCTCATATTAATTTACTAGGGAAATTGTAGACTCAGTCACATATGCATTAGTTTTCAATGCAAATCTTAAACAGTTTTGTGTTGACAAAATATTTCATCTTGCAATTTGAGTGTGATTTCAGTCGTATGTGACAGGATCACCTGTTTTTCCTCGGTCCAAATCCTAAAATTTATACAATATTGCTGTGTAAAAAAGAACAATGTTTCTTTCTTTTCTCTTTTCCCAGTGATAAGATAAATTACTACTTGAAAGTGGAAAATGATAGTGTTTAATAGAAGCTCACCTTTTAATTATTGGTATTTCTCATGGCTTTCTTTTGGAACTTCTTCTCCATAATTTCTGTGGGTACTATCACAACCTCCCATGGCTTCAATAAATATCTTTTATTTATTTTATTTTATGTATCTCATATGCTGATGATTCTAGTCCATACAGCTCATATCTCCTTCCCAAGTTCAAAATCTATATTTGCAAGGTATTATTGATCATCCCATGTGAATATATTATAAACAACTCAAACTGAACACATTAAAAATCGTTTAGTATATTTCTTGGTCAAAACACTGTTCTTCTTTTAATTCTGTTTGGTTAATGGCATTGCTGCTCACATAGTCTCTTAGGCAGGAAACTTCACTGGTCCAGAAATGGACAGCCAGGCCACGTCTGAATTTTGAGAACAGGATATCTGCTCTCCCTACTGTCAGGACCTATGAACCTAACTGTGGTTCTGTTAATTCCTTCATGCCTCAAATAGTCATCAGCTAGGAAGCCCCTCTGTCTTCCCTAACCCTTGTGTTCTGGTTAACCATTGATGTGTGCAAACTGACTCACGACTTAATGGCTCGAAACAGTAATACATAATTGTTGCTCAGGTTCCTGGGGGTTGAAGGACTTAGCCGTGCAGTGCTTCCTTGGACATTCTCATGCAGAGCCAGTCAGATTTTGGATTGGATTGAAGTCATCTGAAAGATTGACTGGGCTGGACATCCAAATGGCTCCACCACATGATTGGCAGTCAATGTTCAACTGAAGCTGTTAAGCAGAGGACTTACATGTGGCCTCTCCAGGAAACTCGGGCTTCTCACATCATGATAGTTGCCGTATTATATTAGTCAAAGCAGTCAAAAGATGGTGTAAAAATAAACTCTGTTCCTCGGTGGGGACAGTCCCTTTGTAGAAGAGCATAAGAGATGGAAGATATTTTTGCAGTCTTCTTTGGAAAATATAATTCTCCACAATTTACAAATCTTAGGCTCCAGATCAATTTATCGAAAGCTTAGTTGTTGAAATATCAATTCACCAATGATCTGCATTTATTTTACTGCATTTACCAATTTACCTAAAACTTGTTTATTTAAATTTTAAAGTTTACAGTAATACTTAAGGGACCATCGATAGGTATTAAGGGCTTTGGAAATTCAGGGTTCTGAAGCCTTCAGGCTTTTCCCCCAGCCCTCCATCTTACTTTTTTATGCTCTCCTCTACCTTCCTCCACTGGCCTCCCTCTCTCCTTCTCTTTCTTCATCTCCCATCTCTTCTGCTCATTTCTCTCAGCTCTCAGCCTGCAGTCTGTCCTTCCTTGCAGCTGCAGCTCAAACCTGTGCTCAGGTTGATTGTCTTTTCTGTCTTTCTTCCATCAGCTCCATTTACTCATTTTTTATTACATGTCACTCCCACAGTACTTATCACATTGCTTATTTATATTATTTACTTTTTATGTTCCTTATTAGACAGAGAGACTGGAGGTCAAAGACAGTGTCTTGTTCATCTTTATAGCTCCATTACTAGGCTTGACTCAGAGGAGACATTCAATAAATGTTTGCCTATTGAATTACTTATGATTCAAAAACATTTTGATAACGTTTAGTGCAGGTCCAGAAACGTGATGAAATTTAACAGCAGAAAATATAAATTTCATTATTTAGGCTCAAATGGTTTGCTTTAGTGTATTTAAGAATGACTCTGCTTATTGGCAATTCATATGAGAAAATTCTTGTGAGGTTTTGGTAATTTCAAAATTGGTCATGCATTAAAAAATATAGTACAATGTTAGGCATGATGAGCACCCTAGAAAGAATTTCATTTAAGGAAATATAAAAAGGAGTGAAAATGCATGCTGTGAAGACTTTGAGAAATATGATAATTATTTTAAACTATTGATAAACTAGCCTGTGAGGATTCCGCCAGCTGTTGAGTATGTCTACTCTATTACTTTGGAACTGGGGAAATAACCACAGGATGGGTTCAGGGACCTGCTGAGTCCACTGTGAGATGGACCTGAGCTGAAACTTCATTGATCACGTGATCTCCATAAGCCCCTGCTCTGACTGGTGGACCACAGTGATGTTTTGGGTCTCCTGGAATAAGTGTCAGCTCAGAGCCGGTGTACAATAGTCCCTGAAAGGTCTGATTATTTCCTTTTCCCCAGTGTACAGTTACTCTGGTAAAGGGCTGTAGGTCCCTTTGGGAAGGCTGGGAGAAAGAGTAACAGAATAAATGTTTGGCAGTGTACTGGGGTCCTTCCTCAAGGGAACCTGTCTTCCACTTCATTCAAGGGATTCTGGGTCCGTAAACTGGCCTACATCTGGGAATTGATTGAGGGGCCATGACACTCTGTTTTTATGATTCAAGTTAGACTTGTGTTCACTTGATCTAGAGCTTTTCTGTGTAAACAGATCAAGTAAGAATTTAGTAGGTTTCCTCTCTATTTCACTTTTAGGAACATCGTCACCAATTAGCCAATGTGGTAGGTGTGTGCGAATCACAATAGTCTGATTGTTGCTTTAACTCTTCTGTCCATTACAGTAACCAGGCCCACTTTACCTTTGAGGACTGATTGCTGTTACTTGGCCCCTGCTACCCTGGTATCCAATTACTCTCACTGCCTTTAGATTTCTCAATACGATGACTGTAGTTCCTGCTGTAAGGTCTGGCTTACGGAGAAGAACTCTCACAAAGCTCTTCAAAGACGCCAGGGCTCTCCTCACAAATTTATTCCTCACAGTAGTGGTTAAAGGTATGTCTTCTTGACCCTCCCAGTGTGACTGAATAGATCTTAAATGATAAATCCACTCTAAAATTCCAGCCTCTCAAGCCTTTGAATCCCTTCCTCTACATTAAACCAAAGCAAGTCTGGCATTTCTAACTTGCTCCCTGTGGGCAATCTTTTAGTCCACATTTCAGCCAATCAGGCAACCAAACTGTTAGAGACCTTTCTAACTCCCCAAGCTGTAACACTAAAGGCAGAATCTCCGCTTTATGAGCCTATATCAATAAATTGAGCCTGATCCAACTTTCTGTTCCTTCCACCATTATCCCACACACTTAATATCCATTCCCACACGTGTTCCCTGGATTTCTGTCTGTATAAATTAGAAAACTCAAGCAGTTCTCTTGGAGTGGACCACACCTTCTCATTGGTCACACTTTGTACCTCACAAGAGCTGCTAGTGTAGACAGCTGATAGACTGAATGCCTGCAAGCTTGAGATCCAGGAAGAGCTGATGTTTCAGTTTGAGTCTGAAGGTGGGAAAAAAACGGATTGGTTCAATGCTAGAAAGAAGTGAAGCAGAGAGTTTGAAGAGAGGCAAATTTCAGTCTCATGTTTGGAAAAACTTCTGGGGGGTTAGAGTTGTTAAAACTCAAAATGTATTTCTTTAAGACTGAATTAACAAATTTACTTTTATAGAAAGTATTCAGAGGATGAAGACATATGCCTGAGATTTTTAAGGTGGATGCTCATGTTCAGCTAGTCACGTTTCCTCTAACAAACATTTATCCAACAATGTGTGCAAGACATACATTCTAATAAAAACAGTGTGTTTTGCATCATCATTGTTTCTCATAGGTTTGAGGATCACAGCCTAGAGGATCATGTAAAAATGATAAAATGATAAGTAATTTAAAAGAATCCAGAACAGCTATGGGCCCAATAAGAGCACTACCTTAGAGGATGAACTAGGTGGTCTCCAAGGTTCTTTCAGTAAAGGACTCTGGGTTTTAAAATGATATGGGAATGCAAACAAGCCTGCTCCTTTTTTTTTTTTTTTTGAGTAAAAATGTTAGATGTTAGCCCTGAGCTAACATCTGCCACCAATCCTCCTCTTTTTGCTGATGAAGACTGGCCCTGAGCTAACATCCATGCCCATCTTCCTCTACTTTATTTGTGGGACTCCTGCCACAGCATGGCTTGACAAGCAGTGCGTAGGTCTGCACCTGGGATCCGAACTGGCAAACCCTGGGCCACTGAAGCGGAATGTGCGAAGTTGACCACTGCGCCCCTGGGCCAGCCCTTCAAGTTTGTTCTTTGTAATGCCTTTGGCTCATTTCTTAGTTCTTTATAATAAATTGACACCTTAAGAAATATTTATTCACTATTGCAGCAAAATACTAGTTTACTCATGAATTATAGTAGAAATGTGTTGCATTTATAAAAATACCCAATTTATCAGTAAGGCATACTTCTGGTATATCTTAGAGGATTCATGCATTTTCCTTTCCAGACAAAAAAATATTTATGACACTTTTTATTTCTATCAGGCTTAATGATTTTTTAAAAAGTTAGTTGAGAAAAAAGAGGCCTAGGAGGTGATCGAACTAAAAAAATGTTTATTTCTTTACAACATTGGGTTATTCTTGTATGGGTACATCATTTTAAAATGGAAGGATAATATTCAAATGTTTCTTCATTATTTAGGAGTTAGAGCTGGCCAGTCAGATAACAGCCTGTAAACTAAGATTGGGAATTGGATTCTGTGTGATCAATGATTGGAAATATTAAACTTCCAAGTTAGGACGATGGCATGGTAAAGAGCTGATCTGACCTTCTCAGCTTCTGATTGGAATACTAATAAAGATCTGGAAAAAGTGAAACCTACATGAGTGGAGTAAGAGTTGAGGTAAGAGTTTACTAGCAGAAAAACAGGAGATGATAATCCCACGTCCTTTAAAATTGCTGAGGATGGCTTAAGAAACGTGACAAAAAGCTCCATCCTCTGAACCAAAACAGAAGGATTTTCCTGGAGAATAGTTGAGAGGTTTCTGTGACTATCTCCACGGCTTTAGCTGAGGGATAAAGAAAGAATCTAGGTGACAGGTAGAGGATCAAGATTGCAAACTCAGGAATTGGAAGTTAGGATATGAAAGGACCTGTGGTGAGTGAAATCTTAAAGTGGAAATATTGTCACAGACTTAAGTGTACATTCTAGAAATTATTATCAAAAAGAAAGATTATATTTTATCAGGTAGTAGTAATAACAGTAATCGGGGTCTATATGCCCACCATCAGTCAATAGAACAAGAGAAAGGGATGAGGTGATAAAGCATAGCAGAACTTCATTTTACATCTTATGTGTGGTGTCCACAAGAGTAACTGCTTCATTTTTGACTTTATACTTAGAGAACATAGGCTGACAGCTATTTCTAAATGTACACGAAGGGGTAGTTTTTGCCTCTTTCAAGAGTTATATTCTACTAGTGTATATCAGACTTTTGAGTTTTTTATTTGTTCTTCTTGAGTTGTCCACTTTTTATGTTTCCTTATGGTAACATACTGTTTGCCTATAGCCCCCCATCTCCTTATGGAGCCCCCTTTTACTTGGTGCTGGTTACTGAAAATTCATGAACACACATACTCCAGTAGTGTGCTACTCTATATTCCTTTACGATGTTATATATTCATTCTCAACAATAGCCCAGCAGAGTTTGGGTCATTAAATAATATTACAACGTAGGAGTGGAAAATTAAATCTGTATACTAAATGTGACTAATCTATGGGAAAGTGCTCAAAAAGTAAAACTCTTTATGGGGGCTTTATGGGGGCTTCCATTGGTCTGCTCCACTTCTTTACCTCAGGCTTCTCTGCTTAGACCTGGGCCTCACTGACAACAAGAAGGGAATCTCAGATTGGTTTTTCAAACATTTCCAAATATAGTGACTACAAAATTATAAACAAAGTTTGGAAACAACCAGACAAATATGAGTCAAGAAAACAGAGGTTGTAAATTTAATTTCAGACAAAATAGAATTTATGGCTAAAACATCATATAGGATACAAAAAGATAGAATGTAATTGTGAACATATTTGCAGCTGACAACATGGGCTTAACATAAATAAAGCAAAAACTGACAGAACCACAGAAATAAGTAAATAAACCAACAACAAATGTACGTGGAGATTTTAACATATTCTTCCGACAATTTGATACTTAGAAAGAAAGAAGCAAAAATGTTTGAATCATACTGGTAGTATGCTTTGGCTTATATATAAATTTATGCCCAGCAAGAAGAGAGAGAAATATTCTTTCCAAGCACACATGAGATATTTATAAAAATTGACAATAAACTAGTTTGCAAAGGAAGGTTCAATAAATCCCCCAAATAAGTCTCATGGAGAGTGTACTGTCTCACAAAGGCCAATGCTACCAAACAGAACTTGCTTTAAAAAGGAGCTCAAAAGAAGAGTTATGAAATTCTCAGAAGAGTGAGGCATAGCTAAGTCAGCTATATACTTAGGATTTGTGCACTTTCTGTATGTGTGTTATACTTCAGTACTATTTATTTAAAGAAAAAGAGATCACCCAAATTTAAACAAAGTGAAATTAAATCCCACTGGAATTTTGGCTGGAATTACGTTAAACCTTGCAAATAATTTGGAAGGGATGAACACGTTTAAAAATTAACATTTAATTTTATTTTGAAAAAGTCAATCTTTTGGTAGAAAATAGCTATTCTAAAACTATGTATAGAAGCTATCTTAGAATGGAATTCTCGGTAATCATGTAACTTGATTATTTTGTTTTCTTGGTATTGGATCATTTGTAAGCTGTTTTGGTTATTGCAATTGCTTAGATAACTCTTGGTACAGATGAATTCAGTGTTGTAGCTTTTATCAATCATTCGAACTCTTATAAATTATATGAATGGCAATCAGTATTAGCATTTTATTTACCTAATATATTTGAGTAAAATTGCTAATAGACTGCACACATTGTATCTAAAGACATAACTTATTTTTATATTTTTTGCATGTCTTACATGGAATGATGTTGATTTTATTTTCAACCAGGTAATAGCCCATGCCTTTATAGTGTGCTTATTTACTGCTGTGTACTTGAAGGACATTTTAAGTTTTGAAAAATGTCTACTGTAGGCATATCTATTCTATGAGGCTTGTTTATTTCTTCACATAAACAACATTTTAAAAAATGAGATTAGAAATCTGAGTCATAAAACAATAACAATAGCAGAAACAACTAGCATAGCTTTTCTAGATTAGGTAAGGAAATGAATCAATTGCTTATCTCTGTCACTTTTGAGAGTATAATTTTTTATGAATTCAGAAATATATTTAGCATATAGTCCTGATTGTAATAGTAAATTCATATTAATCATAATAGTTTATGCATCATTTAAAGGATAATTACACATTATTTATAGCTTGTTTCTTTGGTCAAATTTGATTTACAATTCCAGATAACATAAATGCCTTAATTTCCAAACACAAAGAAAAATGTGTCCTATATTCTTTAATGTATTTTCTAGCATTAAAAATGTTCAGGGTCTGTTCTTTAAAACATCTGTTTCAACTTACAGTAACAAGATTGTGAAGAGCTGTTGTTATCAAGAGATATTAGCTGATCCAGATGATAGGATAAATATAATTAGTATAATTCTAATAATAAGTTTCTCTGGTTTATTGTTATTTAAACCACTTTAAATCACCCTGATCTACATATTTTTTCTCCTTAAGATTAAATTCTATTTTTAAATTTTGTGTCTGGATCTTACAATACTCACTGTTGCGTTGCATTCATGACTGATGGAACGATGTTAGCTCAATTTCTCTTAATTTTTTACTCCTCTACTTTTACAAATAGTTGCTGGTATGAAATTAAGTTTGCTTTAGTTTTTGGCTAGAATTTTCTGCTGTTGTTTATTTAGTTGATTTATGATGAGTATATGTGGTACTTTTCATCTTTTCTAGTGAGAGGCATAAGGAAATCACCGTGGAATTACTGAAGTCAGCCTTTCCTCCATTGTCTTGAGAAAGGAGTTACGATATAAATATGTTTTATTTAGCTGTCCCAATCCGTGGCTCAGTCTTCCTGGAAGGGATTGGGATTCTGGGTCCCTGAAGAATCTGGGTCCCTGGGTCCCTGAAGGCTTTCACTGGAGCCAGCCTAGACTCAGTGCTGCTCTGGGGTGGCTCCTGCACTAGGAGAGAGTTACATCAGTGAAGTGAAAGGTTAGCACTAAGGGTAGTGCCCTTATGGCATCCTCAGGGGACCACAGTGCCCTGTACGGGGAAAGACCCTTATGGAAAAAGTCAGAAAAGAAAGAAGTATCGTTAATGTTAAGCCCTTCCTCTCCCAGACTCCCCAAATCTCTCTCATCTGTCTCTAAAAACAGCCTGAAAGTATCACCTTGTTGAACTTCTCTTCTTTTCGTAATTTTCTTCAAGTATAAATGAACTTTCTAGAAAATGAAATTTCCATAGTGGATTCTTAAACTAGTCTTGTTAATTATGTCAAGTGAATTTTTTTTTTTCCTGAGGAAGATTTACCCTGAGCTAACATCTATTGTCAATCTTCCTCTTTTTGCTTGAGGAAGATTTGCCCTGAGCTAACATCTGTGCCAATCTTCCTCTATTTTGTATATGGGTTGCTTCCACAGCATGGTCACTGATCAGTGGTGTAGGTCCACATCCAGGAACCGATCCTGGGCCACCAAAGTGGAACACACCAAACTTAACCACTAAGCCATGAGGCTGGCCCCTCAAGTGAATTTTTAAGGCGAGTTAATTTTACATTTAAGCTATGTCTTGGATTTGTTTTGAAGAAATAAGTATCTGCTCTTCTGTTCTGTTCTAAAAAACTTAAATTGGAATTTTGATGGCATATATTTAAAGATGAAGTGCTCTGATTCAGGAATATTTCATACTGAATATCTGATTCAGGAATATTTGCGTATCTTTATGCAGAAGAGGCGTATTTTGATGAATGACCAGAAAAAGAAGCAAGATGGTTTCAGAGCATTGATCTAAACGTCAATATTCCAGCCAACCAGAAGATGTCACTATTGTGTACAGAATGTGTAAAAGAACTTTAAAAAAAAAAAAGCCAATAACTTTTGTACAGTTCCATTGTGTCTCTCCTAATCTTGCTAAATTTCCTCTGGAGCTCTTTGAAAGAAAACACTGGGGTGAAACATTGTCTTCAAGCTGACAGGCACCAAAAAATTACTACATTTGTTGGACAGGCATGCCAGTCAGTCACACTCCTACATCTTTTCATTTGAAAAGAAGAAATTAAAGTACTTTGGCAGAAAAATTCCACCTCAATTAATAATTTTGTATGGTGCAAATTGGGAATTAATAACCACACAGTATATCTGTTTTACCTCGAGCAAAAGAGCATGTCTATCATAAGTAAATTTAGCCGACATTAATTAAGAAAAATCAAACTGTTTCACAAATGCCTGTGATTAAAGTAATAGTTCATTTAAAGCACAGAAAATAAAGCTGCCAAAATATACATTTTAACTTGAGATTCATGAGTGTCACTAATAGAAAACATTCTTAAACAATACGTTAGTCTGTGAAATTAAAGAGTTCTTATTATAATGAAAATGATGTTGACATACCTGTGCTTGGCACTGTGAGAGGTGTTACAAGAGAAGTTTACTTCCATCCTTGCAAAGTTATTTTCCTGTCTAGGCAAAGAACCAAGATTGGTGGGGGATCTCATTTGTGGGTGAAGAACTTTCCTGGATGTGTTTACTCTGGCAGCAAAAAGTCAGGGAAGGCAGGTAGACATGAAAGGCTTAGCAAGGGGATGTGGTCTGAACAGCTGGACATAATTCGGGTCACTGGCTGCTTTGACAGGCAGGATATCAAAGGCAAGGCAATTAGGCAACATCAGGAATGTTTCCCACTGAGTTATTTATTTTTTTCACGAAATGTTTTGTTGTTTTACCCTTCTCTTCATTTAGCCCCAAATCGAAGTCTACCCTTAGTACATGCATTTGTGCATTGAAAAAGAATGACTTGTATTTTTAAATTTGAAAAGTATTCTCTTTTTTGTGATTTAGTTGATGAAAGCAATCCCTAAATCTTGTTTTTTAAATAAAGATAAAAAATTTTAGTTTATAGATAATTTGTATTTAGCTAATGCTTATCAAGTGCTTACTATGTATCAGGTGTTATTCCAAGTACCTTACTCGGAGTACCTCCTCATAACCAATCTATGAGGTAGGTTCTACTATTATTGAAACACAGCGAGGGTGAATAAATTTTCCGATGTTACTATGCTAAAGAGAGGCAGAGTCAGCAGTGTTCAAACCCAGACAGTGTGGCATTAGAGACCAGTTTTAACCACACTATTCCATACTGTTTCTCTGAAATGTATCAAATGCATCATTTATTTGTGGCTTTCCCTCTATGGTAAAGTTTGTTGTTGCAGTTTGCTGCTGAGAGTTAAGAGGAAGTGGAAAGAGGTTTTCACAATCCTTCCTAACCTACCAGTGTAGATGGAAAGAATCAATCCTATTGAAATCTAGGCACTGATTTTATGTTTTTTTATTCATCTTAACTTATCTTGATTATTTAGAAGAGACAGGGAAAATTTTATCTTCCTTCAGCATATAATTTTTTATCCTTAAAAAAGATGGTAGTTTTTAGTGAAACTTCATTAGAACCCAAACGTCTTTGAATTGAAGTCTCATTATTTAAGAAGGGAAGGAATTTGAGCTATTTTCTTTTGTAGTTTTATGAACAACAGTGTCCATTTGAAAGGCTGGGATTAAGGTAAATACTTTAGCCCTAGAGAATTGCAAAATTTATTGACCCATGTATGCCTATAGTGTATGACCTGGCACCTAATGTAACAAATAGATACTTTATCAGGTTAAAGCTGAACTTAAAACAATACATTCTAACATGTATTTCTATGAAGAATTTTTATTGTAAAAGAGAAGAGCAACACCTTAAGATAAATATCTATGCTAATTTTTTTATGGTTTAGTGACTCTAACAACTTGAAAAGCTTTTGAGATTTCTTAATTGGGATTAGAGATGATGAATTATTTATCGCTCCAAGGCCAAAAGGATGCCATGGATTTTGTATTGACAAATATAATAGAGATTTCCAGATGATAAGATTACAAGGCAGCTCACTTGAGCCACTGGCTTTATTTTTTATTGAGATACGATTGACATATACTGTTGTGTAAGTTTAAGGTGTAAATGTGTTGACTTGACACATTTCTATATTGCAATATGATCACCACCATAGCGTTAGCTAGCACCTCTATCACATCACATAATTATCATTTCTTTTTTGTGGTGAGAACATTTAAGATCTAGTCTCAGCTCCTTTGAAGTACAGAATACACTGTAATCACTATGCCATAATTAGATCTCCAGAATTTATTCATTTCTAGTTGCAAGTTTGTACCCTTTAACAAGATCTGCCCAATTTCTCTGTCCCCTCAGCCCCTGGTAACCACCATTCTATTCTGTTTCTACAAGTTCAGCTTTTTTACATTCCACATATAAGTGATATTGTACAGTATTCATCGTTCTCTGTCTGACGTTTCACTTAGCACAATACCCTCAAGGTCCATCCATGTTGTTGCAAATGGCAAGATATCCTTCTTTTTCATGGCTGAAGAATATTCCATTGTATATGTATACCGCATCTTCTTTAATCCATTCATCTGTTGACAGACATTTAGGTTGTTTCTATATCTTGGCTATTGTGAATAATGCTGCAATAAACATGGGAGTGCAGATATTTTTTCCATACCTTGTTTTCATTTCCTTTGGTTATATACCCAGAAGTGGGATCGCTGGATCATATGGTAGTTCTATTTTTAATTTTTTGAGGACCCTCCATACTGTTTTCCATAGTGACTGAACCAATTTACATTTCTATCAACAGTGCACTAGGGTTCTCTTTTCTCCACATCCTCACCAACACTTATCTCTTGGCTTCTTGATGATAGTCATTCTAATAGGTTATGAGATGATATCACGTTGTGGTTTGATTTGTATTTTCCTGATGATTAGTGATGTTGAGTGCACCCTTTGATAGCTCGACTGGTAGAGTGGAGGACTGTAGACTGAACATGTGTAAATCATTTGTTTTAATCATGTATAATGCTTCAGAGTGTAGAAAATCCCAGCTCACAATGCTTTAGTTCTTATGAAATTTATACACTGAGAGAGTAATGCCATTTTGAATAAATAGATCAATTTAACAAACATACATTTATCACCTTATTATCAGGTCAAATAACTTAATGAAGGATATATGAAAGGAAAATTTCTGCTCTTATAAACTGGAGTAGGGAGGCAGGGTTGTTGTGTTTATTTCTATCTTGAAAGTTTATAGAGTATATAATTCTTGTCATAGCTCTATATCCACGTATCTATAGATTTGTGAAAGTATAACTAATTATCCAAGTGAAAATAAGATAGGACTAGATGAGTTATATAGACAATCAGATCCATATGCGTTCAGGGGTGAGGAAGAGCTTGATGCAGACTGAGGACACGGGAAGCCTTCATGGGTGATAAGGATTTCAGCTGGGTCTTGTAAAACTGGTAAGGTTTAGAAAGAAGAAATAGTCAAAGGTGCCTTCCAGACATGCAAAGGTAGAGAGGCAGAGCTGAACAGGGAGTGGTGTTAGATGAGTCTGATTAAATCAAAAGTTCCTGGGAGATGACTTTTGGTTGACTCAATGCAAACCAATTTCTATTGGTAGAAGTTTTCCTTAGAGTACATATCATCTTGGTAGTTAAGGTGTAGGATTGCCTTGGGTTGAAGAATTTTATATTAATTCCAGTTCCAAACTACTGAAGGGAAAAAATTCTCTTTTTGTTTCATTCTCCCATAGGAGAAGAATGTATGTTTCTCATCAATTAAATTATGATGGTAATTTAACTTTATGTGTGTATTAAATAGTATATACCTCCAATCCTTCTGGGATTAAATTTTTGATAAAATTTGCTCTGCAATAGAATCCACAGGAAAGATCATAGCTTAGGAACTGGTAAGGCTAATGCTCTTTCCTCTGTATCAAGGATACTGTTTGAACAGTGTTTTCCTGGAACTGGAGGAGAAATTAGAAAGTGTGAAGACATTTATGGCGTTTTACTGAAAAATGGGATTCTGTTAATCTAACGCCCTCTCTTAAATACTATAATGACAAAATCATGTCAGTCTCTGAATGAGATGTAAAAATGGCATTAATCTGGGGCTGCCCCATGGCCTAGTGGTTGTTTGCTTGCTCTGCTTGAGTGGCCCAGGGTTTCGCCAGTTCGGATCCTGAGTGCAGACATGGCACCGCTTGTCGGGCCATGCTGAGGCGGCGTCCGATAAAGCACAACTAGAAGGACTTGCAAATAGAATATACAACTATGTACTGGGGGGCTTTGGGAGAAGAAAAAAAAAGATTGGCAACAGATGTTAGTGCAGATGCCAATCTTAGGAAAAAAAAGAAAAGAAACTATTAAAAAAATGGAATTAATCTAAGAAGTAGAAAATAAATTTTCGATTCTATCTTGAAATTTGATATTTATCGTACTTTCTGTCATAAGAACAGTTTCAATTTTATTTCGTGGTTGCCTACCTAGAAATATATATGGTGGAAGTAATTTTGATAAATGACAACACGGTACCTTTGTAGTTCACTTGCACATACTACAGTTGCACATTTTGGATCTCAAAGACTTTAGGAAACTTTTTTCCTCTGACAGTACTCAATAAAATTTACTTATTTAGATGCTTAGATGAGGGGTGGGATGAAGGTTACACAAAATGCCATATTTTGAGAAATTGGATAGTTTATCTCAATTTAAATATGATTGCAAGCAAGTGTAATTTTAAATATATTTTTCTTAGCTAAATATTCATAGAAATTTAAATCTTCAAAAACTTTGGTCAACATTCAGTGAGGAAGTTGTTCTTAAAATCATACTTAGCTTTAAAGTAGTCGCTGTGATAAGTCACAGAGCCAATTCTGTCAAATTATCCTCCACTTAGGGCATTATGATGGCTATTAAACATGAGCAGCCCTGGCACTTACAGAAAGTATCCTTTGGTGTTTCGGGGATTATTACAGTCCTTGATGTTCAGCAGTCTCGTGAAAAGACGCTTAGTATGACCAGAAATGGAAATCAGATCATCATTTGCTCCGGTATTAGGAGTCTTATCTATTGTGATAGTATTACAGGTTAAGCACACTCTCAGTATAAATACAGTAGCCATTCCTCTCAAGTGTAGCTTACTCTACCCTTTACTGAAATCTCGGTAATTTTTAATCTTAGCCAAATAGTCTCCATCTTCTGAAATTTTTATTTGACTCTATTTACTCTCTTCTCTATCACATTCAGCATGCATGGCTTACGGTTTCTATCTGTTCTCATATTTAATTATTTTCCTTCGTCACATAGCTATTTTCTTATGTCCATAGTATATGGGAGTTTCAAAGAAAGTTATCGAATTTACTTTCTGTCGATAGTTCCTTGGGAGAGCAAAAACATATACACAAGCATACAAACATTTCCCTCCCTTATGCAATGGTTTACTGAATTTTGACTAAAAATAAAAAATTAGAAACACTTTAATTTTATAATAGGTTAGTGTTTCCTAGGAATTTCCCCAATATTCAAATAGAAATTATGAAGCACACATCTCTGTTAGAGGGAAACCTCCACATCCCTGGCCTTTTGTTTCTATGTGGAAGGACCTCATGGAGCGTGATGTTCCAGTTTTTTCTTCATACTTCATTTTTCTTCCGAGAGAGAATGACTTATCTGGTGAGTGTCGGAGGAGGAATGGAGCAACTTTATTCTCATTCTCGCTCTGCCTCTTGTGCTCTTCAGTTTGACTGCCGCAGAGAGCTTAAATTTGGGTCTCAGAAGCCTGTGTTTGTGGGGAAGCCTGAAATAGTCACACACTACCTTTGCCTGATGCTCTGTCTGTCTTATTCAGGGTAAAAGATTAAGATGCCTGGAAAAACTGCAGGTCTAAAAGCATATTCTACAATGTGTTTCCTTAGAAATAGAGGTGATATTTTATGTGAAACTTGAGTCTATCACTCAATCGTTTTCAAATCTAGGAAGGGAACAAGCAAACGTTATTAATTTGACTCCTTAGACCCCCCAACAATCATAACATACCCTTTTTTTGTTTCATTTCATGCAATAATCACTGAAGCTCTTATTTTCAACTCACTGGGGGAAATATTTTGTTCTCTCAGCACTTTTTCCCTGGTTCTAAATGATAAATTTAACTTAGTAGAAATGAAGTACTGTTAAAAATCTCTAATGTTTTGCCTTGGAAAATGAAGCAATTCTAAATGAATCACATTTTAAGTTTGTTCATTACTAAGTGAACAAAGACTGACTCTTTAAAAGAGATTTAAATCTTTTAGGATGTTATTAATATTTTATATTTAATATTAATTCAACCCACAAATTATAGCAAAGCTTGTGCATACGCTTTTACAAAAAGATTTTGGCCCTTGGACAAATTGGAAAGTGACTGTGATGAACTAGAATATTTTCCATGCTTTTATAACTACTTTTCATTTTTCTTTTTGCATCTCTGCCTAAATTTGTCTTATGGTTAGAGATTTGAGGAATCTCCTGGTGCGTAAAAAAATGTGTGAGAGAGGTAAAATAACCACATATTACAGTTTACCAGGTGTAGTCTTGGTATCTGCTTGTTGTCTCAATATAATTATTAAGAACAGTTCTCTGCACTGTGAAAATGTTCTTTACGATCATAAATTACACGATCACCCCAAGAACAGCATACATAGTTAGCGATACTTGTGCATGGAATCACACTTTTAGGTGCTTTAATGTTGTTTGCTTCATTAATTTATTGTCAGAAACATTTCCACCTCTAACTTGACCTGAAATTTGTTGTTGTTTTTCAGTTTAGTTTTCATATTAGTTTTTAAATTTGTTTTGATTAGGAGTTAGTTTGCATTTTATTTTATTAGTACATATTTAAATGGAGGCAATAATAGTACTTATTGACTAGCATTACTAGGAGGAATTAACCCAGGTATCTGTGCATCCTTTAGTCCAGTTTTTAAATTGTTTATGATGACAAAAAAAATTGTAATAAATGCAGATTCTGCATTAGGAGGACTTCACCTGTAAGTGAACTCGCAATTTTAGTGCCTGATTTTTATTTGTGCCCAAAATTGCATTATATGAAGTGACATTAAAGTCATTTGCCTTTCAGGATGTTGGTAAAAATGCCTGACTCTTAAGATGGAATGTTCCAGCACTAAAATAACAAAAGTCATCTCATTTCTGTACTTGTACTCGTGTTGAGTTCTTTTAGCAGTTATTAAGAAGAAAATTATTTTTTGCAGTAAGAAATGAAGTCACACTACATTTTAATACAAGACGACTTTAAATTGTTTAATAAACTGTACCTTTAAGCTGATGAGAAAATAACATGGAGTACTGGAGAAATGTGCTATTTTTATTTTGGATAGTACCAAGAAAAGAATAGTGGCAGAGTTAGTGCATAAATGATGTTTTTTAAAGGAAAGGTCAATTTTCATCTCAGTCTCATTTAGACATTTCACTGTAGTTCAAATAAAGAAAAATTTGGAGAGAATCAATTTATCATGGCATTGCAAACTCAAAAGAACCAACAATATAGCATGCATGCATTCACGTGCACGTGTTAGAAATATGGTAGATGCCTATTTACATGGTGAGTAGATGTTGTTCAAAGATTCTGTCTTTATACGCACCAACTTTAAATGTTTAAAGAAATACATAATAAGAAATCATTTTTTGATGATTGTTTCAATGTTACATTTTTTGGTATCCACTCTTAAGTAGAATAGCCCATCAAAATGATGCCTTAGTGGTTCAAGTTCACTGTTTAAAAAAGCCTTGATAACAGTTGTGTTGGCTGAAGTCGCATCATGCTCAAAATCAAAGAAGTCAGTTTAATAACATCTATCTATAACTAAACCCATCAACGACAATTTAGCTTCAGAAAAGTTCAGTACATCAAAGTTATTGTTTTTCAGTTTAGTTTTAGTATTAATTTTGAAATTTGTTTTCGATTAGCAGTTTACATTTTAATTTATGTGGATGTACTTAAGTCTCATGATGATAAAATTACTTGTCAACAATAGGATTTAATAAATATTATTTTCTTTGAAAAGAGTTCATTATATTTGGATTATTATATATGGATGTTTGATAAACTCTGCCCTGAAAGACTTGAGATAGCCTCCTAAAAGAACTGAAATATATGGATTAGAGCTGTGTGAATAAGATTTTCTCTTTTAGATAAAAATGCCAAAGTGCTTAAATTTAAATCTTAGTTCATTGCCCAACTACGTGTATAGCCTTGATTAAATTACTTAACTCCTGTAAATCTTATTTTTTAATCCATGACATGTGGACATCTCATAGAGCTGTTCAAAGGATTGAACAACTACTTATATGTAGAACACCCACCACAGTACCTGGCATATAGAAAGAGCTGTATAAATGACAATTTTTCTTTTCATCATTTTATTAGTAATAATTATTCTAATATTTATCTGGGAGTTGTGGTGTTTTTTTTTGTTCCATGTTTTTATGGCTGTTTTGATCCCCTCCTCTTCACCCCATTAGTGAGGGAAGAATTCTTGCTGCAGGCTATGGGGAATGCCAAATGCATGACACCCAAGGTGGGATGGATGAGATCAGCAGGTTGTTAGCCACAGGTACTCACAGCCTGAGGGAGGAGGACACCGCACATCATGTGCCACAGGAGGCTTGATCTTGGGAACAGAGTGAAGAGCAGGGGACTATGGGAAGCAAGCTTTGTAATAACAAGAGGGTGGGGTGACCTGGGTTCCTGTGGGAGCATGTGATTGGTTTGTTTGAATAGTTCTGCAGGCTGGCCGTGAACTGAAGCCCAGGACTCCGGGACAGGCAGGCACTGTGCCTGGTTCCCATGAAGGGGGTTGTTTGGTTAGGGGACCTTATACCTGAGAGCAATGTGGGGAAGGGAACTATGGTTAGGCCATTTGAGGCCCTCCCACGTTCAGATGTCAAGGCAGCACATAATATTTATTTCAGGCCTTAAACTACAATGACATTGGTTTAGCGCCAGAGCTAGATATTAAGAGGAGTTAGGTTTTTAGTATCAATAAATTCACATTATAGCAAACATGAAACAATAGGGAGAATAGGAGGCTTCCTATTTGGTCTTCCAATTTGAGTTTATGTTTTTCAGCTTTTTTTTTTTTTTTAAATTTTTGGAGATGGGGAGAAGGGCCTCGATTCATATCATAAGATGTACCGTACTTACATCAGTTTCTATAGACTCAGGTGACCCCTGTGGCTTGAAATAAAACTTATGTCAAAGTTACCAAGGATATTGTGGCTTTTAAAAAAAAATATCAGTTACTCTTTATATTTTGTGTTTTTAATCTTCAGGCTGTGTATTTTACAGTTTAAGTGATTCTGGGTGTGATTACAAGGAAGCCCATTACACCAATGTTCTATAATCTCAACGAATATCAAGTTGCTGAAGTAAAATTTAAGGTGAGTATTTTAGTTCCTTAAGTGCTATTTGGTTATCTCTTTTATGTACTTGCATTACAATTGTCATCATACAATATATATGGTGTGGTAAAATAGACACTTAAAGAACACCATTCTTTGATAATTATTGCTTCTCCTAATTCAATATAGCCCCAGGTTATTGAGTTAGAATGGATTTAACCTATAGAATACCAATTTTAAGCTCTTTTAGTAAATGCTTAAAGGATTGAATCTTAAATTTCTAATTTCTAAATTACTTCCTCTGTTGGTTTTAGAAAGCTGACCTGATTCTCTTAACAATTGGAATACAATTTTGGTAAATGTTAGTTAGACACCATAAGATACCTAACTTAACCCCAGTTTATTAGATCCTTTATAACTGACGGTGACAATTAACATACTTACCATAATTTAAAATTTGGAATATATGAACTAATATATAATAATTTGAACTAATAAAGTGATGTGAGTTTTACAAAATCCACAAAGATGATATCCAAGTATGTAATTAGTAAGCATGAGCACTGACTGGTAATTTATCATATTTTTTCCAATTATTGAATTGTCCTTTGGACTTGAAAATAAAATGTTATAAGGAGAAGAAGAAATAGGAATGGCATTGAAATTCTTAATCTGTGGGGCAGAAAAGACTTGCTGCCTGCTCTATGTTCATTCTCTTCTTTTTCTTTATTAATAGAACCCTGGTGTGTCTAACAAAAGTTCAAATCTCCCCACATTCCTCCACGTGGCTGAAGGTCTAAGGCAGAGGTGACCAAACTTTCTTTTCCTTTTTTTTTTTTGAAGAAGATTAGCCGTGAGCTAACTACTGCCAATCTTCCTCTTTTTTCGAGGAAGACTGGCCCTGAGCTAACATCCATGCCCATCTTCCTCTACTTTATATGTGAGACGCCTACCACAGCATGGCTTTTGCCAAGCAGTGCCATGTCCGCACCTGGGATCTGAACCGGCCCACCCTGGGCCACTGAGAAGCGGAACGTGTGAACTTAACTGCTGTGCCACCTGGCCAGCGCCAAGACCAAACTTTCTTAGTCATTGAGCTCTTAGTGCCTCAGTAATTTTTTCACAGTGCCCTTAAGCTGAAAGAAATACCTACCAGTTTTGTCAAGTGGTTCCATCCAAACAACTTAATAAATATCTATGTTCTAACTATGCAGTAGCCATTTGAAAAAGTAATATATATATAAATTAAAAGAAAAACTATTTTTATTCCTTTCTGGACCAACTAAAATTACATATGAATGGGAGGCTTGTGGCTTGAATGCTGTACAACTTTTCAAATCTTGGAGTCAGATTGGACTCTGTTGCTCTCATTTCCTGTTCCACATTGATTTTCATAATGTGCTTGCATTTGTTTTTTTACAATAGTATCGTCAAAATCCAAGCTTTTCAAAGATACCTCGTTTCAATATAGCAAGATCAAATGTTGAAACTGAATTTGCTCAAGTTAGTGGTTCACTCAGTGTCTGATAGATGTCGAATACCAGGCTCTCCTCAAAAGTTTAAAGTATCCTATCATGCCCCCATGAATTTCCTGCGACACCATGAGGTAGTTTGGCACACAATTTGGGAACTATGAGTGCAAGGAAAAAGTGGTTGGCAGGGACTTCAGGGAACATTTAGAAATAGGCCAAACTCAGCTGGCATGTGCCCTCTTTTGCCTTTTCCCTCCATCCTCCTGCTCTTTCCTGCTTAGAATGCAGATATGTACAATGTCTCAAGATAGAGTAGCCATCTTACAATCAGGGGAATGAAAGCCATACCTTAAACATGACACAGCAGTAAGTTAGAAGGAAACTGGGTCCTGGATAACTCTTGTGTCAGCCTGGACACTCACTAATGGGCCTTTTATTGCTACATATGAACCACACTGTGGGTAAACTTTCTCCTGAGTGCAGCTGACTGCAACCTTAACTGACTTCATTTACGTTTTTAGCTATGCCCCCATCGGGTATCAGCCTGAACTTGACGTTTCCATATATGTGATTGGCATTTCAAAGGAGCAATCAATATTTGAAAGAATAGGATTTATCTGAAGGCCTGAATAAGTTTATTGAGGATGATGCCTTTAATATTCTTCAGCAAAAGAACATCCTTCAACTTTTCCAGTCTTGGCAATGAGTTGGCAAAACTGTGATGTATTGTTGTGGAAAGATCTGAGTTTAGTAGGTGAGCTTAGGAAAGTTTGTTCAGAGAAATGCATGTTTAATAGACAATCTGACTAACCCTATTTACAACAACCTTTCCAAACTTTTTCTGTGTAAGACATGAAATTGCAAAGACATAGGGCTGTTGCCATTAAAATAAATGAAAATGCCAGTATCCATCCATTCAATATTAGCAATCCTGCCTGTTTTCAGTTTCACTTTATGTCCTCCTTCTCTACGCTCTTGCTGTCACCCAATATGAAAGGGCCAAGGACAAATGCTCTCACTGTTATTTTAAAATGGAGCCTTGAGTTTGACTTGCATATTGATTGAAAAAGAACACTTAACTCATTTGCAGGCAATGGAGAATCCTTTTGGGACTTGGGTGGTAAGGGAAAAAGAGTCAACTATTTCAAACACAAAAACTCTATTCACAGTTTATCAAAGTATTTAAATATTAAAGATGTGTGCAGAAGTTCTTAAATTCTTCCCTTTCCAGCACCAGATTCCAAAGACCATTTTACATCCCTACCCGTCACCTGCCACTCTCACCTCTCTACTCCCCCTCCTTCAGTCCAGACAAATAGATTTTGATGTGTGTGACTTAAGTACCTAATATTATTTTGATCCTTTTCTCCTTGTCATTGAACTTAAACAGCAATAGTCTTCACAAATTAAGGAAGGAAATTAATAGTTACTGGTACCTTCTATGTGCCAAGTTCTAGAAAGTGCTTTCACGTATCTTATTTTACTTAATATTTCAGTTATTTCAGCATAAAAATGAGAATATGTAAGGCCAGGTGTTATGGTGGAAGGCTTGGGAGTCCACATCCCAGGCTTGCCATTCAGCAGCTGTTTGATCTTGTTCAATACCTAGATGCAGGTATTGTTATTTCCATGTTAGAGATCGTGAGACTGAGTCTCAGGAGGATGTAAGGTCTTAATTGTTTATTCTTTAATAGATGAGCTAAAATTTTAGGAAAACAACCTCTACTGGCTCGGAAGACTGAAACACTTCAAAGGAACAGGCAGCCTAACATGGTCTTTTGTAGTATTAGTTTTCTGTTTTTGTAAGACTTCCAAATTAGCTTTGGAATGCTAGTCTTTTTTTTCTTTTTAGGAAGATTAGCACTGAGCTAACATCTGCTGCCAGTCCTCCTCTTTTTGCTGATGAAGACTGACCCTGAGCTAACATCCATGCCCATCTTCCTCTACTTTATATGTGGGACGCCTACCATAGCATGGCTTTTGCCAAGCGGTGCCATGTCCACACCCGGGATTTGAACCACAGAACCCTGGGCCACTGAGAAGCGGAACGTGTGAATTTAGCTGCTGCGCCACTGGGCCGGTCCCCCTGGAATTCTACTCTTACCGTTGAGAATTGAGACCACTTGCATCCAATGCAAATTAGTTTCCTGCCTTGAAAGACCAGCCTTAAACCACTTGATCTCAGACCCTAAAACTCTGTATAAATAGTATTTTCCCTTGTCCTCTTTTTTTCGAGACACTACTATGACTTTGTTGATGGAGATGTTCTCCCTTATTAGAGCAGGTCTAAAAATTTAGCTTTATTTTTTTCCGGTGGTCTTTTGAGTTTTCAGTCAACACCATTGATAATTAAAAATTTTGTACTCTATCATTTTGTGTAATTATTAACCTTACCCACAGGCAGATCTTGCCTTTGTTCTTGGCTTCTGGGAGGTGATCTCTAAACTCTTGGATTGACCTGCTTGATAAGAGTGTCTTTGTTTACTTGGGGGCCTTAGGCCACACTGCATAATCTAATGTTGTGATTTGTGGTATGGGCTTTAGGCCACACAGTATCAGCTCTACCTCCAAGGGGCTAGAAACTAAAGGTCAGTCATATAGGTGGTCAATCATATTTATGTGTCCACGCCCCAATAAAGACTGGATACCAAGGCTTGGGTGAACTTCCCCAGTTGACAATACTCCATGAATGGTGTCACATGTCATTGCCTGGAGAAGTTAACACTGTCCACAACTTCACTGACAGAGGACACTGGAAGTGCCAGATGTGAAACTGTCTTGGACTCTGTTCCTTGTGCCTTTTCCCTTGGCTGATTTCAGTCTATATCCTAACACAGTGAAAAACCATAACCAGGAGAATAACAGCTTTCAGTGAATTCTGTGAATTCTTCTAGCAAATGATGGAACTTGAGGATAGTCTTGGGGACTTGCAAGTGAGGGTTGTTTTGGTGACTGCTGCACTTTGGCAGCTGGTGTCCGAGTGATGGTAGTCTGGGGGATTCCTGAACTTTGTAAGTGGGTAAGTTACAGTAGAAGCGTAGCATGTTCTGTTTTGAATAAGACACTCAGGGATAATTCTAACATTTACCAAATTTCCTTCTCTTCCATGGTAGGATAAAGAGTGGAGAAATATTACAGAGCAAGAGCATCTACTTTATAACTTTAATCTGTTAGGATATAAATGAATACCTTCTATTTGTAGACTGGAAAGCATAGAAGAAATATAAATCATAATAATATTATTGCATTACATTTGCACCTTTCTGATTCCCCGACATTTCTATAAGGAATCTTTACTTCACAAATGAGGAAATTGGGGCTCAGATAGATGAAGTACCTTTCCCAGACCCGTGAGAATAATAAAGCCCTTACACCTAGGTTTTCTGATTAAAAATTCAGAGTTGTTTCTTTTCAAATGTCATGTCTTGTCCCAGTTACCCCCATAGGAAGCTACAGGTGCACATATATTTTCATGAAATAAGATTCTCTGATGCACCTTGTTCTATAACCTCAGCAATATATCATTGTGGCTTGAAAATTTTTGATGCTTTGATATGTGTTTTCTTTTGGTAAGTTCTCATTTTCCTCATCCCATTCAAGCAGGTAATCAACTTTGTGATTTTTCTACCTTGGGAATTTTCTGGCCCGGCAGAAGTAGAGCCTCTGAAGGTTACAGAGAGGGATTTCCCACAGACTACAAAGAATTTCTTTTCTGCTGGGGATAGGAGTGAGAGGTGTGGGTTTCACATACCGCGGAAATCGACCCTCTGCGTCCTGGTAATGACATTCAGATGTGGAAGTCCTCAGAGGGAATGGCCACTGGCTGCATCAGGGAAGCTGATTTCAGTCCAGGGAATCCTAACTTCATTAAAGACTTGGTATTCAATGTGTGCTACAAAAGTGATAGGGTGAATAATAGATCTGAAAGGTCCTTGTGGGCTGGAATAATGGAGGACTAAGTGATAATCAATAAACAAATGATGAGTACAATAATCTCCCCCCCCCCCCAATATCCTAGTGCTGACCAGGACCCCAAGACCTTGATAGTTCAACCATAAGGAGGAATCCCAAGAATGACCAATGTCTGAATTTCATTCCAGCTTGGAGGATGTGGGCTTGGAGTTAAAATTAAATAAACTTATAGAAAAAAACAATGAATCATTTTTAAATGTCTTACACACCTAAGTTTGTGAACTCAATTCATATTACTATCATTCCTTTTTTTCTTTCTTTCTAATGAGGATTTCTTTAATATATCTCATACCATTTGTTTATTTCAATCTTTTGTGAAAATTTAGTTTGGATGCATCTCTCAGGAACATGTATTTCTACATTTCTAACAAATTTAAGTGCTTCTGTCTTTTTTCTTTAGACTTTTTTTTTTTTGAGAATGGTTTAATTTGACAGCAAAATTTGAGGAGAAGGTAGGGAGATTTTTCATATAAGCCCTGCACCCTCACATGCATAGCCTCCCCCACTATCAACATCCTGCACCCGAGTGGTGCATTTGTTACAATTTACGAACCTACATTGACACATATAATCACCCAAAGTCCATAGTTTACATTATGGTTCACTCTTGGTGTTGTACATCCTGTGGGTTTGGACAAATGTATAATGACATGCATCCATCATTATAATATCATACAGAGTATTTTCACTGCCCTAAAATCCTCTGTGCTCCACCTGTTCATCTGTTTCCCCACTCCCCCAACCCCTGGCAACCACTGGTCTTTCTACTGTCTCCATAGTTTCGCCTTTTCCAGAATGTCATATAGTTGGAATCACGCAATATGCAGCCTTTTCAGGTTGGCCTCTTTCACTTAGTTATATGCAGTTAAGTTTCTTTCATGTTTTTTCATGGCTTGGTAGCTAATTTCTTTATAGCACTGAACATTATTCCATTGTCTGGACGTACCACAGTTTATTTATCTGTTCACCTACTGAAGGACATCTTGGTTGCTTCCAAGTTTTGTCAATTATGAATAAAGCTGCTATAAACAGCTCTATGTGCAGGTTTTTGGGTGCACAGAAGTTTTCAATTCATTTGGGCAAATACCTCACCTCCCTGATTAAATTTATTCCTGGGTATTTTATTCTTTTGATGCAATTGCAAATGGGATTATTTTCTTAATTCCTCTTTCTGGTAGTTTGTTATTAGTGTGTAGAAACACAACAGATTTTTGTATATTGGTTTTGTATTCTGCAACTTTACTGAATTTGTTTGTTCTAACAGTTTTTTGGTAGAGTCTTTGGGCTTTTCTATATATAAAATCATGTCGTCTGCAAGTAGTGACAGTTTTACTTCTTCCTTTCTGATTTGGATGCCTTTTATTTCTTTTTCATGCTTTAATTGTTCTGGATGGGACGTCCAATATTATGTTAAATAAAAGCGGTGAGAGTCAGCCATTATCTCTTTAGATAAGCCTTCTACTCCTTTCTCTCTCTCTTCTCCTTCTGGACTCCAATGATGAATAGATTGTTTCTCTTAGTGGTGTCCTGTAGTCCCATAGGCTTTCTTCATTCCTTTTCATTCTTTTATTCTTTTTGCTTCTCTAACTGGATAATTTCAAATAATCTGTCTTCTAGCTCACTGATTCTTCTACTTGATTCAGTCTGTTATTGTTGAAGTTCTCTATAGAATTCTTCAATTTAATCATTGTATTCTTTGGCATCAAAATTTCTGTTTGGTTATTTTTTATGTTTTCTATCTCTGTTGAACTTCTCATTTTTTTCTTGTAGTGTTTTCCTGATTTTGTTAAATTGTTTATTTCTATTCTCTTGTAGCTGTCTGAACATCTTTAGAACAATTATTTAGAATGTCTTCATTTCTTTGGAGTCAGTTACTGGAAGTTTCTTTGGTGGTGTTATGTTTCCCTGATTCTTCATGATCCCTGTAGCCTTGCATAGTTGTCTACACATTGGAAGAAACAGACACCTCTTCTAGACTTTACGGACTGACTTCAGTAAGGAAAGACCTTCACCTGTGAGTTGGGGCATGCTGGAGTGTGCTGTGACCCTGGGTCTAGTAGTGTAGGGCACCAAGAGAGGGGGTATGGGGCAGCTTTGGGTTCGAGGGCTGTGGCCACTTATGTCCACAACATCAACAACTGTGTGAGTCTGGGTGAGTGCTGCAGGGTTCTGCAGAGGCTGCAAGGGCTCTGGGGGTTCTCAGCAGTACCTTCAGGTCCAGCAGCTAGGGACTAGGGAGGCAGCAGTGGTGTTCAGAGCTGGTGATGTGCACATGTTTGGCTGAGGGGGCCAGCTGCAGGTGCCTGTGAAGGGATAGTGCTATTTGCAAACACACATGTAGTGGTGGGGGCCAGTGCAAGCAAGGGCTGGGGCCAAATATGGGCACACTGGCAGCTATGGTGGCCCTGACTGTCAGAGTACACTATCATGGGTGCTGAGTCTTGCTCTAGATGCATAGCAGTGGATGTTGGTGATGTGAGTCAGGCCAGGGGCATGCAGTTGCACAGCTGGAGGGGTTAATTGCAGGTGAGCCCAGTGGTGCAGGCCAGTGAGAAGAGATAGGGCTGAATTAGGGCCCATAGGAACTGTGGGAGCCTTGGCACTTGATCTATACTTCTGTGGCTGCAGGATCTTGCCTCTGGTGCACACACAGCAGTGGATACTGGTGACAGGCATCAGGCCAGCAGTATGCAAGTGCACAGCTTGAGGGGCTAGCCCTGAGCATGCACACAGTGTTGGGGGTCAGGGCCAGGGTCTAGGCTGGTGTCTTGCACTCATGCAGCTGCACAGGGCTGGTCTGGCTGCTAGTGCTCCTAGGCTCTGGCAGGGGTAGGGGTGGGTGAGGGAGTCAGGTGGTTGATATCAGTAACACGAAGACTTGTGGGGTGAAAATTGGTAAAGTCTGCAGGAAGTCCACAGTGTTTGTACTGGCCATTGGTTTCTTCACTCGTGTAACTGCTAGAGAAGGTCACTGGGAACAGTGGTTGCTTCTCCTGCATGGCTGATACTGGGAGCCCCCGCTCTTCTTCCTCCTCCTAGCCTTCTTTATTGATCTCTGGGTGGCGTGAAATCAAAGTGGATCCTTCATGTGGTGCCCTGAATGGTTGGGGAAGCTGGTCGCTTACCCTGCTCTCCCTTTCTCAGCAAGGGGAACTTTTCCTACTGGGGAGTTCCCTCTTGGCATGAAGTAATGCTGGCTTGGGGGATGGGTTGATGCAGGCAAAATGAAGCTGGTCTTCCTTCCCTTTTTATGTGTTTATTCTCAAGTTCCACTCTGTTGAAGTTTCTTAAGTAAACTCTAGAGCTTTCCCAGAGCTGTTTCTGTTCATGGATAGCTGTCTAATTGTTGATCTTTGTGGAGAGTTTGGGGCTAGGATTTCCTACTCCACTCTTGGTAACATTATTCTTAAGTACTTTGTTTTTAATTTGCATCCAAATTACTTGATTATGCACCATTGTTCCAAGCTTCTGTTTCTCTGATTCTGGGACTTCCTAGGTGCTCCATTCAAGAAATCCATCCGTTATTTTCAAGTCAGTCTCCTCCTTTGTCTTTGTTGAATCTTACGCTGATTTATCCAACTATGAATCCCTTACTCTAATCCCATTCGTCTCTAATGTTCCTGAAATTCCGAAAACTCTGTGGTTGGTTGAGGTACATCCTCATTCTGTATGTGTGTATGTGTACATGTGCATGTGTCTGTGTTTTACAGATAATAGATAGATTAAAGTCATTTTCACATTTCTTTCCTTAATTTAACGATGCTTTAGAGGTGGAGGAAATAATCCTAAATGGCTCAACTCACTCAAGCATTTTCTTAAAACCAGTAAATTGAATTTTGGGCAGGGAATAACATCTACAGGATTTAGAAGAGGGACATATGCGTGTTGTGCTGCTCTCAAAGGCTTTATTTTTCAACCTTTTCATGATTACTACTTCATTGATCCACTTGCAAATTTCCTATATGCATCACATACATTTTAAGGTCATATGTTATCTGTAATACTTTTACACTTTTACTTTTTAGCTTTAAGAAATAATGTATCAACATGTGTGAAAAAAATTTTCTTGATGTAAACAGTCTAAATGCGCCCCAGTTGGGCTTACTATTTAATGAGTTAGGTTTCAGCTAGATTGACTACATTTAAAAGAATGGCATGTGTAGCCTTTAGTGACCCACTGGTAATTTAAAAGTCAAATTAAAGACCTACAAATCCAATCATCTGTGACAGTGACTTTAATCACCTCTTGGAGGAATTTACTGGGAATCTAAACTTTTCTAGTTCACATAAGAGCCTTCTTATATTAAATGGGAATCTCAGGGGAAATGATTGATAATGAGGAAAGAATACGTCATGTACATGTTTTCTCCTTAGACATCTGATGAGGGATATAATTTTATTTTCAATTAGTTTTTTTAAAAAAAATTTTCACAAAATGACAAAAAGTAAGGAAATACAGTTTATTCATAAAATAAAAGTTTTTTGATAAAAATGATTTTTAATCTAAATGGTATAGAATAAGTAATATAAATGATAATACTAATATAAAATATTAATTGTTTTCCCCTTTATTTTTAAATAGATGATATTATTTCACTTTAGTCTCCCTGTTGTATCTCTCTCTCACTGGCATATGTGAAATTTACTTCATGATATGCACAAAAGCAAAGCTATTGTTGGTCATTAAAACAAGAGCTAGTATTTATTGAGTGTTTATTATGTGCCAGGCCCTGTCCCAAGTGTAGTATAAATATTATCTCAGTTAATCCTCACAACATTTATATGAGATAGGATCTATCATCATTCCAATTTTAGAATAAAGAAATGGAGGCTTGGAAAGCTTCACTTTTTTTGCTGATGTTCCCCAAATTAGTAAATGTTGCAGTGTTAGAATCAGACAGCCGGACTCTTAAGATCTATCTTTCAAGAATACTTACTTTGCTTGGTCTTTGGAATACCAAGATGAAACTATATTGTCCCTGTCCTCAAGAAATGTGCAATCTATTTCAAAAGAAGGTAATTGTTTTATAGGAGTAATCTGGTTGAATAGAAGTATGAACATGCAAGTATTCTTAAAGCAATCTGCAAAGGTTCCACAGAAAATGTAGAATTTGAGCTGAATTTTCTAGAATGAGTGAGAATTTTTCCATTGCTAAATCAAAGGTTGGTGTTCAGGTTGAAGAAGCAGTGGGTCAAATTCTAAAGGCTTACGAGAGCATTGTGTACTTGAGAAAGAAAAAATAAAAGATATTAAAGTTTAGAAGCCGGCTGGCTTCTTAAAAAAAATAAATTCTATAGTTTTGACAGCTCTCTCTCAATTTTACACACACACACACATACACAGACACACACACTCAAAGTTAGCTGAGAAAAGATATGTTCCAGTCTCCTAAATTACTGAGAAATGACACCTCTATTTTTCCCACCATTGACAGCTTGACACTATTTCTCCTCAAGAAAATAATTTGGTCTTTATTGGATGGCCCCAAAGGTTTAGAGTGCAGACTGTCCAGCAGAGAAACTGCAGTTTTCTACTGTTTTCACTTATTTCCATCCTTAACAACACAATTACGAATAAATGGTGACTGCCCAGGCGGTTTCTGACACTGATGTGAGGAGAAATATTGCAGCAACCTGGTGGGCTTAAGCATTTAAAACTATGAATCACCTAAGGAAAAGAATATGCAATTTTAACTGATTCAGTTAATGAACAATAATATTTTCAGTGGAAGACTAAAGTGGCTTTAGTCTGGGAGAAAGTTAAACTGTATTGTCAACAGATTATCTTTTCAAAGTCTCTCTGTCTTCTTTCTAGTTGTGAGAAAATGTAAAACTGTGAGGACTGATATATACAAATTCTTCTTTGAAAATTGCACAGTAGCAGAACCTTAGTAATTAGAATCATCATGGAACTACTGTATTCATTTTATTTCCAGCTACTTCCATATAATTAAGATGTTCATGAGCAATTAAAAATTATAATTTGTTTTAGTACAAAATAAAAATATTATGAAAAAAATTCCATACGGAGAAGGGAGGCAAAACAATATTTTTTTTTTTTTTGGAGGAAGATTAGCCCTCAGCTAACTACTGCCAGTCCTCCTCTTTTTGCTGAGGAAGCCTGGCTCTGAGCTAACATCCGTGCCCATCTTCCTCTAGTTTATACATGGGACGCCTGCCACAGCATGGCTGCCAAGCAGTGCCATGTCCGCATCCGGGATCCGAACCAGCGAACCCCGGGCCGCCGAGAAGCGGAACGTGCGAACTTAACCGCTGCGCCACCGGGCCGGCCCCAAAACAATATTTTTTGTAGTCTTACTATCCAGAGAAAATTTTGTTAACACTTGGTATTTCTTTTCAGTAGACTTAAGAATGAAGTATGAATATTGCCATATTTCTTTTAGCCCTTTATAAGTGGGCATAGATTTATAAGATTATAATACTAATAACTTGATAATTCTAGCATTTTATGACAGAACTCCATATAATTCTGCTTTTCAGGGGGTTGATAATCACCATCAAATCCATGGAATTTTGCTCATAAGCCATCAAATTCTGTTCTCACTGTGGCTCCCCTTAGATAAATATCAAACGATGTATCATTTTTTGATATGTAGCAAATGCACACCTACGTCCATTAACATTGGTGGTTTGGGGAAATGTTTGAAAGGCTAATGGAGCCTGATTATCAGCTGGCCACTTTGAAGTGGGTGGGCTTAGCTTAACCCTCCATTTCAGACGCTTTGGGGGTCCATAGCCCTTTTCAGCACTTGTGTGAACTCCTCCAGGACTTTCATTCTTCAGTAGCCTGTTGTTCTGAGCCTCTGCTTATGTAATTTGGTTCAGGTTATAGATGGTCTCTCCTCCTCTTACAGGGTCCTCTGGTTACTCTCTCTGTTGGCTCAGACCTGGAATTCATCTCTCTTCCGTTGATTTACATCAAGTGAATGAACAAACAAACAAATAAACAAAATTCTCACTCAAACCGTATGCCTGCTTAAGTTGTTGAGGGAGGTGTGCGACTGCATGAGTTCAGGAGTATAACGTGTTCACAATGAAACCATCTTTAAAATTGGACATTTCTGTCTTAAAAGTTCTTTAGCCACCCTAAAAATGCAGACTTTTCGCTGGCCATCTCACCTCATACAGCACTTCTGCCTCAAACTAGTTGGTTAACTTCTTTCTCCTTTGCCTTGTTCCTATTTTTTTCTTTATCTCCTTTTCCTACATTGTCCCAAGTAACCCCAACTTATTCTCAATTTTTGCAGAGCAATAAATTCGTGTCTTTACAGCCCCTAATCTCAAAACATTGCATACCCAGACACATTAGAGAGCTCAACAGAAGAAGGGTGCCTTTCGTTTATTAATTCTTAGACAGCAGTATCATAAATGGCATTATTTTCTTTCCATTAAACTAGCTCTTAAAACAAAATAATTCTCATTTTTTCATAAAATATCGGCAAAACCAATCTAGCAGAAAATCAATAAATGCAACTTTTCTTTTCTTCCTTTTTCTCTTTCATCTCTCTTTCTTCTTTTTCCTCATCTTCTTCCTTTTGGCTTTTCTTATACAAATGATTTTATAAAGATGTTTATATTTTAAGTTCTTAAAAATATTCTGAAATTCAGAATTTGAAGTAAAATACAGATAAAATCATGTGAATTTCTTTAAAATTGTAACTACTTGGTCAGCAACTATGACTAGTTTATTATGTAATACTGAACGTGATATATAGTATAATATTTATTTATAGTTATGTCATTGTTCTTACTGATAAAATGGTTTAATGTGTGCTAAAGTTAGAAGATACAAATTCCAGATCCAGAGACAAATTTGGGAATTAGGAGCAGAAATATGAAATAATTTTAGCTGTGGTAGAGATAACCAAGATTAGGATAAGTTGGATGGTCATTAGGCCTCTGAATTCCCTTAGAATTCTGTCGTTTTGTTACATATCATATAGAGAATCTTCTCTGTTTTACCAATAGTTTGTGCTATATGAATTTCTAATTCATATACATTTTTAAAACAATACATTTTAAAAACAATACATTTGCAACTAGTCTTGGGGTTCTAAGAATATGAAACACAATCAAGAATTCAGAGAATTTCAAGTGATTTAGTATGACTGGAATGTAGAATTGGATGAGGAATATGGCAGAGTCAAGATTGAAGATACGGGCAGAGCCAGATGAGCGAGTCCAGGCTATGAGGTGAAGTGAACTTATACACTTTGTTAAAGAATGTGTACTCTATTCCATAGACAGTGAGGAACCATAGAAAAATTTAAGTTGAAAGTGATATGGTTATTATATTGAGAGAGATTCTTTATTAATAATGCTACTCATTTATTTTCTGGTTTGCTTTCTTGGGAAAGAAAGTACAGTGAGCTGGCACTACACAATACCCATGACCTGTCTTTTCACTGCTTGGCTCCTTGAAAGTGACTATTAGTGAGGTGCTCTTAATAGTTATAGCCATGAATAAATTACTTTAATACTTTACCTACATGCTTTTTTTTGCAGTTTTGTTAAAACCTAGTTGTGTACTTGTGACCTCCCGTAAGAAAAGCAGATTGGGAATGACTAATGTAGAGAAAGTGGAGAGAGGCAAGTAGGAATACAGCTGGAGAGGATCTCGTTATCTTCTTGAAAGGTGACGTGATATGAGCTAAGGAAATGTTTTTGTGGCTGAAGGAGGGGGGATGCATATGAAAATGTTAAGTGGTATAACTAGTAGAACATGCTTGTCAGTAGGATGTGGAAAACGAAGGGGAGAAGGAGAGTTAGATAGTTACAACCTTTTTTTGTGTGACTGGTTTTACACTGATATTCAGAGAAATTAAAATGGAGGATTAAATTTTGGTAGAAAACTGGTGTGAGCAGGGTGGGCAAAAGTTAATTTTGGACACATTGAGTGTAAATGATCTGGGTTTTGATGATCTGTGTTTTCAGAAACCTCTACTACTTGCTTTAAATTTATGTTGAATTTTCACTAAAAGAAGAAATTTCACCTTTACAATTTAGCAAATGCAAAATGGTATCCATGGTCACATAAAGGATAATTGCAACAGTGTAAGAATAACCTCCAACCAACCTGTGCTTTTTAGTGACAGCTGGACAAACTTTGGCCTATGCCTTCCATTCATCCTTACCAGCCTTCTATTTGTTAAGAAGTGAGACCTTATATCTAGTTTAAGGAAACATAAATTTAGCAATGTCAAAGTTATAAAACTTAATTGTCATTACTTACACATTCTTTTAAAAATTATTTTTTATTGTGGAAATTCTCAAAGATATGCAAAGTTAAAAACAATAGCTTAATAAACCCCGTGTACCTATCACCCAGCTGAAGCAATTATCATGGCCAATCTTGTTTCATTTAATTCCCACCCACTCCCTCCTTCCAGCCCCTGAGTGCTGAAAGCAAAACAGCTTTATTGAAGTGTAATTTACAAACTATAAAATTTACCCATTGTAAGTGTAAAATTCAATGACTTTTAGTAAGTTTACAGAGTTGTTGAAGTATCATCACATCCAGTTTTAGAACATTTTTTTATCACCCCAAAGAGATTCCTTGTGATCATTTTCCTTCCCTCTCTTTCCCACCCTGAGCCCTCTGCAACCATTAATCTCTTTTCTGTCTCTATAAATTAATTACAAAATTCTTTTATTAGAAGTGGGAACAATATTTTTTATAGAGCCATTCCATGTGAGGATGTTTCTCAAACCATATTTAGTATAATTTTCGGTAACCCTATGATGTAAGTAGTCATTATCCTCATTTTAGAGATGAGGAAACCCAGGATTAATTGGTTAACTGATATACTCGAATCCATATCTTGGAATTGCTGCAGTGTTCTACCTAAACCTGTCAAAAACCCAAGCTCCTTTCTCCATGCACACCGTTTTATACCTTAAGCCATAGTGTTTACAAATACTTTCGTATATTGTTATCCATCAAGCAAGCGTTAAGCATTTAAACATATCAGGCACTGAGGTCACAAACGCTGCTTTGTTTCTATCATTAAGGAACTTATAATTAACTTATAGTTATGGAGGAATGTGACAAATATGGGGATATGACAAATTAGTGCAGTATATATATGTAAAGGTATATGAATGTGTGTATATAGGAGTGACCAGTTCTGCCTGGAGATTCACCAATGGCTTCTCATCAGAGATGGTTTTTAAGTTGACACTTAATGAAACAGTGTTCACAAGTGGAGCGAGGGGTCTAAGATCATTCCTGGTGGAAGGAAAAGCATTGTAAAGACACAATGGCATTATCTTGCCTATTTCTCTCCTCTCTTTTTTTCTCCTTTTCCTTCTTGTTCATGATCTTCTTTCCCCTCCCTCAACAGCCCCCCTTTCTCTGGCATCTGCTTTGCTTTTCAATTTCTCTTCTCTCTAGTGCCTTCCTCTGGACTTCTGCAAACCCATGGTTACCTTTGTACAAATTTTTTATAGAGGTGTCCCTTCCTTGAAGTATGCAAGCTTGTACCAAGATGCAGGGGATTAATCAGTAAACCAGGGGTTCATCTCCATTCCCCACTCCAGGAGCCCTGGGTAGGGCACACCCTGGACCACCTGATGAGATGAGGTGGCTCTGGTCTCCTTTTCATGCAAGTGTCTTCCTCTCTAATCTCTGGAGATATCTTTCTTTTCTCCTCTTATGTCTTTCTTTTTTCTTCCCTTTCTTATTCTTTTTCTGTTGTACTCCTTTTCTTTTTACCTTTACCTCTGCTCTACTGATCATAATACGAAACTTAAGTAAACATTTAGGGATTTTTATTTACTTGCTAAAAATAAATGAGAGTTCCGTGCTTTCATTCCACACATAAAAAACAAGTAAATTTGCTTTTGTATGTGTCTGGAAAAAATTTTTCTTTATAATGATTTTCTACAGACAAACACTTTTCCCACCTGTATGTTCTGATACCACTAGAATTGACACTGAGGAGGAAGGAGTTAAAATTTTCCTGGATTACGATGAAACTGCCTGTACCCACAAGGTTAACATGGGAAACAAAATAACCAAAGTTTCTGAGCTTGCCTTGCAGAACAGCAGGAGGAAAGCTGATAAGAGAGTAGTTTGCTGACAGCCCCCCACCTGACTAAGCATCTTGCAGGAGCGCTGAGAAGCTGAAATGACTGATGGTAAGCTTTACATGTCGCAGACTAAAAATCCACTGCCTGTGACACAGAGAACATCCCCTCCCCCAAATTTGCACATGAGACCCATGAAGAAATATGAAAGATAGTGGACCCTGTGCAGAGGACTCTTAGAACTTCAGGCCCCAAGGCCACCAGCTCCTCTTCCCCGTCTTATTCTCACAGCATGCTTTGAAAAAATGCTCGGAACTGCACATAGGCAGGCTAATCTGCAACCCGTAGAAAGAATAACTTGTTAGTAGAAAATTTATGTCCTCTGCCCAAAACAGTTCCTTCTGGCCCAGATAAGGAAGTAACTGAGATTTTCTTAGATTCCTAAGGAATGTTTTGTTAGCATATCTGCTATGCAGAGGCGCCCAACGTTCTGCTGTCATCTATCACCTGACATTGCTGAGCCCCCTTCCGCAACCCCGTTTGCCTTATAAGTCATTTCCAAATCAGTTCCCCTTTGAGGTGGGTTTCTTGAGGAGGATAGTCGACCATCTTCTGATTTGCTAGCTTGTCATTCATGAAAGTTTCTCTACCGCTGCCTGCTTGGCCTTTTATCTTGTGGCGAGCAGATTGAGCCCTTGCTAGGTATTAGAACGGCTAATTGTTCTCTGCCTGACAGAAAATGTGCTGCCATTTGTTGTGAGCTATGGAAAATCTGCAAGCGGTGGTGTTGAATCAGTGCAAACACTGTCCTTCAGATTGCTAGAATCATCAAAGTGAAACCTCTAGTGCTTATTAAATAGGCTGTGGGATAACATTTTATAAGTTAAGGCAGCAAGGAAATGCCTTGTTGCAAAAGTCAGAAATGATCTAGGCAAGACTTTTTAGGCAATTTGGACACTAGAATGGGAACAACTGAAAAATCAGTTATCTGACAGTCAGCAAAAATGAACTGTCTCTGTAAGAGTCCTGCGAGAGGACAAATTGAAATAGTCAAATAATATATACTCTATCAATTAAAAAATCTGCATGAAACTCTGGACATGGGACAGTAAATAAAAAGTTAGGAAGGAGGCTCTGGCAGAGAGAGTGCAGAAATCCATAAGTATGTGTTATGTTGGATTTGCGGGTTACAACTTAATTTTGACTGCACATTAGAATTACTTGGAGTGCTTTAAAAAAAATACCAGCACCAATGAGGGGTTTGTTTCATCATGTTTTATTTGCTCCCCAAGTGATCCTGATGATCTCGTAAGGCTGAGAACCACAGTATTACATGACTCTTCCGTACAACTCTTTACTACCATGTTTTAGTGGGAAGCAAAAACTACTAGATTAACTCTTCTAAATCATCTGTTATAAAGCTACGGAAATTAATGAGGAGACAAACAAAACTACTAAAATTTAACTACAATGCACTTCACCCCTCTAAGGCTTCATTATTTTATAACCAGAAAGGGAAGAAATTGTGGAATCTTCTCTCTGAATCATACTAATGGCTTAAGAGAATTATCATTTTTCTTCATTTTGTGGCTTTCCAGGAGGTGTTGTAAAAAATATTAATAACATGTACCTCTAAAAGCCATTATTCTGTTAAAAATTTTTTGAATATCTAGTTATAGAAATATTGTTTTGAGGAAGTACATGCAGGGGAAGCATGCATTTGAGTTGTGAATGAATGATAACTGAAACCACAAATCAAACTTGTAATTGTCATGTGTCAGTGTTCACATGTGCTGTCTAATCTTCGCAAGGGGAGGGACAGTCTCATCTTGTTCATTGTCAGAGACATGCCTAGCTCTCAGCCTGGGACTGTATGGTGCCCTGTGTTTGTTGAATGAATGGAACTTTTTAGAAGGGAAGGAAAAAGCTGATGGTAGGTAATCTATTAGAGAAGACATCAGGTACCAGCTATGTTCAAGCTATGTTCAGCTATGTTTCCCCCCCATTGGAGAGGGGAAAACCTTGTTTCTAATGTAACAATCTTGAGTGTCGCATAGAATTAGACCTCTGGTTTTGGTGACAGAGAGGGACATCACCAGGATTGGATGACTCTTGGTAATGAGGTATATGTATTGTTTGGAGAATCAGAATGATGCCAGATATGACTCTTTGAATTCCAGCTCTGGAGCCAGCAAGAGAAGCTAGGGCCCAGGAACAGCAGTCATGCTCTAGAGGAGTCACTGTCATTTCATCATTTTAGGGTAGAAAATACTCCAGGGGAATACTCTGACGTATAATGAAGAGTGTGAGGTTTAGGGGGAAAGGAAAGATGGAGTTACTGTTTAAAGCATTGTTTTAAGATAGATAATTTTATTAAGTCTATGTGACTTGGTTAGGATAGATTTGCATAAGCTTTTTCTATTTTCTCTTAATTCTTACAGTTAAGTTAAGGAAATACCTTTAACCACACACCACCTAGAGAAATTATACTATCGTGTCTTTCATACACTTCATTTATATTATATTATGTTATACTATGTTACATTAATTGTAGTATATCATATATACTAACTTGCAATTCAATTTTTATTGCCTCTTCTTATCCAATTGGTTTGTTTTTTTTTTTTAAACAAATTTCCTCTCTTCAGCAACACAGAGTAGGAGTAAACAGGAAGTGCAGCCATAGACTGTTAACAAAAGTTAATGAGCAAACACCACTGAAGGGGAACCAAATTTGCCACCCCAAAATGTGGCTCTTTAGCAGGAGGATTATGTTAGGCTGATTATTTTTAAGAAACAGAAGGCTCAGAAAGTTTTTCTTGTTGCCTCCCCCTTAACTGCCTAAAAGAATTTAGATATATAACCTGTAACAGGAACAGAGTCACCAGAGATATCTACAAAGAATATGGGCTAAGTGTGGTGGGTGACACTTGGCCAGGTCTAGAGCTCAGAGTCCTCTCCACATCCCATTGTCTCTGCAAGTCACAGCAAACATCTCTTTACCACACATTTCCTTCTCCATCTCCATGTGAATTGCCTTCCTCCCCTTTGCCTTCTTGCCCCAAACATCCTCTTTTGTCTTTAGCTGAAGATGGTATTTAATGTGGTCACTTCAGCCATTTTGGCAAGTCACTCAGTTTTTCCTGGGTCTCTCTCATGTATACATGTTATTAAACTTTGTTTGATTTTTCTCCTGTTTATCTGTCTCATGTCAATTGAATGCTTAGACCAGCCAGAAGGACCTAGAAGGGTAGAGGAAAATTTCTGCCTCCCTTACACCACCCGAAATCTGATCATATAAATATAGGAAATGAAAAGTAACAGAAGATAAATTAAAAAGATGAAAAACCCCTAACCACTAACATTTTTATCACAGGGCCCTATCATATTAAACATCAACTTTTCCATATTTACAGACATAATAATTTTCCACATTTGTAGGAATCTTACATTTTCCTGCCAGATGGTGACAGAAGATATCATTTCAGCATTTTTTGTTTTCAAAATTTTGATAAAAATTTTTGTCAAAATTTATGAGAATTTAAAAAGAAAGTTAGGGGCCAGCCCCATGGCCCAGTGATTAAGTTGGCATGCTCTACTTCGGTGACCTGGGGTTTCACTGGTTTGGATCCTGGACAGGGACATGGCACCACTCATCAAGCCATGCTGAGATGGCATCCCACATAGCACAACCAGAAGGACCTACAACTAGAATCTACAAGAAAAAAAGAAAGTTATTAAACTGCGTTAGAAACTCATTTAATAGTAGAGAAAAATAAATTCTAATACTAAGCAGTTACACTTAACCAAGTCAGCCAGCATTATAACTCAATAAATCCAACTTAATCTAGATATGAAATAATAGTAGAGACACAAAAGGAAAAGCCACATATATTTCGTTTGTTTGTTTGAAAATCTTGCCCCTAATTTGAACTCATTTGATTCAAATATAAAATCTCAGGAAATTTAAGCCACAGAAATTCTACTTCTTTCTTGGCCGACACAGTAGCACTGTGGAATAGCTGAGAAACACATTTTCATGTGTTTGTAATTTAATTCTCCTCTACCACCTGTATGTGGCAGACAATTCCCTCACAGTTGCCAACTGTAGCTTTGCCAGCTGTTGGACAAAATAGAGAATAAATTTAACTCTTTAAAAACATTTTGATTCACTAGTTATGCTTACATGTCAATCATATAAATGCTGGCTGTCATTCTCATTGATCAGGAAGAATTTTGCCACGTTGTACATGGAGTGGGTACTGTTGGCTCAGCCAAATGTCACTATACTGAGGTGGTAATTGCTTTTTAAAACTGTTCATCAAAGCTGTTGAAACTAAAGGAAAAGGATTAATAAATCTGTCTTAAGTTTCTCTGTGTATCCGACTAGCTGAGACAGTTGTGATAAAGGGAGTGGTTCGGCTGAATAAGTGAATAGACTCAAGAATTCTACATACTTGGATTCAAATCCTGCTTCCTCCTCTTTCTGTCAGTGTGACTTAGAAGCAGATTTTATTATCGCTCTAAATTACAGTTTCTATGTCTTTAATATAGGGATGTATTTATACCTTAGACACTTATCGAACCTTTATTATGTACCTGGCGCTGGATAAGTTCTAGGTGTACAATGGTGAGCAAAACAGCTATGGTTATTGCCTTAAAGGAGCTTATAGCATAGGAAGGAGACACACGTTAAGAATAGCCACAAATAAATCCATTGTTTCAAATTGGGAAACCACTGTGAAAGAAAGTATTGTGAACTATGAAAGTTCATAACATGAGACCCTAATTTAGATTGAATAGTGAGGCCTTCTCTAAAGTTCTGTTTGAGTTGAGATTGAATTAATGAATAGGAGACACTTTGTAAAAGGTAGGAGCCAGGAAGGGAAAAAATGCATTTTAGTAATAAGAAATAGCATGTGCAAAGATTCAGCTCTTCGAAGAAACTGACTGTGGAGAGAAGGAGTGAGAATGGTGTGAGTTGAGGCTAGAGATAGAGATTATCAAGGGACTTAGCTATATTAAGAATTTGAAATTTCATTTTAAAAGCAATATGAATTTATTGACGAAGGGTTAAAGTAGAAGAGTGGTAAAATCACATTTGTATTTTTGAAAGGTCACTTCATGTACTGTTTTAAGAATGGACTGGAGAAGGGAGACAGAGTAGATAAAGGGAGAATGGCATGAGTTAAGTGGGTCTAGCTATGGTCTTGGGAAAATATGATGGTAGCTGCTAATACGGTTGAGAAGGAAAAAAAGGATGGAATTCAAAGATAGTTAAGGAAAACATCATTAGAGTTGGTGATTGGTAGGGTACAGAGGAAGGGATGGTAAAGGAGAGAGAGTTATCAATGTTAACTCTTGTTCAGTCTTGAGGAAACTGATATGTGGTTGGACCATTCAATGAACAAGGAAACCTCAAGAGACTAGCTTTGGAGGAAAGACCTCTGGGACATGTTGAGTTTGAAGTGACTTTGATACATTTGATACATCAAGGAGACCTTCAGAAATGTAGATCTGAAGCTGTAGAAGAGGTAAAAAATGATGATATGAAATTGGGAATTATCAGTGATTGGATGTTTATTGATGCCTGGGGAGAACGTAGAATATAAGAAAGTAGAGTATAAGAAGAAAAGAGGGCCAATAACTGAGCCTTTCAGGGTATCAATATGTATAGTCTAAGTAAAACACCAGATTCAGGTGTGGGTGACTGAGAAGGAGTGACTAAAGATTTAGGAAGAATGTGGCATCATTGGAAAGTGTTTATTTGACTCGTAAGAAACTGCTGAGCTGTTTTTTGAGAGTAGCTGTGCCATTTTGCACGTCCACCAGCAAAATATGTGAGTTCCAGTTTCTCCACCATCTTGACAGCACTGGGTAGTGTCAAGTTTTACCCTTAAAAAAATTTTTTTTTCCATTTTATCAGATGTGTGTAGTAGAATCTCATTGTGGTTTTAATGTGCATTTCTGTAATGGCTAACAAAGGTGGGGCATTTTTCCTGTGCTTATTATCTTTATATCTTTTGTATGTCTTCTTTGGTGAAATATTTGTTCAAATATTTTGCCATTTAAAAAATTGGGTTATTTTGTTACTCAGGTTTTGAGAGTTCTTTACATATTTTGGATATAGGTCTTTTGTTGGATATGTGATTTACAAGTATTTTTTCCCAGTCTACATAGCTTGTCTTTTTCTTCTTTTAACAAAATTTTTTGCAGAATAAAAGTTTTTGATTTTGATTATGTCCAATTTATTATTTTTGTCTTTTATAGATCCTGCCTTTGGTGCTTTATCTAAGAGCTCCTTGGAAAGACCATCGTTTTTACACTGAGTTTCCTTTGTACCTTCGTAAAATTAATTATCCATATATGTATGGGTCTATTTATGGATTCTCTGTTCTGTTTGTTGATTTGTTTGTTGTCTTCAGCTCAGTACCACACATAGTGTTAGCCTTCCAACTTTGTTCTCCGTTATCAAAATTTTATTGGCTATTCTAGGTCCTTTCTATTTCCATGTGAATTTTAGAATTAGCTTGCCAATTTCTGCATAAAAGCCTACTGGGATTTTATTTCAGATTGGATTGAATTTCTAGGACAACTTGGGAAGAAATGAGACAGAGCAAGCATCACTGAGGGAAGAACAAAATTCATGTTTTGTCTTCAAAGGTTATGCCATTGAAGGTTGTTGGTGTTTGGACTCAAGGGCAGAAGAAAATGCAGAAAGTGCTTTAAAAAAGTAATTGTGAGAAGAGGTAGAAGACAGAAAAAGAATGTTTGACTATTAGGAATGAAAATCCTAGTAGGATCAAATGAATGATTATTGATTACCTTGGATTCAATGCGGATGCAAGAGACATTGAAAAGATACTGAGTGATTTAAATTGGAGAGAAAAGTACACTATATTCACATAAAAGGAACATTCAAGACTTAATGATTGCACTAGTGGATGCAAAGCAAAGTAGTTATTTTAGCTGGAGAGGGGAGAGATTACACTAGAAGAGTTGAACTAAATTTTTGTGCACTGTAATTTCTGTCTTAAATAAAATAACAGTAACCACGGTGATGCTATCCATTTCTCTAACTTAAAAGTCTGTAATTAAGCTACTGAATTCACCCATTCCTACTTATTATGAATGTCAGAGTTTTTAAACCTTAATAGCTTTCACAATGCTCCTCAACTGAGCAAAATTTACCAGAATAGAATAAGAATGTCTCGGGGATATCCAGGAGCTAATGAATAGATGGCTTATTTCCTTGCTCTTTATGTCTTTATTAATAGATACAAAGAGAGCTCTATTAGGCGATTTTCCTTGACTTTAAAGATCTTGCTGTCTTACCATATTTATTTCTTTTACTACTGTAGTGCTCAACATTTGAAATACTTAGAGAAGTCCCTTAGGAGGTATGTAATCATCCGGAGACCAAGAAGTAAGGGGCTGGTCAAGGAATTAGTGTAGGAAGAGGCCCATCAGGGTTGGATATACAAGTAAACCCTCTCTTATAGCATGAAACTGTGTTAGAGCAGGCTTTGTTGCCTTATCAACATCTCTACCTTGAGCAATAACAAAATAGGAGTTCACATTCCAAATGTTTAGTTTATAAAAGACAGGTGGCTAAGGTCAGATCTAACTGAAGAACACTAATTGCTTTGTTTCCCTGCATTTCTCAGGGTCAATGTGGTTATGTGTAATGGTTAAAATCAACGTTTGAGATCTATACTCTGTAACAATTATCCTCTAAATATGAATCATTTTCCCAAAAGGGAGTTTTTAAAGGTCTGACATCACCTTTTAATCAAGGCCTTAAAATTTTGTGGAAAACCTTTAAACTTGTAGGGTAGATAATTTGATCTTACTTCCTAGGAAGTGCGTCTTGTATGCCACCCACTTAACACATTTATGATATCTCAGGACAGGGCTGTGAGATGGTCATTAAATGTTTGTTGAATATATTGAATAAAGGATAGAACTGAGACTAGGATCTCAGTTCACTTAATCACTAGTTTTCTATTCTAATTACTTTAAAAGTAATATTTAAGCTCCAACAAATTAGACCCAGTAAATAAATTCCTTTACAAGAATCTGGTTTACAGTGTTATCAAAAAAAAAAAAAAAAAAAAAAAGAAACTCCCAAAAACAACCCTACGGATAAAAAACTTTAAATCTTACCCTCCTTAAAAGTTTGGAAAAGTAGTTTAAGATATTCTGCTAAGACTCCAAAAACTGACAAGTTTCCTTCCTCTTATTTAGAATTACTTCTGCATTAACTCACTCTGACTCCAGTATTGCATTAGCCTGCTTTACAAACAAGTAATGGAGAGATAAGGGGATTAAAACTTTTGGAGACATATTCGGCAATAAACAATATTAAATCTTTCACTGGGCTACTGACAGCATTTGGACAACACACAGATCAAACCTTGAGGCATTCTGAGTCACAGAATTGAATTAGAGGGGCCAAGAAGCAATGTAAAATGAAACTCTGCGTTTCAACACACCTAGGACTTCTTGTTAGCTAAACACGGAGGTCTCCACTTTTTTGTAATACCAAAGATTCTAAATGTCAATATCAAGACGATCTGAGAGTCTCAAATGATAGAATTAGTTATAGCACCGGAGCTCATTAAAAGGAATATATGAAAGAGTTTTCTGAATTTTACTTTTGTCTGTATTTTCACAGATTCTCAAAGGCCTTCAGGGCTGTATCTGTCATCAGAATTCTTAAGAGATGTTAAGTGGAGTCTTTTTTAAAAAATATAAATTGTGGAGGGTTGTTCATATACTATGAGATTATCACATTCATTCAGGCAGTGGGGTGTTTCCTATAGGTGTTTTGCATTTACCTTTATAATTTTTAAAAAATATTTTAAATTAAGTAAATATCTAATCATAGTTTAAAATGTCAAATAATGCTAAATATTATTAAAAATGGTCATGCCTGCCACCTTCGCAACACTATCTTCTGGCGTTTTTGTTGTTTCTTCTGGCATTTGCCTCCATATATCTAAACAATTATATACTGCAATATTTTGCTATGTCACTTTTGGACAGTATCTATTGACTTCCTCCTGTAGTAATTGTAGATTTTACCTATCTTATATCTCCCTTTCTTGCTTCCTTAACTGCGTGCGTATGGAGATAATAAAATTTTTTGTTAAGTCCATAGTTACTCTTTCCATTGGTATGATTACGTAAAAAGGGTTAATTGCCAAACCAAGTAGCAGTCCTTGTTTACATGTTTGTTCTTGTGCAACATTTAATTTTCAGCTAAGAATCATTACATTTTTTTCTGCTTTGAGAATCATTTTCTTTTCTTTTCTTTCATTTGTTTAATTTTCTTGACTCTGTGACGTCTTGGTTCTTTTACCCTCTCCAAGAGCTTGGTAAAATGCCTTTCAATGAAATTTTCCAAGTCAATCTTATCAGTTAATACTTTGTTTTTCTTTGATAAACTGCTCCTAAATCAGGCACGATGCCTCTCTTCTCAGCTATGGTTGGTTGCTAAGATCTGCTATTTTGGAAATTCCTTTTGCCTCTCCCCCTGGATCTCTAGTTTTCCAAATTCCATGTCTTTCTCTTCCTTGCTATGTTCCCTCTGGTAACTTCACGATACTGAATACATGAGAGGTAAAATGTTGACATTCTGAATGTCAGAAAATGCTTTTTCTCTACCCTATTTTTTGATTTATAATTTGGACAGATACACACGTTTAGATCAGAAGTAATTTGGCCTTAGCAGTAAGAAGGCAATGTTCCACTGCCTTCCAGCCTTCTTGTTGGTGTGCCATTTAGGAAGACTGATGATGTTATTTCTGATTCTTTTTATGTGACCTAATCCTTTTAGGATAATCTCTTTTCGCCTGCTGTTCTGAAATTGTATAAAGATACGCCATGGTGTAGATATTTTTACGTCCATTTTGCTGGGCTCTGTTTAAAAAGGAGACTCATTTCCTTCTGTTGTAGAAAATCTTCCAGTAGTTTTGTTTCAAATAATTTCCTTTCACTTTTTCTTTTTTTCTAGAATTGTTTCCCCTTCCCAGCTTTACTGAGATATATTTGACATATAACATTGTGTAAGTTTAAGGTGTAAAACATTGAGAAATGATTACCACAGTAGAATTTCTGGAAATTTTAATTCAGCTTTTGGCTTTCTTGTCCTGTCCCCTAGTTCTTTCATTGCTTTCTTTCTTCCCTCTTCCATTCTCTTCCCTTCCTGCCCCTCCCCTCCTCTCTCTTCTCCTCTCCTTTGTCTCTCTCTGTTCCCCTCCTACCCTCTTTCCCCACCCACTCCTGCCTCCCTCTCCTCCTGGCCATCTCTTTTCCTCTTTAACTACTTTCTGGGAGAGATTTTGACTTTATCATCTAACCGTTTTTTTGCTCATTAAACAAACCCAACTTCATCTGTCATATTTTTAATTCCTAAGAACTTTTTCTTGCTCTATAAATATTCAGTTTGATTTTTGTAGTCTTTTTTTCTTTAATAGGTGTATTATCATCTTTTATCTCACTGAGAATATTATTTATAGTTTATTCTAAAGTTCTTCTGTTCCCTTTGTTGTCTCCGTATCCTCTGAGTTCCTTTATTTTCTTCCTGTGGAGATTTTGCTTGTATGTTGTTATTTCTTGTCTGTCTGTTCATTTTAAGAGTGAGCCACTGGGGCCGGCTCTGTGGCTGAGTGGTTAAGTTCGTGTGCTCCGCTGCGGAGGCCCAGGGTTTGGATCCTGGGCGCCGACATGGCACCGCTCGTCAGACCAAGTTGAGGCGGCGTCCCACATCCCACAACTAGAAGGACCTGCAGCTAAGATATACAACTGTGTACGGGGTGGGGGAGGGGGTGGTTTGGGAAATAAAGCAGAAAAAAAAAAGAGTGAGCCACTAAAACACTACTGGAAGTTACATGCATTGATGGGCATTGTTGAATCATGAGTTTTAGCTAAGATCATCAGGTAACCATCAATGTTCTTTTTCTTTCTTTTTTTAAACTTCGGACCTTCAAATGTCAGTATATAAAACCAGGAATTGACTGATTTTTTCTGTAAAGGATCAGATAGCAAATATTTTAGGGTTTATAAGGGGCTATACAGTCATCACCACATTATTCAACTCCACCCTTGTAGGGAAAGGAGCCATAGACAATGTGTAAATGAATGGGTGTGAATGTGGTTTAATAAAACTTTAGTTATAAAAAAAGTGGTGATCTAAATTTGATCTGAGGGCTCTAATTTGCTCAGAGCATTACTTTTAGAGGTTCAATTTCTCTAGAGATAATTTTTTCTTTTTTAAATGTCATCTCCTTTTATTATTTTATTTTATTTTTACTTTTTTGAGGAAGAGTAGTCCTGAGCTAACATCTGCTGCCAATCCTCTTCTTTGTTGCTGAGGAAGACTGGCCCTGAGCTAACATCCATGCCCATCTTCCTCTATTTTATATGTGGGACACCCGCCACAGCATGGCTTGACAAGTGTTGTGTAGGTCCGCATTTGGGATCCGAACCAGCCAACCCCGGGCTGCCAAAGCAGAACCTGTGAACTTAATCACTGTGCCACTGGGCCGGCCCCTTGAGATAATTTTTTCAAATTTTTACCGGAAGTCAAGGGTAAGGCAGGAAATCAGTCTGCTCGTGTTCTAGACCTGGGTAAGGGAAGATAGCTGAGGGTTGTTCAATTTAATCTGGAGATCTTCACTCATCTAGCAGCTCAACTTTACCCCTCTCCTGCTTGCTATCCTCAAATCCTATGCTACATTTCTTGATAATAGTGTTTCTCAAACTAATGTGCATATGAAATACCTGGGGAGCTTATTAAAACCCAAGATCAGATTTATAGGTTTAAAGATGAGTTTGAGACTCTCTATTTCTAAGATGCTTCTGAGTGATGTTGATGTTGCTGGTCCTTGGAGAACAGTTTGAATAGCAAGGGAATAAGTACCACATTTGTGGATAAAAGAGAGAAGATGGTCTATTTTTCTTTTGAGTCTTTCAAACAATCCCAGTGTTTCCAGACTCGTTTCTCACTCCTGCCTTTCGTGGCTCAGATCCCTGAGTCTTCTCAGTCTTCTCTGGGTAAATTGACTGGCTTTTTGTTAGTGTCTTTCTCTGCAGGCAGCTAGATTTTGAATTCCTCTTCTAAGTCATGTCCAATTTTTTCATCTGCTTTCCAATTTAATATATATATTCAGGGTTCTTTTCCTGGTTTTAGTGAAGATGGAGTTTGTACTTTGGATTTTTAAAAATCATTTGGAGCCATTTTTGAAAAGATAAGAAGGAGAACATGTTTGAAATTGGAATTGAATTAGAAAGTGAACCATTATAAAATATTTTCTTGAACAATGTTGTGTCATTCAGACATAACAACAAATCAGACTTTTATTATATCCCACCTGAAATAGTAAGGGAATATAAATGTACATATAGAAATAACAGCAATCACTTCTGGAATAATACTTCAGAATGTTTGCTGAGGAAAAGGCAATAGTGGTTATTAATTATTGGACTTTGGATTTTTGCCAGTTTTGAATTTACTATTGAGAGAAATGGGAGGAAATGGAAATCCTCCCATTTCCATTATCTGGATTTATCTGTTGATATATTTATATTAATAATAAAATGAATTAGAGACATAAACACACCATTCTGTCACGGAATTACTCATGACCAGCCTGAGGCAAAATTGGGAAGTAGATGAAATTTGTTTTCGTTATCCTAATTCTAAACAGGGGTAACATGCCTTGACTTATTCCTGAAGTCCCACCTTTGCCTCTTCTCCTCTGCCTTATGACTTAGGGTTCCGTGTTCTGGATCTCTGTTTCTCTACCATTCTTTTGTCTCCTTGCTCATAAATAGTACACCCTGAATCGTATATAATTTGCCAGGTTAATATAATGGATAGCACATTGTTAATGTAAAATAATGCATCTCTACATGGTCTTTGAGGAGTTCTGATATTCTCAAAGTAGGCGTATTATTATTATGCCTGTCCAGAATTATTACCCGAATGCTTCTAATCATAACACATAATCTACTCTGTCTAAAAGAGTATTGGATTGGAAGTCATAAAGATTGCCACAAACAATAAGACTTTGGATAACTTACTAAATTTCTTTGAAGTAGGGCATTAGGTTATATTCATTTTGAAATATGTGCTTCTAAACATCGTATTTTATTAATTAGTCATGTTGAGGATTAATATATGTTTAGCCTTTGTACTCAGAAGAGGAAAAAGCAAATTGCATTTATATGTAAACTCTTTCTGAGAAATATATGGCTATTATGTATATTAGGTCAGAAAATATCTTAAAAATTCCACCTTATGGGCAGAAATTTCCTAAGAAAATATTGCTATTTTAAAATACTTTATTTTCGTGGAGTAAACTATGGAGAAGTGAGATTACTTGCAATATATTCCAAAGTAAACATATGGCCAAAATTCCTTTTTATTTCCTCAGATTATCTTTATTGTTTCTCCTGATAATAAAATTAATGTATGCTTGTAAAAATTCCAACAATATTGATGATTATTTGCATGTGGAACCCATCTTTCCAAAAGTTTTATGCATGTAAAGTATCTATGTATAAATTTACTTTCTTCAATATTAAAGGATAACACCATATATAGTATTCTATAATTTGATTTCATGGTTCTTGAATTATAGGTAATAATGAATTCTATGGAGGGCAATAAAATATTTTACATTATAGAATCTGATTTCATAGTCATATCCGTAAAATTCTTGTTAGTTATAGAAATGTTACACCCCAATGAGCAAAAGGAAAGCATAATAAAATTTGTCACTGAGCGTCTAATTTATCTCCTAGTTTGACAAATATATCTTAATTTTAATCATTTATGACTTTGTTTAATAGCAAACTAGTGAATGTGATAATATGTCTTAAAAGTTATTGCCTTAATATTATGAGATCTTACTATAATTGTGCTGTTTTTGAGGAAACATATGAAGGAGCTTTTGGTGAAATTATTATACTATGGATTAGTAAAAAATCATTAGATATGTAAGCACTGACAGAATCCTACAGTTTGAACTGGGATGTCTCTAGATTTTTTAAAAAATTTATTTAATTAATTTATTATTTTTTTTTTTGAGGAAGATTAGCCCTGAGCTAACATCTGCTGCCAATCCTCCTCCTCATTTTTTGCTGAGGAAGACTGGCCCTGAGCTAACATCCGTGTCCATCTTCCTCTACTTTATATGTGCAACACCTGCCACAGCATGGCTTGCCAAGTGGTGCCATGTCTGCACCCGGGATCCCAACCAGAGAACCCCGGGCCATCAAAGTGGAACATGTGAATTTAACCGCTGTGCCACTGGGCCAGCCCAAGATGTCTCTAGATTTTTGTACAGAGAACTACTTTTCATTTTACTGAAGACTTGAGCTCCTGAGGGAGATGAAAAATTGAGAGCTGAGAGTGGATGGCAAAGGAGGTGGTCATGCTACCTGCACATCATACTATTAATTGAGAATCCCAGGAATCCACAGAGGAAACTGAAATTATTCAGGAGATCCCAATTCCCTGTTGAGGGTTCACGGATGAGCAACGGACTGGTGACCAAGGCCCAATCTCTTCTGCCTTTGCCTCTCTAGGGACGTTCCTGTTGAAGAGCTAGGAGAGTGTGTCTGAGAATAAGCAGAAGTGTGTGTTAAAATGTAAGCTTCTTGGAAACATCTGAAAAGTATTTCTGAGCTGCTACTTTCTCCTACCTCCCTACCCATATCTTCTTCGGCCAACTCCATTTTCAGCAAAGGCAGAGACAGGATAGTGTTTGCTGGGAAACAATTCCCAAAGAATTGATGGCAGTGTTCCATCCTAGAAACACAGGAGCTACAGAGTTGACTCTAAGATTTGACTTCATGTTACGTTCGATAACTTTTTTCATGATGATCCTCTGATCAATAGCATAGAATGAAGGGGTTACTGTACCACCTGCAGACATCTCCAAACATTTGTTGATGATTTGTGAATTGGTCTCTTTGGATCCTTACAGCTTCTAGTCCTGCACACTAGGTAGGACTTCATGGCAGAAGAGCTATGCATGTATAACGACTAAAGAATGGAAAGTCCAGGTCAGCGTTGGCAATTACGCAGCACCCACACTTCCATTCTCAACTGCCGCACCCAGGGCAGACAATTCTAATCCACCATGGCACTCTTTTTCATTGGGCTTAAATGCGATCTCAGGATTCTTTTCCACAGAGTGTTCAGGAATCTAGTCCCAATTTTTTGAAGTTTGTATATATAAAATGAAAATGTATTTGGTCTTATGTCCAAGCTAAAGAGACAAAACTCAAAAGGAATTAAGATCAATTCCTTTGACATTAATCACGTCAGTGTGAGCTTTTTAGTTACCTTCTCTCTTCTGGATTTTGATGTTATCCTCATGATCTCAGCCCTCGATGCTTTGGATTTTAGACTTCCATGCGCTTTGCCCTCCTTTTCTTGCTTACTCCATTGGTCCCAGTGTGCCTCTCTGGTGGAGGAGTATTGTGGAAGTAGTTCACAAATGGTTTAATAGGTTTGAGTCCCAGCCCTGCCCTTTATAAGCTATGATATTTAAACCGTTCAAGTCCTGGTTTCCTCCTTTCCAAAGTAAGTGCTGCTATATGTGATATATGAGGTAATCTGTGTGAAAGCATGCTTCAACTTAACTTTACATAAATGTCGGTATATTTTTTACTGATGAGAATTCCATTTCAATAATCAACTAAAAATGGGAACCATGTGCATTATGTTGAACAATGTGAAATTACACTCATAATACTGAGTGCACCTGTTCTTGTTGGTCAAGTAGATTAAATTTGAGATACTTCACTAAAATATAGGTAGTCTGATCATCTTAAGTAGCAGAAAACTACATAAAAACATACTAAAATTGCTCACTAAACTCAGTAAATCCTGGACTTTTGCTTAAACCGTTGTAAATGTTTAGAGAGGCAATCTTCTGAGTTCTTAACTTGATTGCTATACCACTGTTTAGACAGCTCTATCAATTTAATTCTAGGTAGAAATATTATGCAAGTGTCATTGGAGAAATAGTCTCTTCTTTTCCTTAAATGATAAGTTTGGGAAACTTGCAGTAAATTAGCCCGATTCTCACATATCTAAATTCAAGGTTGGTTTCCCAGTTAGTTATGCAAGATTTAAATTGGTATTGCAAAAACTCACTTGACTTCATTTCTAGGTAAGGTTTGTTGTGGCATGCCTTATTAAAATAATCATTCAAAATACATGTGTTTATACATGGTATAATAAGGATGTCCGTTAATGCTTGCTCGCATACACAATTATCCTAGCTAAAACACGATTCACACAGTCCCTTCTACCTTGGGAGGATCCTATCCTCAGGATCCTATCTCCTGGCTACAGTTAAGTGGACTGGGAATTAGAATTGATCGTAAGAAAAGTAAAGCCAATACATTGGCTTAATAGAAATCTGTGACTTGTTCTGTAAACAGGTGAACCAGGTCAATCAGATTCTCATTCTTGGGAATTGGAACTGGAAAACACAGAGTCCATTAGCAGTAAGCATAGCAGCCAAAAGGACGCTGTTAGGTAGTTGGCACATTGAAGTCATGTACAAATCGAAGTTATGAGGGAGCAAAACCTGGATAACTAGAGGAAACCGCATGACAAAGATGAATGATATAGGTAAGGAGAGAGAACACTGACACTAAGCAAGCCAATTTCGCCCTTGATGGAGAGAGAGGTTAGCCAACCCTTAGCGCTCATTCTGATCCAGTTCCTGTATGGTTACAACAAATTCCCTTCCATTGAAATAAATTAAGTGGATCTTTTTTTCTTGCCCAACAAATCCATTTGATAGTAAACATGACATAATTCAACTTTTCCTTGCAATCACACTTTGTTCTGATGCTTATTTTGAGTACTTCCTTGGTAAGAATTTTGCAATGATATGGACATGAAGTAAAGTTTTACTAGCAACTATGACTTTTAATACTTTACTGCTTCATTAGTGTTTGATAAATTTATCGTGACAATCATGCTTGAGAGATTAGAAAGATTATTTTTGTTTCAGTATAAATAAGCTCCAGAGAAGTAGTTTTTCTGTAACAAATCTTGAAAGTCCTGGGCACCAACTTTTGAAGTGAGCCTGGGTCAGATGTTAGGAATGCCACAACAGGACGAGGAATGTATGTTCATTCAAGAATGGCACTGAGTCTGGATGAAAGGACGTTAAAGCAATAAAACAGATGTGGGGAACAGATTAAAGGAACTGATGGGTACCTTGAAATGTCCTGACTGCCCATTTTCACTTTTCTATTTCATCAGGAAATTACCATGGCTTCCTAATGTACTTTTACAAAATTTTTATCTAGAAAGAGTAGTTTATTTTCTGTAAATAGCAAAGGTCAGAAATTGAAAATACCACATATGTTACGTTTAGGATAGTGCCAAGAATATGTTGCAATTTTGTTTTACTTTCTAAATACATTGCCAAAAAATTTAATAAAGGGAAACAGGCTTCTATAAAGGCATGCACATGTATATGTAAAGGTAAGCAGCTATCAAGAGATATATTCTGGCTTCAATACCAGGGATGTGCATATATTTATATTTTTCAACTTCTTGGACATGATTTAAAGGATGTTACGCACTGTAGTTTGGAAATGTAAATTGTTCTGTCTTCTCTAAAGATAGATTATCTTTTCTAAAATCCTTCATTTACAATATTTATTACTGATTTTATCACATCTGATTTATGTTATTTTCATAAATTGTTTCTTGGGGTAAAATTCTACTCTGTTAAATAGTAATTTAAAATCTGTCTTCCAAGACTATAACAGAACTGTGCTGGCACGATGTATCTGGAAGGGTGTGTTTTACTTGAGGACTATCATATTTCTGAACCCGGCAGTTCTAAATGAAATAACTGTTTAAACTGCTTGCCAGTAGAGAGTTTACCTGGTAAAAAAAATATTGGAACTAGCCAGGCAGGAAGGTGTTTTAATTTATATTTCACTACAGCTACAAAAATATGTTTTGCTCTCTTAGGAATATTTCTTTTTTATATTGCTTTCTCCAAATTTTGAGTCACTTGCTTGCTTTAAGGAGCCATAACCCTATGGAGCTTTTGGTCCATTTAATTCCCTATAACTGATGAAAATTGAGAAGGACAAACGTACCAACCTGGTGAAATTATACATTAATTGATTTTTAAAAAAAATCAGGAAAAAACCCAAACATAGTGCTCTGGAAACTGCCACCTTAACGAAGGCGCTAGAATAACAATACAGTACTTTTGCTTGTATTGTTATCTGTATATAATAAAGTCAGAAAGTAAATAATCCATTTCTATAACTGATGTGTTGAGGAAATTTAATGAAGTTATGTGACTAAAGGAAACATGTTTTTACCAAGTGGAAACACTTACGATTTGACTTTGAGAGGTGTTGGACCACACAGTTATTTAAGAATTTAGATTCTGTTTTAACTAAATGATTTTTTTAAAAGCCAATAACTACTCTTTTGCTTTTAATATTTTAAATCAATTGATTAATCATGGAAGGATGGTTTCTTTTCAGTACAGAGATGTTTTTGCATATGTAGTTTCCACTATATTTTGTTGTACTTCTTGTTAATAAAATTATAAATCATTTTGAAAACTCAGGAGCTTTTTAGAAATACTGTGGGGTGCTGGTGATGAATGTAATATACTTTGAATTCTGCTTTAACCACCTTTTCTTTTAGGAAGATTCGCCCTGAGCTAACATCTGCTGCCAATCCTCCTCTTTTTGCTGAAGATTGGCCCTGAGCTAACATCTGTGCCCATCTTCCTCTACTTTATGTGTAGTATACCTGGGATGCCTGCCACATCATGGCTTGATAAGCTGTGTGTAGGTCCACGCCTAGGATCCCAACCGGAGAACCCTGGGCTGCCAAAGCAGAGTGCGTGAACTTAACTGCTATGCCACTGGGCCAGCCCCTTTACTCACCTTTTAATGCAGATCTTATTACCACCAACTTGATTACGAAGAAACAAGAATAGCGGTATTTGTATAGACATTATAGTATATAAATTTCTTTGAATAAATTATGTTATTTGAGCGTTACGAAAACTTATTGAGATAGAGGACAGTATATTCCCACTAGCTGAATAATGAACAGTTACATAGTCTGCCCACAAATTTGGATGATCTTCATAAAACTAGGTGAAACCCAGTGTCTTGGGTCCAGGTGCAATGTTCTTATCCTAATGGTCACTGTCTCTTAACAAGGAATGAAGGCACATTAAGGTATACACTACTTATTTTCTTGGCTTGAGAGTAATGTGAACAAAAAATGAACCAAGGACTCCCCCAAATAAAAGATGTTGTCAATGTCATTAAATATAAGAAAGAACAATGCAGTACAAATAGTTTACCTTAATTTAGACTCACTTCAAGTTGATGAAAATCAGGATTCATCAAAATCCCACACTATTACATAAAATTAAAATGTCTTACGGAGAGCTGCAAAAATTCGACCAAATATTAAAATTGTGTTGAGAATCTTTTGTGCTTTAAAACCAGCTCTTTATGAGTAAAATTCTGTGAATTAACTGCTATTCCTCTTCTCTAATTAATCCTGAATGGAGGAGGATGTAGGAGGCAGATGGGTTAAAGTTTTCTTTTAATCGAGCAGAGTCTTTTATTTGTCATAAATATGTTTCTTAAGTTATGAGGCAAAAAGTATCTTGAACATGAATCCTGGTCTTTGATGAATTAGAGCATTTCGTCCAGAGAGAAGCAATTCCAAGAAAAAGTTCAGAGAGAAATTTATTTTTAGAGAACTCATCTCACCGTTAACAAGAATAATAAAATGAGTGAATCACAGAATGCAACTGGAGCCTAGTCCTGGCAATTACGCAGCCATTTACCCCTCAGTGACAACTTGGGAGCCAGAGCTCCAGCACATTCTGGGTGTTGATTTCCTACAGGGGCATGTTTATGTTGTAGAGGAAGCACAAGCTGCTTGGAAGGCTTCAGATGGTTCTGTTGGGTTGAGGATTAATGAGGTTAAATTAACTCAGTCACTTAATGCACATTTTATTGAAGTTCAAGCTGTTCAGACTGTTGCAGTTAATATGAGTAACCCAGAATGTTGCCAGTTAAATGTAAGTTACACATCAGGGATGCCAGGGTCATTACTGACAGGAAGAAAGCAATTTTATTTGGTCATGACATTTATCATAACGGCATTCTCATGGTTTCAAAAAAATATATATATACATAATTTTTTTTTCTCCAAAATGTCATTCATTTAGAGTTTGATTGTAACCTAGGTCAGGATTATGGTTTTAGCTGTAACGACTTTTATGCTGATTTGAGAGAACAAAATGCTGATTTAAGAAGGACAATTGAAATGAACAAAATTTTCCTTCTCCCATGAGTAGTACATGTGAGGAACATGTTGGGATAGCTGTTTTGTCTTAAACCTTTATGATAGCATAAAAACAAGGTCCTGAAAAGCTCCCATGGGGAGAAGACACATAAGGCAAAGCTCTAGCATCCATTCATTTACTAATTCATTCACTCATTGTTTATTGAGCACCAGTATGTGCTACCGCCTAAGCTAGTGCCATAGATACAATTGTTCTAACTCCCTTAGGTGTAGTATATTTATTAGCTTCAGCATTTAAGTGTGTAAATCTTATGTTATCAAGGGCTTTGTGGCTTCCTGTGGAGCATCCACAGATGTACTATTGACTTTAAAAAAAATCATTTCCAGATGCTTATAAAGTAAATAAGCCCCTTAGGTGATGGACTCTAATATTCACATAAATTGCTCCGTTTTTACTCTAGACAACAAAGGGAGGCTTAGAACACCATAAATGACAGCACCCTCCTCTACCAAAGGGCCCCAAACTGATACTTTTCTAAGCTTTTGTGCAAGGTGCTATAGACCTTTCAGAATGCATGGAATCTCATCACCTATTCCATTTCCTATAGTCTGAACTACCACTTGAAATGTCCCCTTTACTTTCAGGCCAGGCATAATGACATTGGAAAGAATAATCTAGAATGCATCTGTAGAAAAGAAAACACACACGCACACTCACTGAATAAAGGGCTCATGGCAAGGCGCCAGGAGTCTACCTGTACACTTGCCTGGTACAGCTGCTACTTCTCTCCACCCCCGGGCCTAGCATCCCCTGGTTTGGAAATAAGGCTGTGCCATCCCTACTGAGAGCAAGGCCACTGAGAAATGATTGCTAGAGGGAGGAAACATTATAGTTGCCAACCACCATTGCAGTTTTATCTTTCTCCTTGTCATTTCCCTACTGTTATTTTTCGCTAACTCTCCAGCTTCAAGTCACGAATGATTTATTTATTTAGTACAAAAAATTCTTATTAACTGCCAAATACTTTGTAGGCTCTTTAAGGAGTATACCTGACTCTGGCCCTTCAGGCATTTGGGGGTGGGGAGAAAAAAAAAGAGGTAAATGACAAATAAAATCATAGTGATACAAAATAGTATTTATTGAGATGGCTAAGACACACATACATCATAGCTCCTGGCTCACAAGTACTCAATGCGTTTTGATTTCTTCTTTGCCAGTGTTCCATACCTGTTTGGAGTAGGCCTGGTGTACATAGAGCTTTGAAAAACAGCTAGAGGTGTTTGTCTTTAACTTGGCTGGCTATCAGATCTTAGCAAAATTTATTTCCCATAGGAAAATGAAACCACTGGAATAAAAGCAAAAATTCAGAAATTAACTACAGTTATGAAGCACATGTGATATATGAACCCAAATTTAAAATATGCCTGGTGATATTTAATGTTAAATCATTTTTTGGCATATTCTATATGCTTAAACTTAAAGTTAATGCCTCTAGGTCAGTTATTCATTAAGAATGAGAAAGTATATATTTATTCAAGGTTGAGTATGTATTAGAATTTTAAAAAACTATGTATGTTATAAAGCTAATATGAAAGAACTCTAAAATAGGAAGGAAAAGAAAAATGACCAGAGATTTGTGAAAGTTTAACTTTCAGCGTATGGTAGAAGGAACTAAATAAGACGAACAGACTGTTGAAGTGTTCAATTTTCAGAATAAAATATTGAAGTATGTTATAGACATAATGATGGTAGATATAATATCTTTCAGTATGCTGAAACTGACCTGTGAAGAAACTTCGGGCATATGAGATCTGGGGACAAGGTCAACAGATTATGTCTGTGTTACCTTGACATGACAGAAACATTCTTTATCATTTTATATGGAGCTGAAATAGAGCCTTGAAAGAAAATTGCATGTTTTCTTTGATATCTAAGGTTGCTTTCAATGAAAGTATATAAATATAGGAATTAATTTTCTCTTATTGTATAAAGTGCATTATATATACATGAGATATGTATAAATTATATATATTTGTCCTTTATTATATGTGATATTTATGAACTTACTGTTTATATAATCCTAAGGTAGTTAAGGAATGTGAGCAGAGTTTTGTTAGAAAATAATTTAATTGAAAGGCATAAGGGACTATACAGAAAACAAGTTAGGAAGAAGTAGAGTGTTGGGGCCAGCCCCGTGGCCGAGTGGTTAAGCTCATGCGCTCTGCTTCCGGGGCCCAGGGTTTCACCAGTTCTCCTAGGCACAGGCACGGCACTGCTCATCAAGTCATGTTGAGGCGGCATCCTGTATAGCACAACCAGAGGCACTCATAACTAGAATATACAACTATGTACCAGGGGGCTTTGGGGAGAAGGAAAAAAAAAAAAAAAGACAGGCAACAGATGTTAGCGCAGCTGCCAATCTTAAAAAAAGAAGTAGAGTGTTCAGTGTAAGTCCAAAAACTTCATTACACCTTAAGTTTTCAGAATGTGCTACCTGTCCCCCGCCTGTCTCTCCAATCTCTTCCCCTATATTATTTTGCTACAGTAAGCTGGATGGTTCCTGTGAGTTGGCACTAGTACAGAAAACAAAAAGAATTTGACACGAATTTCAGTTGATAACCTTTAGAAGTAAAACATAAGATCCATAGTAAAATGTTTGAATGATACCTTGGACAACCTAGAGCTGAAAGCCTGTGTATTCTAGTTTAAATAGAGCTGCCCTGTTACATGCTGAGGTAACGCAAGACTGTGAAGATAAAAGTGTACTGTGTACTTTTAGTAGAAAATCTGATGTGCTCTGCAATACTCAATCGTGTCAACAATAGAATCTTGACAAAAAAAGTCTTAACACAAGTAAGGAAAATGATAATATACTAAACAGAAAGGATATATTGGAAACAAATTGCTTTGGCAGCTCTTTCTTCATATAGTTTCAGATTTTTAGTTGATTTTGACACTTTAGGGGTATACAGTAAATTTTACAATAGAATTAGAAAAATCCATTATCTTTGTGTTTTCCCTCCTGTCCTAAAGAATTTAAAACTAAAAAAAAAAATCATGTTAGAAAAGAGAGACCATAGGGTCAAGTCACTAGAGTATTAAACATGCCAATGGTACTAAGAAATGAGTTAAGAGGAACAGAGTAAAAGCTTCAAAAATATGATTAAAATTTGGAACTTAAAATGTCTCCAGAATTTACTAATTCCTGTATTCAGGAGTGATAAGCTACAAGGTGCCAAAATGTAAATTTTTCTAGACCAATTTATGTTGACAGAGAAATTAGAAGTCCTCATTTTTATTCCTTCTTTCATTATTTAAATCAATGGATATATATTGAGCGCCTACTTTGTGCCAGGTACTCTGCTAGGCATTGGAGTAAGTAATACATGAAATAATAAATAATAAATCATAAACAATAAGTAAAAGTATAAATGTGATAGTTCTTATGAAGAAAAGTTTTGTGGTATAGAGATAGTATATAATAGAGGAAGTTGGCTTATAGTCTGTGCCGGGGAAATCTTCCCCAAGGAAGTGACATTTGAGATGAGATTGAAGGAAGAGTAAGAATCAACGAAGCAAACAAGAGAGGGAAGAATGCTTCCTGTGGAAGGAACAGCATGTGCAAAAGTCTTGGGTGAAGGAAATAGAGCATGTGTTATGGGTTGAGTTGTGTCCCCCCAAAAGATATACTGAAATCCTAATTTCCAGTACCTCTGAATAGGACCTTATTTGGAAATAGGGTCATTACAGATATAATGAGTTGTTAAGATGAGGTCAAACTGGAGTAGAATGGGTCCTTAATCCAGTCTGGCTGGTGCCCTAATAAGAAGAGAAGGCACACAGAGACACAGACCCATGAGGAGGGAATGTTATGTGACAATGGAGGCAGAGATTGAAGTGCTGAAGCTGCAACCCAACGAGCACCAAGGCTCCTGGCAACCAGCAGAGGCTGGGAAGAGGCCTGGAAGGATTCTGCCCTACAAGTTTCAGAGGGAGGATAGCTCTGTCCACACCTTGATCTCAGATTTCTAGCTTTCAGAACTGTATGACAATAAATTTCTGTTATTTTAAGCCAACTAGTTTATGGTAGTTCGTTTTGGCAGCCCTAGGAAACTAATAAAGTATGTTTGAGGAAGTGAACAAAAGCTGATGTGGAAGGAGATGGACACTAAAGAGCAGGGGCAGTAGAGGAAGGCCAGCATAGCAGATCCTGCCTCAATACAGACCTTGTATATCATGTGAAGGATTTCGATCTCTAAGGTCATTACAAAATCACTGAATTATTCTAAACAAACAGTTGACTTGATCGAATTTGTGTTTTGAAAAGATTAATCTCGATTGGAGAGGAGGCAAAAATAAATGGTGAGAGACCACTTAGAGGGTTATTACACTCCTCCCATTAAGATGTAACGAAAAACTGACTGTTATGGACTGAATGTTTGTGTTCCCCCAAAATTCATATGTTGAAGCCCTAATTCCAATATGATGGCATTAGGAGGTAGGGCCTGTGGTAGGTAATTACGTTTAGATGAAGCTGTGAGCGTGGAACTCCCATGTTGGGATTAGTGTTCTTATAGGAAGAGGGAGAGACCAGAGCCCTCTCTCTACCAGCGCATGTGCACTGAGGAAAGGCCAGGTGAGTACCCAACGAGAAGGCCGGCTGGGAAGAGGGTTCTCACCAGACACTGAATCTGCTGGTGCCTTGATCTTGGACTTCTCAGCCTCCAGAACTGTGAGAAATAAATGTTTGTTGTTTAAGCACCCAGTCTATGATATTTTGTTATAGTAGCCGGTGCTAAGACAGTGACCTAGGGACAGTGCAGTGTAGTTGGGGAGTTTGGAGGGTTTAAAACATTTACAAAGTAAATTTGAAAGATTAGGTGAAGAATTGAGTGACAGGAGAGGGGGTGGTATCAAGGATGACTCTTCCACTTCTGCATTGTGTTCCTGGATTGATGATGGTGTTATTCACTGATGAAGGGAACACTGGAAGAGGACTAAGTTTGGGGGGAGAATGTAATGATTTAATTATGTTTGATTCTAAATGCCTTTGAAACATCAAGTGAGAGATGGCAGCAGTAGGAGATAAGAGTCTGGAGTTCCAGTTTGTTTCCCAGTTTGTTTGGGAGCGTCTTGATTTACAACTGCTCTGAAAGCCTATTAATAGTATCTACTTCCTCTCCCAAAAATACTCTGGTTCAGGCAATAAGCTAAATGATTACTCTGGTTATAACTGCCTAATTCCTCCACTTAGAACTTGAAGGAAATCAGAACGTGTCACCCTTAAATGCGCCTCTTTGACATAAAATTATTTTGAGTTGAAGGCAACTAAGAAGCAGTAAGTGTAGGAAAAGCTTTCTCTACTCTCCCTTTTTTTTTGGCCTAAAGGCAGGATATAAGTTCTCCTTTGCTAGAGATGACTCTAGTCTTGTATCAGCCAAGAGAAGGCATCAAAGGAGTCAACAAATGACACTTACTCCATTAGTTTCCTCTCATATACGTACCTTCCCACAGTCTGCCAAAAACTACTTTCCTTTGTCCTTTCATTTCTCTACAAATTTATTGTTGTTTGTTGAAGATGCTATGTAAGCTGGAGGACTAAGCCACCTTTTTGAGTTACTCATTCCCTGGGTTTCTCCCATGTATATATCAAATATACATGTTAATAAACGTGTTTGTTTTTTTCTTGTTAATCTGTCTTCTGTCACAGGGGCCCCAGCTGAGAACTTAGAAGAGTACAAGGAAAAGGGATTTTTTTTTTCTCTTTTACAAACTCTTTACAAATTCTCATATTTTGTACTCCATAGAGAAATGTATTTGTTCTTTCCCAGCACCCATTCCCTTGTTTCTCACCAGTAGTGCCCTAATTTTCTTATGAAGAGTTCCCACTGCTTTCATTTCCATATGTGTGGGTTAGTTCAAGGGTGGATCTCTGCTGGCTTTACTCTATTGTTAAATCCCATTCTGTTGGGCACAGTGGTTGGATTAGGATGGGATGCATGACACATTTAGGGATATCGAGAGGCAGTGAATTCTAGGACTTTGTATAGGAGGAAAAAGAGATTCCATTGCCTTGGATTATGAAGTGTTAATGTGTGAGGGCTGGAACTATGGCAAGCATTATTGAGCACAAGGAGATAATCTGAAGCTTGCGTTGGTGGAGGGTAAGAGGCAGTGGTGGCTTGAGGCTTAAGGACACCAGAGAGGGCGGAGTAGAGAGTGAAAGAGAAATTGGTTTTATGGTGACGTTGTTTTAGCCACTGGATCATGATTAGCTTGAGTCCAGACCTGCTACCAGAGTTTTATTTATGTGAATTAAAATTTATCCTTTATTGTTTAAGCCAGGTTGACTTAAGTTACAAAATAAGTCCTAACTAGTAAGTTATTTTTCTGTAATTGTTGTTAAGTTGTACTATTAAATGTATGTCTCTGGGGAAGGCGGTGAGGGTGTCTGTGGGTGTTAAGTTCATTGTTGGTTGAATAAAGGCAAAAGATCAGATATTATGCCTTCTGCAATTTCTCCATATAGTTGCAGAATGAGGAAGGAGCCTTGTGATTTAAGGAATTTTCAAATTAACAGAATTTGAAAAGAATAAAGATGGAATTCTCTGACAACCATGCAGAGCAATGTGTAGAGAGACATAGCAAGTAAGAAGTACCAAGTTATTCAAGCAGCACCTTTAGGGTGCCCATCCTTTGGCAGTGTGGGGATCTGGCTCATTAGTAGACCATTACTTTTGTCTTACTGTTTATTCATTTCTACACTTGTGGACTCCATCTCTAGTATCTCAGTGTCTTTTCTTCTGGTATTTAACCAGTCTGATCTGTTTGGAGATTTAAATGTATTCTCCAGGTCCTACTAGAGCATTCATTTTTGCTTATGTTACATTTCCTTGAATGGGGGTAATTTTGAAGATTTGACTCTGGGAGTTCTGAATCTAATTAGTTGCATCAGATGCCTCCAGCCACTCTCTGAGGTACACATGTGGCCACTAGTAATGAAGGTGCAAGATTTATTTTCCATTCTCTACATCTTGCATTTCAAGATATGTATGAATTTTATTATTATACTTTAGGTAGATGCCACACTCAGGCTGGGTAATTGAAGAAAATATAATAAAATATTTATAAAGCTTAGGGAAAGCAGCAATGTATGGTGCAGCACCTTGAAGCTAGTAGCAGCAGAGAACCTTTACCAACCCTGGGTTTAAAGATGCCAGGAAAGGGAGTGGGTTAGTAGAACTTGGAGACTGAGTTTTATGAAGAGGATTGCCTGATGGGGGTGAGAGAGAAATATCAGCCTTCTAGGGAGCAGAGAAGGCAAGAAGAGTATGGGGTGAATCTGGAGGGGCAAACAAGATATCTAGCATAGGAGTTATCAGAGTACAGATAATATTTGAAGCCATAAACTAGGTGAAGTCACAAGGCAGGGGATGTAGATAGAGAAGAGCTCCAAGAACTAAGCCCTGGGGCTATCCAACATAACGAAGAGGAAGAGAAGAGGATAAAGGCACGATAGATACAGAGACGGAATGTGTAGTGAGGTAGAAGGAACATCAGGGGAGTGTGATGACCTGGAATCCGAATGAATAAAATGTTTGTAGGAGGAAGTGATTAACTCCGTCAAACGATGCCCGCAAGTCAAGTAAGAAGGGAAGTGGAACCGATAATCAAATTAGCCACATGGGGGTCATTGGTGACTTTAAATTGAATTTCTGTGCCTAGTTGGGTAGAAAGTCTGGAGTGGTTTTAAAAGAAGGGAGAAGGATAAGAATTTGAGACAGCAATTATAGACAAATATTTCCAGGAGTGTTGGTTTGAAGGGAGCAGAAATGTGGTGGTAGCTGGGATGAAAAACAATGTGAAGTCAAGAGAGTGTTTAAGATTCAAAAAATAGCAGCCTGTTTATTCATTCTCCTATGTATGAGCATATAGGTTGTTTCCAATATTTCACACTGGCAAACAATGTTGCAGTGAATAAGATTGTGCACATGTGTTTTTGTATCATATCAGTTTGCATTCTCAAGGATGACCAAGTTTTTTGAGCTAAGGGATCTTTCATCTATATCTATCTATCTATCTATCTATCTATCTATCTATCTATCTATCTATCTATCTATCTATCTATCTTACAACTAGCAAAGTGAATAAGCTCCAGTTAGCATAAAGAAAATGTCTTGTAGTTGAAAAAGAATTAATGCTTTCTGCTTTGTTCCCAGGTGAGCAAAGCAACATTTCAGCCCAGTTTAAAAAAAAACTAAAAAAGAAGGAGCGTGGATTATGCAAAGAATTGAGAAGACGATGAGAGCAAAAAACATAGAAAAGGAGGCTAGGATTGTCATTTCTAAAGTGTTTCTTTTGTTTAACTGACGCTTTACAGACTGTTCCTTCTTTTTCTCACTTCTCCATTCCTATGCCTTGTTAACTGAAATCTCTTCCCAAATAAATCATTTGCACTTAAATCCTATCTTAGTTCAAGGTTTGATGGCAGACAGCACACTTAAAAATTGGAATTTATTAAAAAGATTTTTTCCCCTTACAGTGGTTGTAGATCACTACTCAAAATAAGAATTTGGTTGTATTCTGCTCTTTCATAAGATTTCCTGGGAACAAGAGAATTCTGGGCAATCTGTTTATTTGGAGGGAAGGAAGAGGTCCTACTTTGATGATGCATAATACCCATGTGGTTAAAAAACACAGCTCCATTAATTTCTTGGACTGTTCAATGTTTAGTGGTTTAAATTAGAATTTAGATTCCCATATGTTAGTATAACCCTCCAAAATAATAGTGAAGTCCATTAAGGATGTTGTACATCTTACACTTAATAGGTACATTTAACATGGACAATGTATTAAAACTAGGAGCCTTGGTTATTTGAAGCGAATATAAGGGGATCTCTTTCAAAACCAAGACAAATAAGTGCTTTTTGATTATGAAACCGGATTTCTTTATTTGATGAGAGAGAGAGAGAGAGCTTTGATTCATATAGTCTTGAAGTACTTTGGCATTATGGGCATATATTATTTCAAAATGTGTGAATCTGAAGAGAAGGTTTTTATTTCTTTGTACAACATGTCTTTTGTGTTATGTTTGAGCTCAGTCCCACTTGGTTCACCCACAGTTGAACTTTGAGAACCTTAGATATAAAAACAAATTCTAATTCTATTCTCTTTTTTCTTCTTTTAGTATTTGGCAATATTTATTTCTCTGAATTATCTGTTTGCCGTGTTTGTTTTTATGGAATTCAACGTTTTGTGCACTTCCTTTAGCTATTTAGTGCACGGCACCTTTTTCAGACTCTTGAGAGGACTCCAAAGGCCCCTTTTCAGCCAACATTCTGGATAGATTTTTTTGACTTCTATTTAAAAAATATAGATTTATTTTTTCTATTTCTTGTGATACCTCATTCAAGTCCTGCTCTACATAAAAAATTTAATTATTGATCCAAGAACTATCTAAAAATATTTAGTATGTGCCAAGACCTGTGTGAAACATTGGTAATATAGAGACATATACTCATTGTCAAAATGGAAAAACTCTATTATATTGTAAAGAATGGATATCTCTAGAACAGGTCTATTTTAAACCATGATGAATTAAGCCTATTTGTGCAGAAACTGTGAGTGCTCTGCTCATCACTTCAAGCCACCTGAGAGGTCGCATGTGAATAAATATGCTAAATACTGATGCATACTGCGTCCTTCTATCCGGGAGGTGGGGCGCTAACATAACAACAAGTTACTCCTAATCAACAAGGAATGGGAGTCGGTGAATAAATGCCTTAGCAGCTCAGGAGGCAAATTCTGAGATGCATTCTACGTGGCCCTCAGATAGGTCCCCACGGGAATTGAGATAGGTCCCCACGGGAACTGAGCCCAGTTGTCACATTAGCAACCAACATTCTTTTTTGCCTTTCTTCTTTCTCTTTCTCGCTTACCATTCCTGTTAATTGGGATCATTTCCCAAATAAATTACTTGCACTTAATCCTGTCTAAGGATCTGCTTTTGGGAATCCACATTAAGAGATTGTTTGAACAAGTTATAAGATTTAGGTATTTCTATTTTCAAGTGTTTCTTATTTTGACTGTTTTTTTACCAGAACAATTTAGAAATGAGAAATTTTATTGGTGCTCTTTGAAAAAATTTGGTTTTACATTATCTTTCAAGGCTTCTTCCTGCCTTTGGCAAATTGAAAAATATCTGCCCCTGAAGGGCCAACAGTCACGTGAGATAAAGTATCACTTAACATTTTGCTGCCTCCACTACATTGCTGCCTCAGGCAAGTGCCAGATGGAAGGGAGAGCTATCCTGATTTCTGAAACAATGAAGTTGATATTGTTATTTTATGAGATTACGGGTCGTGTATGGATTTGTTTTTCTAGACCCCGCTTACATTCCCCTTTCAGATTTTGTTCTAGTGGTAGACTTCCTTTGATACCAACTATTTTATTCGTATTTGATCTCTTTTTGGAGTATTTGACTCGTTAGAGGGGACACATAGACATTTTTATTTGTTCTCAGTGAAAAAGAAAGTGTGACGTACACTACTGGCAAAATACATTTTCTTTAAACCCTTTCAACATTTTATATATGGGTCCACATACTCATAAATATATGCACATATATTCAATACTCATATATATATACACACACACATGAAATGGAAAGGAGTAAAAGTGAGGAAAAGAGTAAAGAAATATGAAGAATATCACAATTTTAGTTTCACTTTTCTGTCAGTGCCTGCAGTTAGAACTGGCCCCAAGTATAACAGAGTATCTAATTACTGAAAGAATATTAAAATGCCTATTTTAACCTCAAATATCTTCCCCCACAATCCTTCCAAGTTGCTTAAAATTCTCATGAGTATCTCATAATTTGGAACTTATTAAAAAACATCTTATGAGTATCTTATAATTTGGAAGTTATTAAAAAAGAGTATGTGATAAAGTACAAAGAAAATAAACTTCTTTATATTTCCTCAAAAAGTGCTCTAACAAATGGTTTTGACTTTATTGAATTACAGATGCTTAACATTTTAAAGTACATTCTAATGAATGTAATTTCATTATCTGCATGTTCAGGATTAGCTAGTTAATGTGTTAGCGTGAACAAACATGATTGACAAGCTCCCTAGCTCCTGTTTCAGCTCTCACAGGTCAGGGCTCCTGCAGGAGGCAGCCAAGAGAGGCGGAGTAAAGGTCAGGAGCTTAGCGGGGGGCCAGTACAATGTACTATGGGGTTGAAGACAGTTGAGTGAGGAGGGTAATTCCAGAGATTCAAGAAAACTGAAAAGAAGAGTGGAAGATAAAAATATCATAAATTATTGAAAACTAATCTGTTTTAGATTTCTTTCCAGAACCAAGCCTGGTGAGAGATTAAAGTAATCATTTATAGAGTTGTGATTATAGTGAAGACAAGGGAATGTAAAACATTGAGTCTTGATATAGGAATTCTTTTTCTAAATTTTAAGCTCCTTTCCTTTCTGTCTATTGTCTATCTTTTCTGTTCTTTCTCCTTCCCTCCTCTCTGTTCCCCTCTGCCTCCTTCTTCCTTCCTTCTTTTCTTTCTTTCCTACTTATTCGTATATTAAATATATATTCATATGTTATTCATATATTTAAAAATTGTGTCATATACATTCTTTCCTCGTTAAGTCAAGGACTTTCACCTTTTTGCTTAAAGGAAGCACTTTATGGCTTCTCTTTGGCATATCTGAATTGCCAGCATCACTACTCTTGTGCTTTGGGGCCGTTAATAAGTAAAACAAGGGTTACTTGAACACAGTATTTCCATACTGCAACAGTCAATCTGATAACCCAGCTGGCTACTAAGTGACTAACAGGCAGATAGCATATACAGCATGGATATGCCAGTCAAAGGGATGACTCATATATATTCATATTCATATATTACTTTAAAATATATTCATATAATATTCATATATTCATATATGTGATCAGTTGATTTTATTGATGATTTATTATAGAAAACAGGTAATCCATTTACAAAGTCACTCAATTTATATTTCAATGTTACCATAATCTTGTGGTCAAAAGCTGACATCATAGAATATTAGAATGATAGAGTAGTTCATGAATGTAGCTACAGGTATCTTAATAAAATATTTTCAAATCGTGTTCAACTTTACATTTAAATGAGTTGCCCATACCAGATGGCAAACTTCCTCTCCTCTATCTAGGTTATATCAATTTCTTGTATTCTTTTCTTATTATTTTGTATTAAAATACATTTCCAGTTTTAAGACCATCTGCTTACATTTCCAAAATGTAATTCACCTTGATTTGAAGTGGTGTCTCCCAATACAGTAGATATGATCAATCAATTCATACTGAAAACATAGCACTTGAAGACAGAACACAAAAGAATGTGTAACAACAGAGGGAAAATGCTGTCTCCTGGCCAGCGATTCCACAGCCTGTCACTGATCAAAGAGTAGTGCCCTTATCTTGAATTTCACTAGGTAGTGTAATTCCAATGGAGATGGAATGAAAAATGGGAAAAGCTGCACATTCTCTGAATAATATTATACCATGCACAAATGATTAAGAAACAGGCTCCAAGGGCCATCAAATAGAAATGACTTCTTACTATTCCAGATGTAATAATTTAATTCATATTTTCTTTATATATGCTGCTTTTTAATATGTGAATTTTATGAAAATGCCATCTATTTTAATATTTGAGTCTTTAATAAAAATATTTCCTAGGGAAATTCCAGGGTTATTTCCTAGGCATATATTGCCTCTCAGAGTAACCCCTGAACAATGAGCAATCACTAATTACTCTTCCAAGATTGTGGTCTATACCGTATTTTATTATCTTGTTTATGAGTATGTTATCAGAGTCACAGTCAAAAGCCTTGTGAAGCCAAGATATATGACTTCATTTGTTCCCCCACATTTATAAGGCTGTCACTGGGTAAAAGGGAATTCGATTGGACTGACATGATTTGTTGTCCACCAAGTCATGTTGGTTATTACCCTGCCTCCTGTACTTTCTAGAGCTTTGCAAATTGCTTGCTGGGGGATTTGTTCCAATATCAGGAAAGATATTGAAGTTAAAGCAAAGTGATCTCTAATTTCAGAAGTGTTGTCATATCCCGCCTCACTCTTCAGCTGCTCATCTTCCAACCTCCTCAGCCCTTTAGAAAAGAAGAGGTATATTTCTTCACCTGTTCCAGTTTCAGGTTATTTGACTATGGTACCTCAAAACACATATAGCTCACAGCTGTTAAAATTTTCGTAAAATCCTTAGTTAATCTAGTTAACTTTAGTTAACCTAACTAAGCATATATCACCAATAGTTCATGTTTCAAAGCATCTGGCTTTTTGAAGTAATTCTGGACCATCTTCCTCTGTATTTTATTGCATCACAAACATTTGGCACAAATTTCAGTCTTCTTTTAGTAATTGTGGTTGACCTTAAGTAGTTGTTTTCGGAAATGCACTTGAAAATCTTTCTACAATTTAAGACTTTTTGAAAGGAAATATTTGTTGTCAGAATCCCCACCCACCCACCTTGGCTTGACGGAGTGATCATGTGCAAAATCATTCAAAGGAGCAGCATTTTCAGGGCCAGCCCAGTGGCGTAGTGGTTAAGTTCGTGCGCTCTGCTTTGGGGCCCAGGGTTCACTCATTTGGATCCTGGGCGTGGACCTACACTCTGCTCATCAAGCCATGCTGTGGTGGCAATCCACATAGAAGAACTAGAAGGTCTTACAACTAGGATATGCAATTATGTACTGGGGCTTTGGGGAGAAAAAGAAAAAAAAGAGAAAGATTGGCAACAGATGCTAGCTCAGGGCCAATCTTCCTCACCAAAAAGCATACCTTAAAAAAAAAAAAAGTAGCATTTTCAAGTGCAAAGATGAGCATTCTTATTCTCTGGTTTTTCTTATTCTGTTTTCAATTCTTGAAATTTGTCCTAACAGCTTAGGTGAGTGTTCGTTCTCCTCTCACTCCTGCTTCTCTCCCCTCTTCCTCTTCCCACTTCTCCACTTCCTCCCTCTCCTTCTCCTCCTCTTCTTTCTTCTTCTTTATATTACAACAATTATTAGCATTTCTGTTATTATTTTTATTGAAACTTCTGACATTCCTCAGTGTGCCATATTTAGCCAGTTTATCATCATTTTGCAGATCCTATATTTATGAAATATTACAGAGGTTTTGGTGCCTCTATGTTTTTCTAAGTAGCTAAACTCAATTATGGCAATTCTTATTATTCTGATATTAAATGTCTTACATTAAATTTTTTATCTCTAAATATATATTCTATGTTTATTTTTTTATGTTATTTTCTACCCATCTCTCAACAGAATAAGAGGAGCGTTCAGCTTGGTTTGATAAGACATGTAGATAATTTGTTTCTCTTCACATTTTTACAATGTGTGTTTAATAGATGTTCATAATTTCTTATCATAGAATTATGAATTCAGCAAGTCATCGGTACACTGGGTAAGAGCATGAAATAATTCAAGTGTACAGACCACTGAGTAAACTAATAAGACGTAAGGGTAGGAAAGAGAATTTTATGCTAAAACTTCAGGATTCAAAATGATTAGATGTATAGAGAATTGAATCAGGACACCGTGGAAAGAGAAATGGCATTGTCCCACCTATGAAGCTGTCTGCTGCCTAGTAGCTCTTGTTACTGTCTGAATATGTTTGGAATCCAAGGCAGCTTGGAGCTTATAGGGGGTTGTGAAGGTAAACATAATGACAATAAAGATAATATTTATATCTATATCTTATATCAGATATATCCTTCATATGTCTATATAATGTTTCCTGTATAATCTTTCTCTAAGTACAAACCAGTATCAACTGAAACTCCACATCACCCTAATTCTACTAAGGAATGGGTTTGGGAATCAGACAGAATCGATCTGCAGCTAGTGCCAACCGTTGCCCATGGATAAGATGAAGCCGTTCATAGCTAATGTGTGACTCCAATAAAGTAAACCAGAAACAGGAAGAAGTCAAATGCTTCTAGCACATTAAAATTATGGATGTTGCTTGAAAAGAAGCATGGATGATTCATAGTAACACAAGGAAGATGCTTTCCTCATGGTAAAACTGTCTATAGCATCTGTGGAAAAACTAAGTTTTTATTATTTTGTCAAGATGTGCTTTCTTCATAGGCGGTCAGTAGGAAAGGTGACTGCCACTCTTACAGGTGGGGCAGCTGAGCTAGTACCAGAAACAATCAACACCTTGCCAGTGCCTGGGAATAGAACATATCTCTCTCCCCTCAGAAGGGCTGGAGAGGGTTTCCAGCAGCAGAAGGTAAAGATAGATTAGATGGCTTGACAAAGGGCTGCAGGGGAAATATGGGGCTTTTGAGGGGAAGCAGTGAGGAGAAGAAAATCTGTAATACTCCTTCCCCTGTGTGTATTGGAGAATGACTTGGTAACAGTAAGTTCCTCCATCTGTTCCCCCTACATAATACCTTTCCTCTGGGAGAGTTTCCTGACCCTTCAGTAAAAGAAGGAATTATAACTTCATCAGACACCAGTGTCTTAGGAAGGGTGTAGAGGTAGGACCTATAAGGAAGATGATGGCAACTACTTTCTTATCATTATATAGGGGCTGGCATTTGCAAACTCACGTATTTCCAGCTATTCTCCACTGGTATCTAACTGTGATTTGGCCTGCCAGAAATGGAAATGGAAATAACTTCTCTAGAAAGGGAACTCGTGTGTTATTAGTCACCGTTGGAACTGGATTATTTTACTTAGCATAACGTCCTCGAGGTTCATCCATGTTCTAACATATGTCAGGATTTCCCTCTTTTTTAAGGCTAATATTCCATTGTATATATGTACCATCTTTTGTTTATCCATTCATCCATCGATGGGCACTTGGGTTGCTTCCACCTTTTGACTGTTGTGAATACTGCTGTGTGAACATGGGTGTACAAATATCTCTCTGAGATCCTTTCAGTTTCTTTTGGGTTTTTACTCACCAGTAGAATTGCTGGATCATATGGTAATTCTGTTTTGAATTTTTTGAGGAACCTGCACACTATTTTCTATAGGGGCTGCACCATTTTATATTTCCACCAACAGGGCACAAGTCTTCTAATTTCTCCACATCCTTGCCAACACTTGTCATTTTCTGTTTTTATGATAGTAGCTGGCTAATGTATGTGTGATGGTCTATCATAATCTTTTATAATTCCAGACTGAATACTTTTTTGTTACATATTTTAAAACATTTTCTTTTAGGCTGTTGCCTATCTTTTAACTATGCACATATGTTTTTATTGTAGTCACATTGGTCAATTTTTTTTTTAATGATTTGGATTTGTGACTTATATAGAAAGGAAGGTTTGACTAACCTCAAGATTATTTTTAAAAAACCGTCATATTTTTAATTATCACTTTCACTGGATTCAAAATTCAGAGTTGATAATTCTTTTTTTTTCTGTACTTGAAAATACTCTGCCACTGCCTTTTGGCCTCCATTGTTTCTTTTCTTTTCTTTTCTTTTTTGCTGAGGAAGATTAGCCCTGACCTAACATCTGTGCCCATCTTCCTCCACTTTATATGTGGGTCGCTACCACAGCATGGCTGACGAGTGGTGTAGGTCTGTGCCTGAGTTTGAATCTGAACCTGTGAACCTGGACCACCGAAGCACAGCGCCCTGAAGTTAACCACTACGCCATGTGGCCAGCCCCTGCCCTCCATTGTTTCGGATGAGAAATTATGTTTTCCTTATAGATAAGATGTCTTTTCTCTTTCATTGCTTTCAAGATTTTTTCTTGTATTTAGTTTTTCAAAAGTTTGACTATGATGTGTGTTGGTATGGATTTCTTTGAGTTTTTCCTGTTCGGATTTTGCCCAGCTTCTTGAATCCATAGGTTTATCCCTTTTGCCAAATTTAGAAAATTTTTAGCCATCATTTCTTTGGATACTTTTTAGCTTCACTCTTTTTCTCCTCTCCCTTTGGGACTCCCAGATGGAAATGTCAAATCTTTTGTTATTGCCCCACAGGTCCTTGAGACTCTGTTCATTCTCCCACCCACTTATTTATTTTCTCTCTCTTGTTTGGGTTGGGTAATTTCTATTTTCCATTTTCAAGTCACTAATTCTTTTCCCTGCATTCTACTGTTGAGCCCATCTGTTGAGTTTTTTATTTTGGTTATTGTATTTTTGAATTCTAAAATTTCCATTTGGTTTTTCTGTGCTGAGACTTTCTATTTCTTCCCTGAGACTTTCTGGTTTTTTCAGTTGTTTCAAGTGTGTTCGTAATTTCTTGTTTGAGCATTTTTATGAAGTCTGCTTTAAAATCATTGTCAGATAATTCTAACATCTGTGTCATCTGATTGTTGGTATCTGCTGATTGTCTTTTCTCATTCAAGTTGAGATTTTTCTGGTTGTTGGTAGGGCAAATGATTTTTGATAAAAACCTGGACATTGTGGGTATTGAGTTTTAAGAATCTGGATCTTATTTAAGCCTTCTCTTTTAGCAGATCCCTTCTGACACCACTCTGATGGGGAAGAGGGGTGGCACCTTATTACTGCCAGGTAGGGGTGGAAATCCACGTTCCCCACATCACCTCAGTTCACACCTGGGATGCAGAGGTGATGGTCCTTATTACTGTTGGGTGGGGATAGAAATGTAGACTTCCTAATAGGTGTCCACTGATGCCACTCTGACTGGGAAGGGGAGAGTGCCTTGTTACTGTTTCCCTCGTAGCCTCCATTGGCCCTGGAATGGTGGTAGTGTTGGGGAGTGGAATGGCGTCGTTATCAGTGAGGGGTGGTGGAAATCCTGACTCTCCACTAGGCCCTCTCTGACACCACCCCAGCATGGACGGAGAGGGGCACCTCATGACACTGAATGGGAGTAGATGTCCAGGCTCTCTATGCGGTCTCCACTGACACCATGCTGGTCAGTCTCCTCTCAGCTCCTTACTCACCCTAGTGACATGATCCCAGGTGCCTCCTTGTGGCCTCACAAGGGAGAAATCTAGACTCCTCACTCAGCCTTTGCTAGGGGGGTGGGGGGGCATGGGGCTATAGCTTATTCTGTACTGTTTGGCTGGAATAGAGTGATTATTAGCTAAGGATTTTCTGCCCCTTTCTGGTCCTTTGGCTAGAGACAGCAGGCTTTTCTTGGAGCTCTTTTGGCCTACGCCTGTTGCCGTTTCCAGGTTCCTCACTTCTTGAACACCTGTTCTGGGATATATGAGGCAAAAATAAGACAAAACCCAGGAAAGTCACTGCCACATCCCTCTTTGGATCTTGAGGCTCCCTAGCCCATCTGTTTTCTTCTCTCTACCTTTTAGCATCTTATGTTTATTTTATACATAATGTCCAGGGTATATAGCTGTTAATAATGGAAGGAATAGAAAAAGTAGAGTTGATTCTTATTTTTTGTGGTTGTGTTTTATAAATTCCCTGAAACACTTAATTAGCAACTACTGAACCATTGTTCCTACAGGAAATACAGAGTTAGTCTTGTGAGCCTCTGATCTCAATATTTTTATCAACTGATCAATACATAACCTTGTTTTATGTTCATAGTCATCTTATTTAATATATGTTGTTGATTCATTAACACTCAGCTCACAGCTGTCAGCACTAGAACTCATGCCTGAATGGAGCTTGTCTAACATGTGTTTTCTTGGTAAGGTACATCATAGCTTTCTTGAACTTAGGAACACTGGAGAGCATTCAGCACTACATTTGGGAGGCATTTTAAACAGGGAAAATTACCAATGAAAAGCATAAAAAATATGTCATTAAATAGACTGTGAGAAAGACATTTGTTTACAGTATGGAAGCTAAAACAGGAAGACAGAACGTCATTTTGGTTGATCTCAGCTGGGAATGAGCACATTGGACGAGTCAAATTTTTGGCTGCTATGCATGTCTGCGCATGACCACAAAATCACTGTGAGTATTGATTTTGGGGTTACAAGTAGATTTTAGAGAATAGGCCAGGTCATAAATACAGAATTGGCAAATAATGTGGATTGACTGTATATCTACTCCATCTTTCCAGAAGTGGACATCAACTTATCATTTTTATAGTTTTGTATTTACATTTAGCTCTTTAAGCCATTGAAATTTTTAATGTGATTTTAACTTTATTTTTTTCTATAGAGATCCAATTGACGCAACATATTACAATGAAGAGCCATCCACGACACGCATTTCAAATTGTTCTCCAATATCTGTTCTCACTTTTTTTCTTGGGAAGTAGAAGCTTCATTTTTGGTTAAACATATAGCTGCTTAAAGAAGGACTACATTTCCCAGTCTTTTGAT